>NC_089504.1:132210249-132513279 GCF_036850995.1 Saccopteryx leptura
AACCTGTGGGAAGATGGGGGAGGGAGAGCTGGCGGCACAGGACCTTTGACCCAGCCCAGGACTTCAGGACTTCTTTTAGACAGCCGAGTGGGGGAGCTAAGCAATTTGGAGAAGGTGTGACATCACTCAAATCCACATACAAAAAAATATTACCTTGTACCTATAGAGGCAACTACTTCAGCCAGCCGCTTTTTCTAAGACCCTTGACTAACCTATATAAACCATGCTCCAATTCTCCCCACCACTGACAAGGCTTTGGTCTCAGTCCACCTGCACCCAGGCGGTTTAAATAAATTTTCCTTTTGGAATGTACTAGCCTTGTGTTTTTGGTTCGGCTCTCCCCAGTGCCCAACCTTAGACTCGGGAAGGGGTTTAGCCTGTCAGCCATCTCATGGGATAAGGCAGTCCAGCTGGAGTTCTCTCCAGGTCTGACCTAGTCAGGGGTTGATACCAACCTGCCATTTGCCAAGGGAGACTGACAACAGGTTTTATTCCTCCCCAGTGGCCTGGCTACCCCTAGTTTCAACCTTTCAGAAACACGACAAGAAAACAGGTGGTTGGGAAGAAGAATGGAATAGGTTCTCTCTATTCATGAACACTTACTCTCATTTTTCAGAGATCCAGGCAAGTTTTAAAGTAAGCAGAGCAGACAGTCCTCTACCATGAAACATCAACCTAGATGCTCTTCTTCCCATTATTTTACTTAATTTGTTCCTTAAGTCTTTCCGAGTTTCAAAAAAGCCTTCCCAGAAAGGAGTTATTGTTTAATATCAGTTAATACCTAATGTCTTATAATTAAAACAGCTTTGGTACTTTAGAAAACATTAGAATGTATTTCTCCCCCCCCCCCAAAATTCTATAATCAAATATATTTGAGGAATAGCATAATATAACTCCCTCTTGTAGATTCACAATCACATTAACATTGGAAAGGCACTAGAAGTCTAGTAGTAAAATTTTTGTTTTTTCAAACCTTTTCAACTACAAACTCTACTTCCTCTACAGAATATATATTAATATATATATATTTTGTATTTTTTTTTGGTATTTTTCTGAAGCTGGAAACGGGGAGAGATAGTCAGACAGACTCCCGCATGCGCCCGACCAGGATCCACCCGGCATGCCCACCAGGGGCAACGCTCTGCCGCAACCAGAGCCACTCTAGCACCTGGGGCAGAGGCCAAGGAGCCATCCCCCGCGCCTGGGCCATCTTTGCTCCAATGGAGCCTTGGCTGCAGGAGGGGAAGAGAGAGACAGAGAGGAAGGAGGGGGTTGGGGGTGGAGAAGCAAATGGGCGCTTCTCCTGTGTGCCCTGGCCGGGAATCAAACCCAGGTCCCCTGCATGCCAGGCCGACGCTCTACCGCTGAGCCAACCGGCCAGGGCCTATATTAATATATTTTAAGATGAGTATCTTTAGGAAACAATTTGAAAAATATAAAATTAAAACAAATCGGCCCTGGCCGGTTGGCTCAGTGGTAGGGCGTCGGCCTGGCATGCAGGGGACCCAGGTTTGATTCCCGGCCAGGGCACACAGGAGAAGCGCCCATCTGCTTCTCCACCCCTCCCCCTCTCCGTCTCTCTCTTCCCCTCCCACAGCCAAGGTTCCATTGTAGCAAAGTTGGCCCGGGCGCTGAGGATGGCTCCATGGCCTCCACCTCAGGCACTAGAATGGCTCTGGTTGCAACAGAGCAATGCCCCAGATGGGCAGAGCATCGCCCCGTGGTGGGCATGCCGGGTGGATCCCGGTCGGGCGTATGCAGGAGTCTGACTGCCTCCTCGTTTCCAACTTCAGAAAAATATAAAACAAAAACAAATCAATGACTGATAATAGAGCACAAAAAGACCATGAAGGTGGGGTGCATTAGGAAGGATGAAAGGAGGTAGAAAATCAAAGACAGATCTTTTCACCTGACCAGGCAGTGGCGCAGTGGATAAAGCGTCGGACTGGGATGCGGAAGACCCAGGTTCGAGACCCTGAGGTTGCCAGCTTGAGCATGGGCTCATCTGGTTTGAGCAAGAATTCACCAGCTTGGACCCAAGGTCGCTGGCTTGAGCAAGGGGTTACTCGGTCTGCTGAAGGCCCGCAGTCAAGGCACATATGAGAAAGCAATCAATGAACAACTAAGGTGTCGCAATGCGCAATGAAAAACTAATGACTGATGCTTCTCATCTCTCTCTGTTCCTGTCTGTTCCTATCTATTCCTCTCTCTGACTCTCTCTCTGTCTCTGTAAAAAAGATCTTTTCTACTTTATAGAATGTATCATCTACTCTGTAAGTATTTCTTCCTTTCCAAACAATATTAGCCTCAAGTCCATTTCCAGAGCATAAGTTCTGGGTCACACCCATTCCTACATTGTGACCAAAACAAGTATAACAAAGCAGAAAGCTAAACCTATCATAGGATTTTTAGGTTTCTCCCCACTATGTAGAGTAGTGAGGAGTCAGGAATTAAAGAACTTGGTGAATGGCTGCCCATCTTTATAAACGATCATTTTTGTGCTACTGATACCAAATGTAACTTAACTTACCAGCTCTGCAATTCAGCAAAAGCTTGTTTCATTTTCTTAATGGAAGCATCCATTTCTTCTTTAACTACAACTCGGTATCGCGCCAGAGACACTGTGCAGCGCTGGAGGTCTTTCACAGATTTTTCAATATTGGAACCTTGGAAAAAAAACCAAAGATTAATTTGAAAAAATATAGGTAACTCGAAAGATGAATCTGAACACTCAAGCATGTAAAGCTGGGGTCCCCAAACTTTTTGCACAGGGGGCCAGTTCACTGTCTCTCAGACAGTTGGAGGGTTGGACTATAAAAAAAACTATGAAAAAATCCCTATGCACACTGCACATATCTTATTTTAAAGTAAAAAAACAAAACGGGAACAAATACAATAATTAAAATAAAGAACAAGTAAATTTAAATCAACAAACTGACCAGTATTTCAATGGGAACTATGGGCCTGCTTTTGGCTCATGAGATGGTCAATGTGCTCCTCTCACTGACCACCAATGAAAGAGGTGCCCCTTCCGGAAGTGCGGCAGGGGCCGGATAAATGGCCTCAGTGGGCCACATGCAGCCTGTAGTTTGGGGGCCCCTGATGTAAAGTAACGTGCGTGGACTAAGAATGTTTTCAAGCCTGACCGGGTGTGGTGCAGTGGATAGAGCGTTGGACTGGGATGTGGAGGACCCAGGTTCGAGACCTCGAGGTTGCCAGCTTGAGCCCAAGGTCGCTAGCTCGAGCAAGGGGTCACTCAATCTGCTGTAGCCCCCCCCCCCCCATCAAGGCACATATGAGAAAGAAATCAATGAACAACTAAGGGCTGCAACAAAGAATTGATGCTTCTCATCTCTCTCCTTTCCTGTCCCTCTCTCTGTCTCTATCACAAAATAAATAAATAAAATTAAAATGCTTTAAAAAAAAAAGTTTTCTAAGAGGCCACACTCTTAAAAAAACAAACAAAACCAAACTGATGTTTTCATAGATTTAAAAAAATTTTAAGTATCCTGTCCAAGATGGAGAAATAGGAATATATTTTCCCCCATCTTACACAACTAAACACACACACACACACACACACACACACACACACACACACACAGAGTACTTGAAACAATGGTTTTCAGACACAACAGGCAGTACTTTTTCCCTGAGAAAACAGAAACAAAAGAAGTGAGGCCCATGATTGCTCCAAGAGTTTCCAGGCTGCAATGCAAGGCAAAATCCTACACTGAGCCTGGAAGTCTCCCTGAATTGAGGGGACAGTGTTGAGGGAGGCTAAGGTTAGAACTCAGGGCAGAGTGCTGGAGAGGAGAGAGCTACACGAAGATGAGAGAGTTGTACAGAGATCTAGAGAGGATTCTGAATGCATGAGTGTGAGGAAACCACCTAAGGCAGGAAAGAAAACCAGTGGAAAGGAGCAGGTGGAACAATCCCCAGAGCTCACCCAGGCCAAGAATAGTTCATTTTCACACCAGCTAGTGGGGGACACTAGGTACAGTACTCAGAAGTGCTCAGTAATGAGGCAAAATCAGCTCTAGAATAAAGGGCTGCTCTAGTACCACCTAGGCTCAAACTTTTTCCATGTAGCAGTCCCAGAACAAATCACAAGAATGGCCCTGGCCAGTTGGCTCAATGGTAGAGTGTCGGCCTGGCATGCAGAAGTCCTGGGTTCGATTCCCGGCCAGGGCACACAGGAGAAGCGCCCATCTGCTTCTCCACCCCTCCCCCTCTCCTTCCTCTCTGTCTCTCTCTTCCCCTCCTGCAGCCGAGGCTCCATTGGAGCAAAGATGGCCCGGGCGCTGGGGATGGCTCCTTGGCCTCTGCCCCAGGCGCTAGAGTGGCTCTGGTCTCAACAGAGCGATGCCCCGGAGGGGCAGAGCATCGCCCCCTGGTGGGCAGAGCGTTGCACCCTGGTGGGTGTGCCGGGTGGATCCCAGTTGGGCGCATGCGGGAGTCTGTCTGACTGTCTCTCCCCATTTCCAGCTTCAGAGAAATACAAAAAAAAAAAAAAAAAAAGAATATTTTAAAAAATACAAAAATATCTAGTAATCAACAAAGTAAAATTTACAACATCTGGCATTCAATAAAATATTACTAGACAGCCTGACCAGGCGGTGGCAGTGGATAGAGCATCAAACTGGGATGCAGAGGACCCAGGTTCAAAACCCCAAGGTTGCTGGCTTGAGCGCGGGCTCATAGACATGACTCCATGGTTGCTGGCTTGACCCCAAAGGTCGTTGACTTGATCCCAAGGTCACCAGCTAGAGCAAGGGGTCACTTGCTCTGCTGTAGCCCCCAGTCAAGGCACATACGAGAAAGCAATCGATGAAGAACTAAGGTGCTGCAACAAAGAATTGATGCTTCTCATCTCTCTTTCTTTCTGCCTGTCTATCCCTATCTGTCCCTCTCTGTCTCTCTCTATCTCTATAACAAAAAAAAAAGAGAAAAATTACTAGACATATAAGGGGCAGAAAAATATGATCATGCATACTGAAAAGTCAATTAACAGAAACAGATGCAGAAATGACACAAATGCAGAATTAAGAAGAAAGGAAATCAAAACAGCTAATATAAATACAATCAGATACCATATGTTCAAGACGGTAGAGGAGGCCCTGGCTGGTTGGCTCAGTGGTAGAGCCTGGCGTGCAGGAGTCCTGGGTTCGATTCCCGGCCAGGGCACACAGGAGAAGCGCCTATCTGCTTCTCCACCCCTCCCCCTCTCCTTCCTCTCTGTCTTTCTCTTCCCCTCCGGCAGCCAAGGCTCCATTGGAGCAGGGTTGGCCCGGGCACTGAGGATGGCTCTGTGGCCTCTGCCTCAGGCGCTAGAATGGCTCTGATTGCGGCAGAGCAATGCCCCAAGATGGGCAGAGCATCGTCCCCTGGTGGGCATGCCGGGTGGATCCCGGTCGGGCGCATGCGGGAGTCTGTCTGACTGCCTCCCTGTTTCCAGCTTTCGAAAAATACAAAAAAAAAAAAAAGAAGGTAAAGGAAAGCATAAGCATGTTAAGGAAATACATGGAAGATACTTTCAAAGACCTCAGCTGAACTTCTAGAAACGCAAAAAACAATGTTGAGATTAACAGAAGATCAGAAACTGTTAAAAAAGATTAATAAATTTGAAGGCAGCAATTTTTAGAAATTACCCAAAATGAAATGTAATAAGAGAAAAAAATAAAAAAGACCTATCTGACTAGATACCAAGATTTAAAAACTTAATAGAATTTAAAATATAATTCACTGTGTGTCATCACAAAACTGATAAAGTTCTCTCTATAGTACAGTTTGAAGCATTATATGTGAGTAAGCCAACTCTGTAAAGATAAAATATGTCTAACTACCCAACACATTTTTAAGCACTTTCTAAAGTTCTATTATCCTTTCTATATTCACCAATGTCAAAGTTACACATACAACTGAGAGCTGGAATCACAGATCTTAGAAGTTTATAAAGTGCTCTAATACAGATTTTTAATTTTTTATTTAAATTCTTTCTCATATAAACCTGATTTCTTTTAAAATCTACCTAAAGGCTTTCAAGGCTTGTGCCTTTATGTTGTTTGACTAAATATTCTCAGACTTGCTTTTCTGCACCAAGCTTTTATTATTTTATATTGTTATTTTATTAGTGAGAGAGAGAGAGAGAAAGAGCAAAGGAGAGAGACGAGAAGCATCAACTCATAGTTGTAGCACTTTAGTTGTTCACTGATTGCTTCTCATACATGCCCTTGATGGGAGGCGGGCTCCAGTCAAGCCAGTGACCCTTTGCTCAAGCCAGCGACCTAAGGGTTTCGAACCTGGGACCTCAGTGTCCCAGACTGATGCTCTATCCACTACACCACAACCAGTCAGGCAAGCTGAGGGTTATGTTAGAAAGATGAAAAAGGAGGCCCTGGCCATTTGGCTCAATGGATAGAGCGTCAGCCTGGCATATGGAACTCCAGGGTTCAAATCCTGATCAGAGCACATCTGCTTCTCTCCCCCTCCCTTTCCCCCTTCTCTCCCTCTACCCTTCCCGCAACTGGTTTGAGCACAGGCTCTGGGCACTAAAAACAGCTCAGTTAATTTGAGCATCGCCCAAGACGGGGGTTGCTGTGTGGATCCCGGTTGGGGTGCATGCTGGAGTCTGTCTCACTATCTCCCCTTCTCTCACTTTACAAAAAAAAAAAAAAAAAAAAAAAAGGATGAAAAAGGAGAGCTTCACTAATTAAATTTGTCTCATGTGGAATAAATAATTCAATAAAAAGCTATAGGTTAGAAGTGTCTTCCACTTCTATGTTTCATTTGTTTAGGGAAGTAGATCCCCATGTTTAGATATATGATACTAAAAAAGGCTATAATCTGTTTAATTACTAATTATTTAAATGACTGTTACAATTAAATTTAATAAAGCAAAAGGATACTAGTCAATGCTAAGTACTTCAGAGTCAAGGATCTTGTTTAAATCTAGAGTCTGACAGATTTTAGTAAGAGCATAAAGTTGTAAAAAGAAATGAAAATATTTCTTCCAAATGTCATGTCATAGATGGCAGTGCTTTTTATTGTTGAGTCAACCAGAAGATAAAAATGAAGGAAACAGCACAAAAATGTTGCAGTAAAGCAAACAGTAAAAGAAACAGATTAATGGTAGCAGTAAAGTCATCCTGGCAGCAGAGTCTGCCTTTCATTCACAAAAAGAATCCCCACTGTAGAGCGTCGGCCTAGTGTGCGGAGGACCCGGGTTCGATTCCCGGCCAGGGCACACAGGAGAAGCGCCCATTTGCTTCTCCACCCCTCCCCCTCTCCTTCCTCTCTGTCTCTCTTCCCCTCCTGCAGCCAAGGCTCCATTGGAGCAAAGATGGCCCGGGCGCTGGGGATGGCTCTGTAGCCTCTGCCTCAGGCGCTAGAGTGGCTCTGGTCGCAATATGGCGACGCCCAGGATGGGCAGAGCATCGCCCCCTGGGGGGCAGAGCACCGCCCCTGGTGGGTGTGCCGGGTGGATCCCGGTCGGGCGCATGCGGGAGTCTGTCTGACTGTCTCTCCCTGTTTCCAGCTTCAGAAAAATGAAGAAAGAAAAAAAAAAAAAAAAGAATCCCCACTATTGTAACAAGACTGTGTAGCATGTGAATCACTGTTAGACTCCAACTGTGTATATAGTGTCAGGTTAAGAACTGGGTAGTAATTGTCTGGAAAACAGAAAAAATATTACCTATAGAACCTTCTTAGACCTTATCTTTGGGAACAAATAAGTAATTTGCCCTCCTCAGCCAAAATACAGATTTTTTGTTTTCTCTGATTTACCTAGCTTTCTGTTGGTGGAGGAGAGTGAAACATTGTCCATGCCCAAATTTGAAAACTGAAGTCTTGAGAGAGATTTGACAGCATTCTTATTTTGTTGAGAATTGTGAGCAGTCAGAGACTTGGACTCAAAACCAGTGACACCATTTTCCAGCATAGATCCTGTTAAAGAAACAGGAGAGTGTTTTAGCAAGATTTAAGGGTATATCAATCGTGCAGTCTTAAGTGTCCACAAAGAAAAAAGGTAAACATATTTTAATCAAAACTATGTTTCTTTTTTTTAACTATGTTTCTAAAATGGCTGTGAACAAAATCTACTGAGCAGAACTAGTTGAAGAAGGCTCTCTGGTTTAGCCCTAGGCAGCAGTTCTAAAAGAAGAAGAAAAGTCTGTGCTAACCCATCTCTAGATAGGCTAGCTGGTTTTTGTACTTTAGTAACTTCTTGTAGCTCTGGGCACAGGGAAGTGAACAGTCAACATCACCAACTTCTGATAGCTTCTATAAGTTATGGTGAGAAGAAAAGAACTTTACACTTCCAGAGAGAACGAAGAATTTTTAAAGCTTTAGGGAACAGAAAGAGCAAAGACTTAGAAATCTAAGAGGAGGCCCTGGCTGGTTGGCTCGGTGGTAGAGTGTTGGCCTTGCATGTGGAAGTTCTGGGTTTGATTCCCAGTCAGAGCACATATAAGAAGAGACCATCTGCTTCTCCACCTCTCCCCCTCTTCTTTCTCTCTTCCCCTCCCCCCACTATGGCTCTAATGCAGTGGTTCTCAAAGTGTGCGCCAGGGAGCACTGGTATACCCTAGAAGATTTCCAGGTGCGCCCTATGGTATTCCAGAGAAATATGTACCTGTTGGGGAAAAAAAACCCAATAGGGTTTTTGGAGTTTTAGAGTTTTGGGGGACAGAGGTGTGGGGAATTGGCTGTAAGCTGACAGTCTGCCCAACCCCCCACCTCACTTGCCTGACTAGGTTGCAAAAGGCTGTTAAGCTGTGGTGCTGGATTGTTTACACTATCCCCCATGTTCCCTGGAAAGACTGGAGGCAAGTTTCTTCTATCCTTTGTTTGATGTAAAGTTAAGATAATATGTATGGTGGGGGTTTTCTGCACTCAACACAATTAAGAGTAAAAAGAGAAGAATTCTTCAATGTATTGTCGAGGAAATGAAAGTTTGCCTTTCAAATATATGCCCAAACATTGAAGAAATCGCTAGGACACATCAGGCTCACTAAACACAAGAATGAAAAAACTTAACACATTTGTGCCAGGACCTGCTGAATTTACTAAATCTTACTAAGAATGTATCTATATATATATAAAAAGATAACTTTTGGCCCTGGCTGGTTGGCTCAGTGGTAGAGCGTCAGCCTGGCGTGCGGAAGTCCCGGGATCGATTCCCGGCCAGGGCACACAAAAGAAGCGCCCATCTGCTTCTCCACCCCTCCCCCTCTCCTTCCTCTCTGTCTCTCTCTTCCCCTCCCGCAGCCAAGGCTCCACTGGAGCAAAGATGGCCCGGGCACTGGGGATGGCTCCTTGGCCTCTGCCCCAGGCACTGGAGTGGCTCTGGTCGCAACAGAGCGACGCCCCGGAGGAGCAGAGCATTGCCCTCTGGTGGGCAGAGCGTCGCCCCCTGGTGGGTGTGCCAGGTGGATCCCGGTCAGGCGCATGTGGGAGTCTGTCTGACTGTCTCTCCCCGTTTCCAGCTTCAGAAAAATACAAAAAAAAAAAGATGACTTTTTTGTTGTTTTATTTTTTAACCCTTTTTTATGAATTCTAAAAAGCGTAACTCAAAAAATGTAACATAAAAATTTTTTAATGTCAGAATAAATTTAATTAATTTCATTTAATTACCGTAAAAGCATGCTTGGACTTTATATTTTTTCTTTAATATTTGACTTAATTATTATAACATATTTCTCAGAAATTTGTATATAGTGTGCCTATAATTATTTGTAGGATTTTAAATGCGCCCTGACTTAAAAAAGTTTGAGAACCACTGCTCTAATGGTTTGAGCAATTGTCCCTGGGCACTGAGGATGTTTCCATGGTCTCGCCTCAGGTGCTGAAATAGCTTGGTTCTGAGCAGAGCATCGCCCCCTAGTGGGCTTGCTGGGTGGATCCCAGTAGGTGCACATGTGGGAGTCTGGCTCTCTGCCTCCCTGCCTCTCACATAATTAAATAAAAAAAGGAATCTAAGAGGAGAGCTAGCTCAAAAAAAAAAAAAAAAAAAAAAAAAATGAAGCCACTGATTATCTTTGGTTTGTAGTCACTTTAGGTGTTTCATCTTTCTTTTTTTGTGTTTGTGCACACTAATCAATAGAACATAAGATACAGCATAATTCTTCAATTGCCATTATATTTATAAAACCAGCAGCAATAGAGCAAGGTGAACTAGATTAACAACAAGTAATTTAAAAAACTTCGATAAAAAGATATTTCAAATATCTTCCCAGCACTCATCAAAATGGTTAATAAAACAAAACAAACAAAACATTTGAATTTAGAACTAACAGTAATCTTAACTCTCTACTAGAAAACAAATATGAGACTATAAAAATCAACAGTCTACTCATGAAAAGCCATGGATTTATAGTTATTACTATATATTTCTCATTGTATTGAATCTTAGAATAATAATATCAACATCAATTCATTATAATTATTGTCCTTAATAACTGCAATTTAAAAAGAATTTAAGGTCATTTCTGTAGTCTCTAAGTACTAAGGGACTCTTAAGACAAAAGTTTCAGAAGACTGCTTTAGACTAAAATTAAAATGTGAGACAATGGAAAAAATTATATTTTTCTAGGCCTTTGGTAATTATAAAATGTGACTTTTCACGTGACAGGTAATAACAACTAAAAAGCAACAGATTTAACTAGATTTAATTAATTGATTGCTTTCTCAACCAGGAAGGCCCTAGCTGAGAATGCAACTTTTCAAAGATCTGTTAATAAACTCACCTGTTTTGTCCAGCATATCTGGTATGGCAGACTCAGGATCCTCCAGTTCTCTGGCATCTATTGACAGTGTCTCTATACCTTCACTGAGTGAGTCCACAGACTCAGCATCATTGATGGCATCATTTACATGGTAACCATTAACACCACCTTTTTCTGAAGAAGGCACGGACTGCTCCTCTTGAATGGAAACCGATTTACTGGAATCTGGGATACTGTTACTTGCTTCTGCTGCAGGTTTTGGTTTGCTTTTCTTCTTTTTGTTCTAATGGATTATTAAAGATTTGAAGAAAAAAAAAGAGAGAAGGAAAGAGAAGACCCCCTTACCACAGGGAGGTAACTCTAGTTACCCAAAGGCAACCAATGTTACCAATTGCTCACGTGCTCTTTCAGAAATTGAACACATTTCTGTGTATGTTGAATTAGTGACTAAAACAACTATGTAAAATACTTTGGATAAACTCAAAACACATAAATATAAGAAATTTATGTATGGCAAAACCCACCATAAGCAAAATCAAAATAAATTACATAATATGAAAAAATATGTGCATCTTATGTCCAAAGAGCTAAATATATGTAGAGCTCTAACAAAAAACAATAACCCAATAGAAAAAAATGGTATGGGATATAAGAATATGAAATGAAATGCAACCTCAGTAATAAGAGATAGAAATTAAAACTGCACTGCAGAGGATTCTGGGAAGACAGCAGAGGCAGAAGCATTGGGACTCTTTTGGCTCATCTAGCCTACCTTAAACAGGCTCAGAACACTTACATTAGCCTACCGGTGGGCAAAATCATCCAACACAGTGAAAACAATGTTGAGTAACTATTGGTCATTTACTCTCATTATCAGGTAGCTAACTGGGAGCTGCAGGTGCCCACCATTGTGAGAAAGTACTACACATTGCTAGCCTGGGAAAAAATCAAAATTCAAAAGTACAGCCCTGGACGGTGGTGCAATGGATAGAGCATGGTACCAGAGCACAGAGGTTGCTAGCTCGAGCCCTGGTCAGGGCTCATATGAGAAGCAATCAATGGTACAATTAAGTGAAACAATGAGTTGATACTTTTCTTTCTCTCTCTCTAAGTCTCTCTCCCAAACCCCTTCCCCCCACCCTCTCTCTCAAAAAAAGAAAAAAGAGCCCTGGCTGGCTGGCTCAGTGGTAGTAGTAGTACGTCAGCCCAGCATATGGATGTCTGGCTTTGATTCCTGGTGAGGGCACACAGGAGAAGCAATCATCTGCTTCTCTACCCCTCCCCTGCCCCAGCTATTGCTTGATTGGTTCCAGCACATTGGCCCCAAACAGGGATTGCCCGGTGGATCCTGGTCAGGGCACATGCAGGGGCTTGTCTCTATCTCTCCTCCTCTCACTTGAAAAAGAGGAAAAAAAATATTCAAAGAATGGTTTCTACTAAACGTTGCTTTTGCACCATCCCAAAGTAAAAAAATTGTAAGTCAAATCATTATAAATTGGAGTCCCTCTGTTCAACATACCAAAACATATGGGATGCAGTAAAGCAATGCTAAGAAGGACATTTACAGCTATAAATGCTTACATTAAAAACAAGAGGAATCTCAAATTAACAACCCAAATTTACCACTTAAGGAACTAGAAAAAATAAGAACAAGCAAAACCCAAAACTAGCAGAGGGAAAGAACTAAAGATTAGAATAGAAAACCAATAGAGAAAATTCAATGAAACCAGAAGCTAATTCCTTGGAAAGATAACAAAATTGATAAACCTTTACCCAGATGGACTAAGATAAAAAGAAGACTCAAATTACTAAAACCAGAAATAAAAGTGAGGACATTACTACCAATTCTACAGAAATCAAAAGGCTTATGAGAGTATCATGAAGAACTGTGTGCCAAAAAATTGAATAATCTTGATAAAATGGACAAATCCTAGAAACACAAAACCTACAAAGATTAAATCATGAAGAAATAGAAAATCTGAATAGACTTCTAAGTAAGAATATTGAATCACTAATGAAAAATCTGCTGACAGCCCTAGCCAGATAGCTCAGTTGGTTAGAGTGTTGTCCTGGAGCACAGAGGTTGCCGGTTCAATTGCTGGTCAGGGCTCATACAGGAACAGCTCAATGTTCTCTTTTCTCCCCTCCTTCCCATTCCTCTCTCAAAATGAATATGGTCAGGGCACATATTAGAAGCAATCAATGGCGCAATTAAGTTGATACTTTCTCTCTTTTAATCTTTCTCTCCAACCCCCTTCTCTCTCTCTAAAAAAAAATAAAAAAAATAGAAGGTCCTGGCCGGTTGGCTCAGTAGTAGAGCATAGGCCCAGAGTGTGGACATCCCACATTCGATTCCTGGTCAGGGCACACAGGAGAAGTGACCATCTGCTTCTCTCCCTCTTCCTTTCCCCCTTCCCCTCCCATGGTGAGTGATTCCACTATGTCGGCCTGGGCACTGAAGATAGCTCTTTGCTTGGAGTGTCGGCCTCAAGTGCTAAAAATGGCTTGGTTGATTCAAGCATTGGCCTCAGACAGGGGTTGCTGCGTGGATTCCGGCCGAGGCACATGCAGGGGTCTGTTTCACTATCTCCCCACCTCTCACTTAAAAAAAAAATTGATCACTACAACACCACACTAACAGAATGAAGGGGGGAGGTGACACATCATTTGATGCAAGAAAAAAAAAAGCATGTGACAAAATGCAACACCTTAGCATGATTAAAACAACAACAACTGGGAATAAAAGGAAACAACCTCAACACAATAAAACCAACTGTGAACAATGATGAAAGACTAAAAGCTTTTCCTCAAAGATCAAGAATAGGTCAAGAATGTCCCCTTTGTCACTTCTATTCAATCTAATACTAAGAGTCCTAGCCAGGGCAACTGGGCATGCATACATGCATGCCTATATAAACAAACAAATGGTATCCAAATCAGAAAGGTAAAAGTAAAATTATCTCTGTTTGCAGATGATATATATGATCTTATAAGTAAAAACCCTAAAGATTCCACAAAAAAACTTTTAGAACAAATAAATTCAGTAAAGTAGCAGGATATAAAGTTAATAAACAAAAATCAGTTGCATTTCTATACATGAACAAACAATCTGAAAAGAAAATTACAAAAACACTTCCATGTACAGTAGCATCAAAAAGAATGAAATACTTAGGAATTCAATTAACCAAGGAGGTATAAAACTTGTACAATAAAAATTATAAAACATTGCTGGTAGAAATTAAGGATGATATAAATAAAAAGAAACACATTCCATGTTCATGGATTAAAACAGGGGTCAGGAACCTATGGCTCATGAGCCCGTTGTGGCTCTTTTGATGGCTGCATCTGGCTCACAGACAAATCTTTAATAAAATAAATAATAACGTTAAAAATATAAAACATTCTCATGTATTACAATCCATTTATTTCCTACTGCTCATGTTCATGGTTGCGGTTGGCTGGAGCCAATCACAGCTGTTCTCCGGGACAACACCAAATTTTTATTGGATAATGCCTAACGTACACGGGTGGTTGTACATGGCTGGGTGGCTCTCACGGAATTACATTTTAAAATATGTGGTGTTCACGGCTTTCTCAGCCTTTTGGTTCCCGACCCCTGGATTAGAAGATTCAGTATTGTTAAAATGTCAATACTAGCCTGACCAGGTGGTGGCACAGTGGATAGAGCGTCGGACTGGGATTCGAAAGAACCAGGTTCAAGACCCCGAGGTCACCAGCTTGAGCGTGGGCTCATCTGGTTTGAGCAAAAGCTCACCAGCTTGAGCCCAAGGTTGCTGGCTTGAGCAAGGGGTTACTCGGTCTGCTGAAGGCCCGCGGTCAAGGCACATATGAGAAAGCAATCAATGAACTAAGGTGTTGCAATGCGCAACGAAAAACTAAATGATTGATGCTCCTCATTTTTCCGTTCCTGACTGTCTGTCCCTGTCTATCCCTCTCTCTGACTCTCTCTCTGTCTAAAAGAAAAAAAAAAGTCAATACTACATAAAGTGATCTATAATTCAATGCAATCCTCATCAAAAACTCAATGTTTTTGCAGAAAAAGAAAAGCCCATTCTAAAGTTCATGTGAAAATCTCAAGGGACGCTGAATGGCCAAAACAATCTTGGAAAAATGAAGAAAAAAAAAAAAAAGAACAAAACTGGAGGACTCATACTCCCTGATTTAAAAACTTACTACAAAGCTACTAAGCTACTGTAATCAAAACAGTGTGGCACAATCTGACCAGTAGTGGTGCAGAGGATTAAGTGTTGACCTGGGGCACTAAGGTCCTAGATTCAAAACCCCAACCAAGGTCACTGGCCTAAGCATGGTGTTGCTGGCTTGAGTGTGGGATCAACATGATTCAAAGGTCGCTGGCTTGAGTCCAAATGTCATTGGCTTGAAGCCCAAAGTCACTAGCTTGAGCAAGGGATTACTGGCTCAGATGGAGCCCCTAGGTTAAGGCACATATGAGAAGCAATCAATGAACAACTAAAAGTAATGCAACTATCTAAGTTGATGCTTCTCATCTCTCTCCCTTCCTGTCTCTCTCAAAAAAAAAAAAAAAAGAAAAAAGAAAAAGAAAAAGAAAAAGAAAAAGAAAAAAAAGAACGAAAACAAAAAAAACAATGTGGCATAAAGACAGACATACAGACCAATGGAACAGGATAGAGAGCCCAGAAATAAACTCTGACATCTATGGTCAAATGATTTTTGACTAGGGCGCCAAGACCGAAAGAACTGTCTTTTTAACAAATAGTTCTGGGAAACTGGAGTATACACATGCAAAAGAATAAAGTTGGACCCTTACTAATGCTATGTTTAAAAATTAACCGAGAATGAATCAAAGACCTAAATGGAAGATCTAAAACTATTACAAGAAAATGTAAAACAAAAGCATCACATTTGTGATTTGGCAAGGATTTCTTGGATACATCACCAAAGGTACAGATAACAAAAGAAAAAATAGACAAATTGGATATCATCAGAAAGTTTTCTAAATTGTGCTAAAAGATACAATGTATCAACAGTATAAAGGCAACCACAGAATGGAATGAAATATTTGCAATCATATATCTGATAAGGAAAATGAAAAAACTTGAAAGCAACAAGTACTGACAAAGATGTAGATAAATCAGAACTCTGAGCACTGTTGGTGGGAATGTAAAATGGTACAGCTGCTGTGGAAAACAGTATGGCAGTTCTTCTAAAGGTTAAAACTAGAATTACAATATGATCTGCAATTTCACTACTGGCTACTGTATATTTCAAAGATATATCTGTGTACCCATGTACATAGCAGCATTATTCACAATAGCTAAAACATGGAAGCAACCCATGTTTCCGTTGATGGATGAATGGAGAAGCAAAAAAAAAAAAAAAAAAAAAAAAATATATATATATATATATATATTAGCCTGACCTGTGGTGGTACAGTGGATAAAGCATTGACCTGGAATGCTGAGTTGCCAGTTTGAAACCTTGGGCTTGCCCAGTCAGGGAACATATGAGAAGCAACTGCTATGAGTTGATGCTTCCTGTTCCCCCATCACCTTTCTCCATCTCCTCTCTCTAAAATCAATAAATTATCCCTGGCCAGTTGGCTCAGTGGTAGAGCGTCGGCCTGGCATGCAGGAGTCCCGGGTTTGATTCCCGGCCAGGGCACACAGGAGAAGCGCCCATCTGCTTCTCCACCCCCCCCTTCCTCTCTGTCTCTCTCTTCCCCTCCTGCAGCCAAGGCTCCATTGGAGCAAAGTTGGCCCGGGCACTGAGGATGGCTCTGTGGCCTCTGCCTCAGGTGCAAGAATGGCTCTGGTTGCAGCAGAGCATCACCCTCTGGTGGGCGTGCCGGGTGGATCCCGGTCGGGCACATGTGAGAGTCTGTCTGACTGCCTCCCTGTTTCCAACTTCAGAAAAATACAAATAAAATAAAATAAAATCAATAAATTTAAAAAACTTAAATATATATATACATACACACATGTACGTGCACACACACACAAACAATGAAATTCAGCCTATAAAAGGAAGGAAATTCTGCAATATACCAAAACATGGATGGAACCTTGAGAATGTTATGCTAATTAAGATAAGCCAGTTACAAATAGACAAATATTGTATAATTCCACTTATATGAGGTACTAAGAGTAGTCAAAATCATAGAAACAGAAAGTGGAATTGGTGGTTGGCCAGGGACCAGGGGGAGGAAAAAATGAGGAGTTATTTTTTAATTGGTAGAGAGTTTCAATTTTATAAGACAAAAAGAGTTCCAGTGACGCATATTTGAAAAGTGCTATAAGAGCAGATCTTAAATGTTCTCACCATAAGAAAAAATTTTGTAACCATTTATGGCGATGGATATTAACTTGACTTATTTCACAATACATACAAATATTAAATCACTATGTTGTACACCTGAAACTAATATACATGCCAATTAGCCTCAGTAAAAAAAGTAAAATATAAAGCCTTTACTGGCAAATTAGTTTAGATACTGGCTTAAAAAAATAAAAAAATAAAAAAGAATTCTAGAAATGAATTGTAGTGATGGTTGTGCAACATTTTGAATGTATTTAATATCACTAAACATTACACTTAAATGGTTAAAATGGCCCTGGCTGGTTGGCTCAGTGAATAGAATGTTGGCCTGGCATGAGGACACCCTGTCAGGGCATACGGGAGATGTGACTATCTGTTTCACCCCCCTTCTCTCTCTCTTCTCTTGCAGCTAGTGGCTCAACTGGTTTGAGTGTCAGCCCTGGATGTGGAAGATGGCTCAGTTGATTCGAGTATAAACCCAAGATGGAGGTTGCTGGGTGGATCCCAGTTGGGGTGCATGCGGGAGTCTATCTCTCTTCTCACTTAAAAAAGGTTAAAATGGTTAATTCTGTGTATTTTCTATAGTAAGAAACATTTTGAAAAAAACACTGCACCACAGTATCACTTTATATCAGCTAGATTAGCAAAGGTCAGAAAGTTTGATAATTCTGTAGGGTTGACAGGGCTGAGGGTATGGAGAAACAGGCATTCTCTTATATTACCTGTGGGAGTGCAAAGTAGCACTATGGCAATCTGGTTAACACTTATCAAAATCACAAATGCAGCCTGAGCTGTGGTGGTGCAGTGGATAAAGCGTCGACCTGGAAATGCTGAGGTCGCCGGTTCAAAACCCTGGGCTTGCCTGGTTAAGGCATATATGGGAGTTGATGCTTCCAGCTCCTCCCTCCTTCTGTCTCTCTCTTCTCTCTCTGTCTCTCTCTCTCCCTCTCTCTCCTCTCTAAAAATGAATAAAAATTAAAAAAAAATCACAAATGCACATACCCTTTGACCTAGCAATTCCAATTCTAGATATTTATCCTTGGCAATACTAACACATGTGCAAAATGATATATATACAAGGTGATTCAGTGAACTATTCATAACAGCAGAAGACTGGAAACAACCAAAATGTTAATCAATAAAAGGACTAGTTAAATTAGTTATGATACATTCAAACGGTAGCATGACTATACATCATAAAAAACAGGAAAGCTCTTTATATACTGACATAGAGTAAGTTTCAAGATATATTACATTTAAAAAGAAGGCAAAGAAGAGAAGATATATATTCATATTTACTCATATATGCACACAATATCCTAGAAGATAAATAAGAAATTGATAATACTGTTCTGGGGTGGGGAACCAAATGGCTGGGGAATAAGGACAGAATGAAGATGTTTCAATGTATTAACTTTTGTAGCTTTGAATTTGGAGCCGTATGAATATAGGGTGGAGCAAAAGTAAGTTTACAGTTGTTTGTATGAAAAAATAATGCTATACAGTACAACCATTATGGAAGAAAGTATGGTGGTTCCTCAAATAATGAAGAATAGAACTACCATATGACCCAGCAATCCCTCTACTGGGTATCTAAACCAAAAACTTGAAAACACTGGTACATAAAGACACATGTACCCCAACGTTCATTGCAGCATTATTCACAGTGGCCAAGACATGGGAACAACCAGTGTCCTTCAACAGAGGACTGGATAAAGAAGATGTGGTACATATATACAATGGAATAGTACTCAGCTATAAGAAATGATGACATATTGCCATTTACAACAACATGGATTGACCTTGAGAACATTATACTGAGTGAAATAAGTAAATGAGAAAAAGCTAAGAACTGCCTGACCAGGTGGTGGCGCAGTGGATAGAGCATCGGACTGGGATGCAAAGGACCCAGGTTGGAAACCCCGAGGTTGCGAGCTTGAGCTCGGGCTCATCTGGTTTGAGCAAGGAACACCAGCTTGAGGTCAAGGTCTCTGGCTTGAGCTGTAGCCGCCCCCCCCCCCCAAGGCACATATGAGAAAGTAATTAATGAACAACTAAGGTGCCACAATGAAGAATCAATGCTTCTCATCTCTCTCCCTTCCTGACTGTCCCTATCTGTCTCTCTCTCTCTCTATCACACACACACACAAAAAGCTAAGAACTATATTTGCACTGTGGGAGTGCAAAGTAGCACTATGGCAATCTGGTTAACACTTATCAAAATCACAAATGCAGCCTGACCTGTGGTGGTGCAGTGGATAAAGCGTCGACCTGGAAATGCTGAGGTCGGGATATAAAACTGAGACTCATGAACATAAGATAAAAGTGAAGTGGTTACCAGGGGAGGGGGATTTGGGGAGGAGCAGGGGTGAAGGGAAGGGAGTAAAGAAGGACAAATACAGTGTGTCCGTAAAGTCATGGTGCACTTTTGACCGGTCACAGGAAAGCAACAAAAGACGATAGAAATGTGAAATCTGCACCAAATAAAAGGAAAACCCTCCCAGTTTCTGTAGGATGATGTGACAGCATGTGCACATGCGCAGATGAAGATGTAACACCGTGTATACAGCAGAGCAGCCCATGGCCATGCCAGTCGAGATGTGGATGGTACAGAGAAAAGTTCAGTGTGTTCTGTAGCTCGCTAAATTCGAATCTGTGACCAAAGTGCAACGTGAATATCGGCACGTTTATAACGAAGCGCCACCACATAGGAATAACATTACTCGGTGGGATAAGCAGTTGAAGGAAACCGGCAGTTTGGTGGAGAAACCCCATTCTGGTAGGCCATCAGTCAGTGACGAGTTTGCAGAGGCTATACGGGATAGCTACCTAAGGAGCCCTGAAATATCTGTGCTTGAGCCCACATCGAACTGCACTGAATAGGTATGAAACCGGGAAAGTTTTCCTTTTATTTGGTGCAGATTTCACATTTCTATCGTTTTTTTTTGTTTTTTTCGTGTTTTTTTTTAACAGAGACAGAGAAAGTCAGAGAGAGGGATAGTATAGACAGGGACAGACAGATAGGAACGGAGAGAGATGAGAAGCATCAATCATCAGTTTTTTGTTGCAACACCTTAGTTGTTCATTGATTGCTTTCTCATATGTGCCTTGACCGTGGGACTACAGCAGACCGAGTAACCCCTTGCTCGAGCCAGTGACTTTGGGCTCAAGCTGGTGAGTTTTGCTCAAACCAGATGAGCCCGCACTCAAGCTGGCAACCTTGGGGTCTCGAACCTGGGTCTTCTGCATCCCAGTCCGACGCTCTATCCACTGTGCCACCGCCTGGTCAGACTCTATCGTCTTTTGTTGCTTTCCTGTGACCGGTCAAAAGTGCACCATGACTTTATGGACACACTGTATACGGTGATAGAAAATGATTTGACTTTAGGTTATGGGTATACACATGATCAACAGTTCAAATGCTATAGAAATGTTTACCTGAAATCTGTGTACTTTTATTCATCAATGTCATCCTGTTAAATTTAATTCTCTAAATAAAATTTAAAAAAGAAAATAAACTATAATAAATAATAATACAAGAATAAACTCTGTTTTACATACTCACAACTGTAAACCTACTTTTGCTCCCATCCTGTATACTACCTAGGTAAATAGTAATTTTAAATCAAACGAACAAACAAAAAGTCCTTTAGTTTTTATTTTGACAAACCACAGCTCTACTAGCAATACTTTATACTCCTAAGGCTAGACTGACATGACTGAATCAATTTTTCCCCAAGTCCTTCTCATGACCCTAACAGAAGCACTACTGAAACTCTAGATATAGTTTTCTTCTCCCCACAGCTCCCATCTTTCTCTCTTTAATACTTTCTCCCATGTATATAATAACCGTCCCAGTAAGTGTTCATGGTCATATTCTATTGAACTAATCCTAACAGTTATCTGAACTAGACTTGGGCATTAGGGCATGCCAAACTGAAACCACTTTTCCTTCTCTAAATTTTAAAAAATTTATGTGTCTCCAACACATATTTTTCCAGCTTCAAGCATCTATTACATCACTAAATAACTTACTGTGCTGGATCAATAAATTAATAAACTGGTGTTCTCCAGAGCACACAGAGTTATTTATTAGGTGAAAGCAATGGGAAGAAGTTATGCAAATATTCAAAGTTACAGGTATGAAGAACTTCAGGGGAATCTAGTTTATTAGGTTCTTCATGGAAAAAACTTTCAAGGGTCCCTGGGGCCAAGCCTGGTTTGGTGAAGACTTAATAGATGGGCCCTGGCCGGTAGGTGGCAGGTTCCATCCCTGATTAGGGCATGTACAAGAAGCAATCAATGAGTGCACAACTAAATGGAACTAAGTGGAACAACGAGTTCATGTTTTTATCTCTCTCCCTCACCCCCCATCCTCTTTCTCTCTCTCAAATCAATGGGGTAAAAAGTAAACACTTAACAGATGTCCTAACGAAGTGATTTAGAGTCATCAAAAAAGCATTCCAGGCCTGACCTGTGGTGGCACAGTGGATAAAGCGTCGACCTGGAAATGCTGAGGTCGCTGGTTCGAAACCCTGGGCTTGCCTGGTCAAGGCACATATGGGAGTTGATGCTTCCAGCTCCTCCCCCCTTCTCTCTCTCTGTCTCTCTCTCCTCTCTCTCCCTCTTTGTCTCTCTCTCCTCTCTAAAAATGAATAAATAAAATAAAATAATAATAATAAAAAAGCATTCCAGAACTCCAGTACTAACCTGATATAGGAAAAGAATTTTCCAAAGAGACTTCATAGAGATACCTGATTAAATCCATACTTCAGTGTTTCCTAAAGGAGCTAGATTTAAGTACAGAGCTGTGGGAAGCATTTTGAGACCAGCTAGTATTCTTTGGGGAAAGCAGTTTGGTTTCAAGTGGACAAGCAGAAGGAATAAGAACTGGTATGTCAGAAATCAGATACTAGTATTTGTTGGAATTATTTTATTTTAGAGATGAGCAAACTAAGGCACACAAAGGTTAAGCAAAAGTCCCAGGTTGCAAGGCCAGTAAGTAGAACAGGATATAAATCCTATTCTGATGAACTGCATAACCCACGTGCCTTCTCTCTCCCTAAATTGGAACATCAGATCCCTCTGTACAACTAATAGTACAAAGCCCCTCTTTGAGCTTTAAGTCAAAGCTCATTAATACCAGAGACTACAACACAGTTGTCTGACCTAAAATCTAAACTACTTTAATTGATCTATGATAAGAATGATGTTGAAAACCACTGGCCTAAAACACTGTCTCTAGTGAAGCTCTGCCTTCCATGCCACACTATCTTCTTTCATGCTTCTTTCTATCTTCTTCTTCTTTATTATATTAATATTCCCTCAGCAACCACACTACAGCAGGGTCATTCTGCTTCCTGTCCTAAGTCACATAGAGGAGGCCATACAGCACTCTATGAACACAGCTGTGTTCCAACGTCAGAGAAGAGTTTTTATAAACCAGGTGAACTAAAGATGCATATGTAAGTCTTTTCTTTCAAATATTTCTTCAGAGCCTACATATTTTTATAATATCAATATAAAATTTAAATTTAATTCATTTTTACCTTTTTCTTGCCTGTTACTGTCCATTCCTTGAGTACTTCACTGGCACTACCTGTAAGAAAAACCAATTACCGATCTTCTCTCCTAGCACATGTATGGTCAAGCAGGAATTAGTGTTCCTGCATTCTGTAATTGCTGCAGTATTTCTAAAGTTCCTATCAGGAAAAATCAAGGTTCAAGTCTCTAAGCTAATGTAATGACATAATCATACCATGTTTATTTTTTGGAATACCTGACCATTTAGATTCCCCTTCTCTATGTAATTTCCTCTGTAAGTTCTTCCAAGAAGAGACTAATGTGGCTTGACCATTTTGAAATTCTTTTATTTATACAGCTTAGACCAAATACAAAATGAGTGATTTCAACCCAAGTATGCCATCCCCCTCCCTTCAGAAGATTACACACCACCTGGCTACATTGTTAGTAGTATATAGTAGTAGCTATATACTACTCTAGACCCAAATACTAACACTACAAAGAAAACAGATGACAAGGAAGAAAAACCTTACAGTATTTGGACCTGTTTACTCTGTACTGGAATGAGAAATAGAAACAGGAAGACCTAAGCTGATGTAGCTATTCAGTGATAAAATATCTTTTTAAAATGGCATAGTATGCTATATTATCATGGGGTCTACTATATCATTTAGGAAACACCAGGTTGCTGAATGAATGTTACAGAGTCTGAAGCAACTTTTCTATTTCAACAAACACAAACTTATTTAAAAATTGAGCTAGGATTACCTTCCATAAATGCTTGTACTGTTTTGTCCACACAATTATCAAAGTGCTGCAAAACCAGGATGATTTCATTGTTGCTCTTATTGGGAACTATTGCACGCACTGCATTTATCTGGAAAAGATAACAGGGTCATTTAATTTTAACATCAGTAAGTCAGTTGGCAACTGAGGCCTATTACAGAGCAACATTTCATTCTTAACAATATGTATCACTCTTTAGAATTAATGAAAGTGATTAATATTGACAGATGAGAGATAACAGCATATAAAAATTAATTTCAAAGTTCAGAAAAGCAGAACATTTCTAGAAATAAAAGGTATGTGTTAAATTTTATTCCAAAAAAGGGAGGTTAATTTAGGTATCAAGTATTAATTTTAGCATCAACATTTCCTAATTTCTAGCATATTATAAAGAAAGGTGGGAAGTTTAATGAACCACACCAGTAACAACTTCAGGTTTTTATATAGCATTGAAAAACATTTCACTTCATATAATTTAATTGTATAACATTACAAAGATAATTTAAATTATTATAAGCTATTTCAGGCATACAAAACATAATAAACACTCACTGTGTGACAGCTGGTTTAATAAAAGATACAACTAAAACCCCCATGAAGTCTCTCATAAATCCCATTTTACCTCCTCTCCATAAAGATTTCTACCTTCAATTTGATGTTATTTCAATTCACATTTTTGTACTATTATAATATATGCATGTATCCACAGGTAATATATACTATTGTTTTATATTACATAAATATTATATTGTACATGTCTACAATTTTTTCATGTAATACTGTTTATTAGTTTTTTTCATGCTGACAAATTCATCTCTTATTTAACTGCTACACAGTATTTCCATTGTATGAATATAACCAATTATTCATACTCCTATTGATAGACACTTACACTGTGTCCAATGTTTGGCTATTATAAAAAATGCTTATTTGCTGCTGAATCCTCAGTTCCTAAAACAATGTTTAGTGTATTTTAAGAAAAAAAAAAATCAGGTCTTCTGTGACCAGTGAGAGGATGTTGTTCTTATATATACGCACTAGTAGAATTACAGAACAGTAGGGCATCTACAATCATTAGATAATAAATACCAAATTGCTTTTTAAAATAGGTTTGTTAATGTTATCAGATTTATTCCCCAAGTATTTCATTTTTTTGATTAAAAATATATAATTTATAATAATCACAAATTGTTTTCATTTTTATGTATCAATTTTTATCCAGCAACCTTGATGAACTCTTATTCCTAATAATTTGTTGCTTTCTTTGTTTTTCTATGTAAATAAACAGTACTGTCTATAAATAATGGCAGTTTTTTTCTTCCTTTCCAATCCTAATAATTTACATTTTTTGTCTTACTGTATAAAATTATTTATTTCTGTAAAAAGATCTGGTTCTTTTTGGTAGGGAGTTGTAGTTAGAAATCAAGATCTAAGAGCTAGGTGTGTTTACTGCTTCTGGGGGAGGTCATTATTTCTAGGTCTTTTCACTAGCTAGAGCTAGGAGATTTCATTTTTTATAATATGAGTTCATACTGACATCTTCAATTAAATATAATATTTAAGGACTTAGCTTGACCTGTGGTGGTGCAGTGGATAAAGCGTTGACCTGGAATGCTGAGGTTGCCAGTTCGAAACCCTGGGCTTGTCCAGTCAAGACACATACGGGGAGCAACTACATACTACGAGTTGATGCTTCCCGCTTCTCCCCCCTTTCTCTCTTTCTTCTATCTAAAAATCAATAAACAAACAAAAAAAGGACTCAAAAAAAATTTTCCCATTGGTTTGAGAGAGGAAGGGAGGGAAAGAGGAGGAGGTGGTGGAAAGGAGAGGGACAGGGAGAGAGAGACACAGAGAGAAGCATCAATCTGTTATTCTACCTAGTCGTTCATTTAGTTGTGCACTCATTGCTTCTTGTACGTGCACTGACCAGTGTGTACGACTTCCAGCGCACCAGGTTGACGCTTCATCCACTGAGCCACCTGACCGGGGCAAAAGGCTTTTTCTTATAACAATATGATATATTACTACAAATGCTAAAACATTAAATAAAATTTAAGATTTATTTCCATCATTTTTGTTCTTTAAATATATCCCTTTAAACATATAGTAAGAATATTGTGTACAGAAGTATGTAGGAAGATTTGTCCTAGCTCACCCTTACCCTGAAGGTAAAATATTTTTAGGATCTCAATCTTATATAAGATCTCAGTCCCAAATCCTACCCTAGGACAACGTTTGAGCTTTATGGCCCTATGTGGTAAAACCCATTTGTTACTGAGACTGGCAAAACACATCAGTTACCTAACTCAGACTTACCACTCTGGTTTTTCATTCCCTCTATATACATACTTAGCCCCTAGGGATTTCCCTAACTTCTTTTGTTCAGCTATGCACTTAAAATAATATAGGTATGTTATTTTTCATTCTGCATTTCTTGGTATTTTATATTATGAATGTTTTCAAGTTATTTAATCGCAATACTGCTTAAAAAGAAAGTCTTTTTATAGATGAGAAAAAGTCAAGTATCTTGTCCAAGCAATAAGCAGAGTCTGTATTAGAAATCTAAGTCTTTTTTTTTTTTTTTTTACATTTTTCTGAAGTTGGAAACGGGGAGGCAATCAGACAGACTCCCACATGCGCCCGACCGGGATCCACCCGGCACGCCCACCAGGGGGCAATGCTCTGCCCATCTGGGGCCTTGCTCTGTTGCAACCGGAGCCATTCTAGCGCTTGACTTGGAGGCCATGGAGCCATCCTCAGCGCCCAGGCCATCTTTTGCTCCAATGGAGCCTTGGCTACGGGAGGGGAAGAGAGAGACAGAGAGAAGGGAGAAGGGGAGGGGTGGAGAAGCAGATGGGCGCTTCTCCTGTGTGCCCTGGCCGGGAATCGAACCCGGGACTCCTGCACGCTAGGCCGACGCTCTACCACTGAGCCAAGGCAGAAATCTAAGTCTTTTTAGTACACTTGCTTTCACATAAGTCTATGCTTTTTTTTGTTTCAGGCTTAATTAAACAATGTTAAGGTTTAAAACCACACAAATGAGAAGGTATATAATCTATAATTCAAAGAGGGATAACATATGATAATATAGAATTATACCTTTTTGAGATGAGCAAAAAACTTAGCAGTGATCACTAGAAAATAGACTTTAGGCAAAACTTAAGAGATTCAGCAATAAAGGTAATTCTGGGAACTTAAAACGAGAAAGTGTTGTTTGGATGGTTTTTTTTTTGACAGTGCCAGAGAGAGTCAGAGAGAGGGATAGATAGGGACACACAGACAGGAAGAAAGAGAGATGAGAAGCATCAATTCTTTGTCACAGCACCTTAGCTGTTCACTGATTGCTTTCTCATAAGTGTCTTGACGGGAGGGAGGAGGGCTATAGCAGAGCAAGTGACCCCTTGCTTAACCCAGCAACATTGGGCTCAAGCCAGCGACCATGGGGTCATGTCTATGATCCCACACTCAAGCCAGCAACCCTGTGCCCAAGCCAGAAGAGCTGCGCGCTCAAACCGGCGACCTCAGGGTTTCGAACCTGGGTCCTACACACCCCAGTCCAATGGTCTATCCACTGCGTCATCGTCATCGCATTGCATGATCGGGCATGAACATGTTTATATTAGTGAAATAACATATATCTATGAATATAATCAACAATATACTTTTTTTATTAACATAGTTTTCTTAAAAAGTACATAAAGCTTTTATGTTTTCCTCAGTACAGTTCATTTAGGGTTATATTACTAAAAACACTTGGTTTTCTTCCAAAGGAATGTTAATCTATTTCTCATCTACTCTGCAGTCTCCTGAACTTCAGAATCTTCTTCAAGTGAATGGAAAGATCCTACTCAATTTTTTTCTTTAAAAAATGTTGCCAATTAACCAGTGTCACCAAAAAAAATTCACTTAAAAATGTTGCTGCCTGACCAGGCAGTGGCACAGTGGATAGAGCGTTGGACTGGAATGCCGAGGACCCAGGTTTGAGACCCCGAGGTCGCCAGCTTGAGCGCAGGCTCATCTGGTTTGAGCAAAAAGCTCACCAGCTTGGACCCAGGGTCACTGACTCAAGCAAGGGGTTACCCAGTCTACTGAAGGCCTGTGGTCAAGGCACATATGAGAAAGCAATCAATGAACAACTAAGGTGTTGCAATGCGGAACAAAAAACTAATGATTGATGCTTCTCATCTCTCTCCATTCCTGTCTGTCTGTCCCTGTCTATCCCTCTCTCTGACTCTCTCTCTGTCTGTGTAAAAAATAAAAATTAAAAAAAAACAAATAAAAAAAACCCTCTAAAAAAAATGTTGCCAAAGAAGATACACTTAGCCATATATTGTTAGATTATCAATATTAAGGTATCTCTTTGAAAGAGTTTATAATATATAGAGCAATACCAAAATAAATCATGTTTGTACTTAATAGGTTCTAATTCCTTCAAACTTTCTTGGTAGTTACTCTCTGATACATGGTGGCATTCTGTTTTGTTCTTAAAGTTTCATTTTCTTGCCTGACTTGTGGTGGCGCAGTGGATAAAGCGCCGACCTGGAATTCTGAGGTTGCCAGTTCAACCCTGGGCTTGCCTGGTCAAGGCACATATGGGAGTTGATGCTTCTGGCTCCTCTCCCTTCTCTCTCCCTTTCTCTCTCTCTCTAAAAATGAATAAATAAAATAAAATAAAAAAAGTTTCACTTCCTTAATGACTTTGTGTAGTCACTAATTCTATTAGTACTTAACTTTTACTATGATATTGAAGTAAGTTCTACAGCAGCAATTTTCAACCTTTTTCATTTCATGACACACATTACTAAAATTCTGTGGTACACCAAGAAATACATTTTTTTGCCAATCTGACAAAAAAAAATAGGTCCAGTTTTGGTTCATTCACACCAGATGGCTACTGTTATGTTGGCTGTCATCTTTTTTTAAATTAAGTGAGAGGTAGGGAGGCAGAGAGACAGAATCCCATATGCGCCCTGAACAGGATCCACTCCAGGAAGCTCCCTACCTAGCAATGCTCTGCCCTTCTGGAGCTGCTGCTCTGTTGCTCAGCAACTGTGATATTTTTAGCACCTGAGGCAGGCCACCGAGCCATCCTCAGCACCCAGGGTCAACTTGCTCAAAATATTCGAGCCATGGCTGTGGGAGAGAAAGAGAGAGAGAGAGAGAGAGAAAGAGAGAAAAAGGGGAGGAGGAAGGGTGGAGAAGCAGATGGTCACTTCTCCTGCATGCCCTGACTGGGAATTGAACCCAGGACTTTCACACACTGGGCCTACTCTATACCACTGGGCCAACCGGCCTGGGCCTGTTGTCATTTTTTTATTTGATAAGGGACAAGAGGTCAGTGTCCCTGACTCTATATAGTCAGTTATAGCACGTTTTAAAATTCTGTGGTACACCAGTTATAAATCGCTAATGTATAGTAACTAATCATACCTTCTCTTTCATGTTCTCAAAAGCTCCTCCCTGGGCCAATACAGTATTGGACTGTAAATCAAAAATGAATCCCGATGAATCTGAAATGAGAAGGAAAAAATATATTCAACAAGATTCAAAACTGACATGTGATCCATCCCCCAAATGGAAGGACCTATACCAGCTGTTTTCCTGCTTTAAAGTTAAGAACTTTGCAAATTCTACTATTATATAGATAACTGATAACTACATTTAGATAAAATTATAAAATTTGATTTTAACAGAAACTGTCACAGCTTGAGAAAGACACTGAATACATCAACTATATTAAACTGTCTAATAATCCTTGATATCTTTGTTAACTATTTTAAACAAATTTAAAAGGCCCTCTAGAAATGTTGAAAGTAAATGGCTCCCCAAGGTAAAATTCAACACTAACAAATCTGAAAACGTGAGGATGAGAGCTTCTGTGATGTTAACAATAGCAATAACATGATAGTGAATTTAATCTCCAATCTCCTAGACTGCATCACATACATCATGTCTTTAGACAATGAACTCCATGGATACATTCATGTTTGTGTCCCCATTATAACACTTGACAAGGCAATATATCTGAGTTTACATTACCAGAACATGGAAAAACTTAGTTTCATGTACTTGATCACAGAAAGAGTTTGGTTTCCCTGTATTTATAAAGAAAAGGCTATCTGCAAATTTAATCAATTTCTTTAAATGAGACAATCTGAGCCCTGGCCGGTTGGCTCAGCGGTAGAGCGTCGGCCTAGCGTGCGGAGGACCCGGGTTCGATTCCCGGCCAGGGCACATAGGAGAAGCGCCCATTTGCTTCTCCACCCCTCCGCCGCGCCTTCCTCTCTGTCTCTCTCTTCCCCTCCCGCAGCCAAGGCTCCATTGGAGCAAAGATGGCCTGGGCACTGGGGATGGCTCTGTGGCCTCTGCCCCAGGCGCTAGAGTGGCTCTGGTCGCAACATGGCGACACCCAGGAGGGTCGCAACATGGCGACACCCAGGATGGGCAGAGCATCGCCCCATGGTGGGTGTGCCGGGTGGATCCCGGTCGGGCGCATGCGGGAGTCTGTCTGACTGTCTCTCCCTGTTTCCAGCTTCAGAAAAATGCAAAAAAAAAAAAAAAAAAAAGAGACAATCTGATCAATAAATTACCTCAGCTTTAAACACTTGAAAAATTTGTTTTAATACAATGAGATACAATCCAGGAAATGGTTAAAATGCTTCTCAAATTCTGCTGTTGTATACTTATCTGGGGAATCTTAGCTTAAAATGAAGGTTCTGATTCAGTACTATGGCCTGATATTTTTTATTCCCTGGTGGTAGCAACATTGCTGTTCCATGCACCTTAGTTGGGAGTAGCATGGGGGTTAGAATTTCAACGAGGCAAGTAAGAGGAAAATTTTTTTTGGGGAAAAAAAAAGGGTTGTTATGGTCTGAACATTTGTGTGCCTCCCCAAATTCATGTCAAAATCCTAAAATTATGCTATTAGTAGTTGAAGCCTTTGGAAGGTAAATAAATCATAAGAGCAGAGCCCTCATGAATGGGATTAGAGCTCTTACAAAAGCAATTGCACAGCCTGACCTGTGGTGGCACAGTGGATAAAGCGTTGACCTGGAATGCTGAGGTCACTGGTTTGAAACCCTGGGCTTGCCTGGTCAAGGCACATATGGGAGTTAACACTTCCTGTTCCTCCTCCCTTCTCTCTCTCTCTCTCCTCTCTAAAATGAATAAATAAAATCTGAAGAAAGAATTTTTCAAAAAAGTTTAAAAAAAAAGCAATCAATTACACAGATCTCCCTACCCCTTGCCACCATGATCAGACACAAAGAGAAGTCTACGAGCCAGAAGAGGGTCCTCACTGACCGTGCTGACAATCAGATCTCAGACTTCTAGCTTCTACAACTGTGAGAAATTAATTTGTTGTTTATAAGCCACCCATTTTGTTATAACAACCTGAAAGGAACAGGGGTTTAAAAAATACAGCAATTCTAGTACATTTTCCAAATTTCTTTGCTATTATTACAGATATCTTTAAAGGAACTTTAAAGGAATAAAGCTCAATCTTTATTCCATGTTTTCAAATACTTTCTAGTTAGTATAGAAAACTGATAACTTATAAGTTAGAAAGCTAACACATTTTGGTACTAAAAGTGAAAAAGAGGATATGAATACAATGTATGTGTCATTCCAAAAGAAACAATGCGGCCTTCGCTGGTTGGCTCAGCGGTAGAGCATCTGCCCGGTGTGTGGAAGTCCCAGGTTCGATTCCTGGTCAGAACACCCAGGAGAAGTGCCCATCTGCTTCTCCACCTTTGCCTCTCTCCTTTCTATTTCTCTCTTTCCCTCCCGCAGCCAAGGCTCCATTGGAGCAAAGTTGGCCTGGGCGCTGAGGATGGCTCCATGGCTTCTGCTTCAGGTGCTAGAATGGCTCCAGCTGCAACAGAGCAACGCCCCAGATGGGCAGAGCATCGCCCCTGGTGAGCATGCTGGATGTATCCCAGTCGGGGGGATGCGAGAGTCTGTCTGACTGCCTCCCTGCTTCTAACTTTGGAAAAATACCAAAAAAAAAAAAAAAAAAAAAAAAGAGAGAGAGAAACAATGCTTGCCAATTACCAATGAACCATGAATTCATATGGATTTAACCTTTGTAATGCCAGCAGTTTTAAGAGAGTTCACAAATAAAAAATAAGGTTGTCTTAAACAAACTCATTATTTAAGCCTGAGTTTCCAAGGTGACTACATAATTCCCAATTTTCTTTAAAAACTGAAGAGACATAGTATATAAAAATAAAAAATCTATAAAGCCAAAATACTATCCAGCAACCTTCTAGAATTGCCACAGGTTAGCCAAATGATACAGCTTCAATGTTGTAAGTACTCCCATGGTTACAATATTTTTTCTTGTGATGAGACTCTTTTAGCAACTTTATTTATTTATCTTTTTATTCAGTGAGAGGAGGGGAGGCAGAGACAGACTCCTGCATCCACCCTGACCAGGATCCACCTGGCAAGCCCACTAGCGGGAATGCTCTGCCCATCTGGGGTGTTGCTCCATTGCTCAGCTAATGAGCCCTTCTTAGTGACTGAGGCAGAGGCCATAGAGCCAACCTCAGTGCCCAGGGCCAACTCGCTCCCACTGAGCCATGGCTGGAGGAAAAGAGAGAGAGAGAAGTGAAAGGGGGTGGAGTGGAGAAGCAGATGGGCACTTCTCGGGTGTGCCCTGCCCTGGAATCAAACCCAGGACATCCATACACCAGGCTGATGCTCTACCACTGAGCAAACCAGCCAGGGCCTACAGTTTTATTTTTAAAAATTAAATTTTTTTACTTTGTTTTTTAGTGTACACAAGTGACAGCGAGAGAGAAAGAGAGAAACAGAGGGACAGAGACAAACATGAAGGGAGAGAGATGAGAAGCATCAATTTGTAGTTGTGGCACTTAAATCATTCATTGATTGCTTTCTCATATGTGCCTTGAGTGGGAGGCTACAGCAGAGTAACCCCTTGCTCAAATCAGTGACCTTGGGCTCAAGCCAGCAACCTTGGGCTTTAAGCCAGCAACCTTTGGGCTCAAGCCAGAGACCACAGAGTCATGTCTATGATCTCACATTCAAGCTTGCAACCCCACACTCAAGCTGGAGAGCACTGCTCAAGCCAGTGACCTGTGTTTCAAACCTGGGTCCTCATTGTCCCAGGTTGACGCTCTGTCCACTATGCCATCACCTGGTCAGGCTCTTTTAGCAACTTTCAAGTATGCAATACAGTATAATTAACTAGAGTCACCATCCCGTACATTACAGCTTCAGGACTTATAACTGGAAGTGTGCACCTTTTGACCCTCTTTACCCATTTCACTCCACCCCAGATCCACCCACCCCTAATTCTGGTAACCATCAATCTATTTTCTATATCTATGAACTAGGTTTATTTATTATTTTTCAGATTCCACATATATTTGTCTTTCTCTGTTTGATTTATTTCACTTAGCATAATGCCCTCAAGGTCCACCCATATTGTCACAAATGGCAAGATTTTCTTCTTTTCATGAATGAATAATAATGATATGTCACATTTTCTTTATTCATCCATTGATGAACACTTAGCTTGTTTCCATCTTAACTATTGTAAATAATGCTACAATGAACATAGGGTGCATATCTTCTTGAGTTAGTGTTTTTGTTTTCTTCAGATAAATACCCAGAAGAACTGCTAGATCTTACCGTAGTTAAATTTTTAATTTTTTGAGGTAACTCCACACTGTTTTCCATAGTGGCTGCACCAATTACATTCCACCAATACAAGGTTTCCTTTTCTCGACATCCTGTACAACACTTCTTATTTCTTGTCCTTTTGATAATAGCCATTCAAACAGGTGTGAGAACTGTCGTTTTGATTTGCATTTCTCTGATGATTAGTGAGGCTGAGTACCTTTTCATATACCATTATTTCCCCATGTTTAAGAAGCATACTTTCCCAAAAAATTTGGGGTCTAAAAACTAGGTGCGACTTATACAGTGGTTATAGACTTTTTTACTTGCATTTCCCACTTTTTCATGCTTGTTTTTGCGCTCATTGTTGAAGACAGTGATTTGTCATCAGTCACAGATGAGGACAAACTAATGGATGGGAGATTTGACAGTGATGAGGAGTTGTATGAATTTTATGATGAATAAAACTTGAGTTCAGTAACTTTATGTAATATGTTTACTTTATGTAATACATTTTTTCCCCCAAATTTCAGGTCCCAAAACTAAAGTGCGTCTTATACAGTATGTCCGTAAAGTCATGGTGCACTTTTGACCGGTCACAGGAAAGCAACAAAAGACAACAGAAATGTGAAATCTGCACCAAATAAAAGGAAAACTCTCCCGGTTTCATACCTATTCAGTGCAGTTCGATGTGGGCTCAAGCACAGATTTTTTTTTTTTTGTATTTTTCTGAAGCTGGAAACCGGGAGAGACAGTCAGACAGACTCCCGCATGCGCCCGACCGGGATCCACGCGGCACGCCCACCAGGGGCGAAGCTCTGCCCACCAGGGGGGGATGCTCTGCCCCTCCGGGGCGTCACTCTGTTGAGACCAGAGCCACTCTAGCGCCTGGGGCAGAGGCCAAGGAGCCATCCCCAGCGCCCGGGCCATCTTTGCTCCAATGGAGCCTTGGCTGCGGGAGGGGAAGAGAGAGACAGAGAGGAAGGAGGGGGGGTGGAGAAGCAAATGGGCGCCTCTCCTATGTGCCCTAGCCGGGAATCGAACCCGGGTCCCCCGCACACCAGGCCGACGCTCTACCGCTGAACCAACCAGCCAGGGCCTCAAGCACAGATTTTTTAGGGCTCCTTAGGTAGCTATCCCATATAGCCTCTACAGACTCATCACTGACTGATGGCCTACCAGAACGGGGTTTCTCCACCAAACTGCCGGTTTCCTTCAACTGCTTATCCCACCAAGTAATGTTATTCCTATGTGGTGGCGCTTTGTTATAAATGCACAGATATTCATGTTGCACTTTGGTCATGGATTCGAATTTAGCGAGCCACAGAACACACTGAACTTTCCTCTGTACCACCCACATATCAACTGGCAGGGCCATGGGCTGTTCTGCTGTATACACAATGTTACATCATGATCTGTGCATGCGCACATGCTGCCACATCATCCTACAGAAACTGGGAGTTTTCCTTTTATTTGGTGCAGATTTCACATTTCTATCGTCTTTTGTTGCTTTCCTGTGATCGGTCAAAAGTGCACCATGACTTTGTGGACACACTGTATATGGGAGCATCTTATACATGGGGAAATATGGTACCTGTTGGCCATCTGATATGCCTTCTTTGGAATTTAAACAGTAACTCACCAAACATAATGGTTCTCAAGTTGCCATTATTTTAAGAGTATTTTGGTATATTACCTTTCTTCAAAGGATCTCAGTCTTGTTATTACTCACTGATATTCCTTACACATATATAAAACAATCTAGGCAACAAAATTATTAACATTTTGCCATTGCCAAAGCGAGGCTACAGAGGTAAGATCAAAATAAATGCTGGTAAGCCCTGAGATGAGGAAGCCTATCCAAAAAGATAATCTAACAAGTGTGATGATCATCTGTCATGTATTCTCAAACTGTAAGCTTCCTCTTAAAAAATAAAAAGCTGCCCTTCTTTCTATTTCCTCTTGCCAAAAAAAAATTTAAAAAGTAAAAAAAAAAAAAGAAACTCCATCTTGGCTACCAATGGCCAAACACATAAATCCTCTCAGTCCAGTCTCATCAACTGCCATCTCAGATGACTACTGTGGTTACATGTTCAGAAAAATCCACACTTCAACTGATCAACCTAAGTGTGTCTTCAATTATAAAAGCAGCCCTTTTTTTTTAATTAAAAAAATTTTATTGCCTGACCAGGCGGTGGCGCAGTGGATAGAGCGTCTGACTGGGATGCGGAGGACCCAGGTTCGAGACCCCAAGGTCGCCAGCTTGAGCGTGGGCTCATCTGTTTTGAGCAAAAAAAAAAGCTCACCAGCTTGGATCCAAGGTTGCTTGCTTGTGCAAGGGGTTACTCAGTCTGCTGAAAGCCCATGGTCAAGGCACATATGAGAAAGCAATCAATGAACAACTAAGGTTTCACAATGAAAAACTGATGATTGATGCTTCTCATCTCTCTCCATTCCTGTCTGTCTGTCCCTGTCTATCTCTCTCTCTAACTCTCTCTGTGTCTCTGTAAAAAAATAAGTTAATAAAAATAAATTTAAAAAAATTTATTGATTGTCTTGGGAGAGGAAGGCGGGTAGAGAGAGAGAGAGAGAGAGAGAGAGAGGAACATCAAGCTGTTCCTGTATGTGCTCTGATTGGGGATTGAACTGGCAACCTCTGTGCTTCTGGATGATGCTTAACAAACTGAGTGCCAGGGCCCTTTTTCTTTTTAAGCAGTCTTTTATCTTCCTGTTTTCTGTGTTAACAGATGATTAAATATTTTTCTTAACTTTGTTCCTTTGAGTGCTTCTTCAACTACATTCTAAAGGATACTGGGCCTTTTCTTATAAGACAAAGCACTTACACGGGGAAATTTCCAGACTTCTAGGATGAGTTCTGATTTTTCCAGGTAGAATGGGAAATTAGGGTTTTTACAAAGATACAGCAAGCAATTAAATACTACTTTAATCACACTAATAAAAAAAAAGTGGATAATATCAGGTTTGCAGCAAGGGCAACAAAATAAGCTTTTCTTTTTTAGGTTCCAAGAATTCTTGAGGGTCTCACTGTTTAAGAGGTTTGCTGGTTCCAATAATAATTCTGTTAATTCTTCCATGAATGGTGATTGGATAGAAAACTCAGTCCACCTTTCAAAAACCTTCTTAGTAATACACTCTAGAGAATAGTCAAGAGGCAATATTGATTTTAATGCCCAAATTCTTCTGTCTCAATGTCATTTCAATTAGTTTGAATTGAAATTAGTTTTCCAAGCCCTGGCCAGTTGGCTCAGTGGTAGAGCGTCGGCCTGGCGTGCAGGAGTCCCGGGTTCGATTCCCGGCCAGGGCACACAGGAGAAGCGCCCATCTGCTTCTCCACCCCTCCCCCTCTCCTTCCTCTCTGTCTCTCTCTTCCCCTCCCACAGCAAAGGCTCCATTGGAGCAAAGTTGGCCTGGGCACTGAGGATGGCTCCATGGCCTCTGCCTCAGGCGCTAGAATGACTCTGGTTGCAACAGAGCGACGCCCCAGATGGGCAGAGCATCGTCCTCTGGTGGGCATGCTGGGTGGATCCCGGTCAGGCGCATGCGGGAGTCTGTCTGACTGCCTCCCCGTTTCCAATTTCAAAAAAATACAAAAAAAAAAAAAAAAAAAAAAAAATTAGTTTTCCCACATATAAAATAAAATAAATGATTAAAAAAAAATGTGTTTCCACCCTGGCCAGATAGCTCAGTTGGTTAGAGCATTGTCTGGAAGAGCAGAGGTTACTGGTTTGATGCCCAGTCAGTGTACAGACAGGAAAAGATTGATGTTCTTGTCTCTCTCCTTCCCCTTCCTCTCTCTCTCAAATCAATAAAATGAACATTAAAAAATTGTTTTCCGCCTGACCTGTGGTGGCGCAGTGGATAAAGCGTCAACCTGGAAACACTGAGGTTGCCGGTTCAAAACCCTGGGCTTGCCTGGTCAAGGCACATATGGGAGTTGATGCTTCCTGCTCCTCCCCCCCCCTTTCTATAATGAATAAATAAAATCTTAAAAAAAAAAAAAAATTGTTTTCCTACTCTTTATTATTCTTCAGATTCTTAGGAATTAATTCTACCAGTTGTTCCAAGAAAGAAATTCAATTTTGTAAGACAAAAAAAAAAAAGAATTTAAGAACTGTAATTTAAAAAACAAACAAATTCATTTTGCATTACTAAGATCAATACATATTTCTCTGCTGATTCTAGATCACCTCTGAGCTAGTGGGCTTGGCAGGTGGATCCCAGTCGAGGTACCTGCGGGAGTCTGTCTCTCTGCCTCCCCTCCTCCCACTGAATTAAAAAAGAAAAAAAAAAAACAGAGGGAAAAACCTGGATAATCTAAAAGCCAGAAAAATCAGTCTGCAAATAAATTCAAAAAACTTTGTAGGCCCAAGGATTACATGAATTCAAACGGTTAATTAGAAAATTCATGAAGCCACATGATGGATATTTTGATATCTGTTAGAATCAACATTCAGGCTTTTTAAAGGAAAGAGTAACTAAAATGGAATAAAAATTAAAATATTTAGTTAAGTCTTTAATTCCAAGTGATATGAGTTTTTACCTTTCTACTTGCTAATCTTTCCCTTTCTTTTGGGACAGGTAAAATTAAATTGTGATATGACTAAAAGATGGACAGCCAATAAAAATAGGGGGAAAGGGCCCTGGCTTGTTGGCTCAGTGGTAGAGCATCAATCCAGGGTGTGGATGTCCCAGGTTCTATTCCTGATCAGGGCACACAAGAGAAGTGACCATCTGCTTCTCTACCCCTCCCTCTCTCGCTTTTTTCTCTCTTCTCTTCCTACAGCCATGGCTCAATTGGAGCAAGTTGGCCCTGGGCACTGAGGATGGCTCCATGATCTCCGCCTCAGGAAGAGCTCTGCTGCAGAGCAATAGAGCAACACCCCAGATGGGCAGAGCATTGCCCCCTAGTGGGCTTGGCAGGTGGATCCCAGTCGAGGTACCTGCGGGAGTCTGTCTCTCTGCCTCCCCTCCTCCCACTGAATTAAAAAAGAAAAAAAAAAAAAACAGAGGGAAAAACCTGGATAATCTAAAAGCCAGAAAAATCAGTCTGCAAATAAATCATGTCTTATAAAATACCTCTGTGTGAGCCGGTCAATTCAGTCTGAAGAAAAACATACTTTCAGTTACTAAGGGCCTATTTTCAATCCCTCTTACAAGCCAAATCCTCATTTTTAGATATCACTAACATTTTTTCTATTTAAAGGGAACTTTTTAAATTTTTATTTATTTATTTATTTATTTTTACAGAGGCAGAGATAGACAGGGACAGACAGGAACGGAGAGAGATGAGAAGCATCAATCATTAGTTTCTCGTTGCGCGTTGCAACTTCTTAGTTGTTCATTGATTGCTTTCTCATATGTGCCTTGACCGTGGGCCTTCAGCAGACCGAGAAACCCCTTGCTGGAGCCAGCGACCTTGGTCCAAGCCGGTGAGCTTTTTTTTGCTCAAACCAGATGAGCCCGCACTCAAGCTGGCGACCTCGGGGTCTCGAACCTGGGTCTTCCGCATCCCAGTCCGACGCTCTATCTACTGCGCCACTGCCTGGTCAGGCACATTTTTTCTATTTAACAGGATCTTCTATTTTATGGGATTGTTATTCTTGAATGTTATTTGCAGCATGTGCCATACTTCCAGACTTTGATGGATTAGGTCAGTGGTCCCCAACCTTTTTTGGGCCACGGACTGGTTTAATGTCAGAAAATATTTTCACAGACCGGCCTTTAGGGTGGGACAGATAAATGTATCACGTGACCGAGACAAGCGTCAAGAGTGAGTCTTAGACGGATGTAAGAGAGGGAATCTGGTCATTTTTTAAAAATAAAACATCGTTCAGACTTAAATATAAATAAAATGGAAATAATGTACATTATTTATTCTTTCTCTGTGGACCAGTACCAATGGCCCATGGACTGGTACTGGTCCGCGGCCCGGGGGTTGGGGACCACTGGATTAGGTGAGTTGAATGCATACCTTTTTAAAAAAAAATTATTTCCTACTCCTCACTGTCTTTCAGACTCTCAACAATTCTATCAACTATTCCAGGAAATTCAATTCTGTAAGTAAAAAAAATTAAAACATTTAAGAACTGTGATATTTCCTGACCAGGTGGTGGCGCAGTGGATAGGGCGTCAGACTGGGACACAGAGGACCCAAGTTCGAGACCCTGAGGTCACTTGCTTGAGCACAGGCTCATCTGGTTTGAGCAAGGTTCAGCAGCTTGAGCCCAAGGTTGCTGGCTCGAGTAAGGGATCACTGGGTCTGCTGTAACCCCCCTCCCCATTAAGGCACATATGAGAAAGCAATCAATAAACAACTAAGGAGCTGCAACGAAGAATTGATGTTTCTTATCTCTCTCCCTTCCTGTCTGTCTGTCCCTCTCTCTGACTCTCTGTCTCTTTCACCACACACACAAAAAAAGAACTGTGAGATTTAAAAGTCAAACAAATCTTCAATACAAAGATCTGTATAGACTAAATGATAGAACTGTTGAGAATCTGAAGGAGAGTGAGGAAGAGGAAATAATCTTTTTAGAACTTGTACAGATACACTCTTGTCATTGTAAAAGACTTTGCTTTGGAAATTTTCCTTCTAGACCTGTCAAATAGCCAATGTTGTCCCTCTGCACACCATCCCATCACCTTGCTTCAAACTACAGAAATGAACAAGTCAATTCTAATCACATGCTTCTGTGTCCAATAAAATCACCCTTCTCACAAAACCACAGCACTGCAAAATCTGTCCCTCATTAGCCTCATGTAAATAAGAATTAAATTAGCTTTTGCTTTCTTAAACTGACTTACAGATCAATAAGCTACTTTAATTATAAATGTGTCTATTTCCAAATAGTTGTTATAATTACCACAAGGTGAATCCTAGTTTTTCAGTGTTATTTATACTTGTGAAAGTAGGAAACTCACTTCTTAAATAACACACTTGTTTAAGCACATTCTGTCCTAAGGAAATGTCTTCTCTTTAAAAATATTTTGTGAAATATAACATTAACAGCACATACACAAAGTACTACAGCTTGATAATTTATGTCGAACACCCAAATACTACTTCCCAGGCTAAGAAATAAAACACTTCTAGGACCCCAGAAATCTTCCTCATGCACACCTCCATCATCTCCTCCGATTCACTCACTAATCCACTCTCTAAACCTCCTTTCTCTATAGTTGATACCACCTAAGAACATGTACCCAAGTATTATGGTACACTTTTACTTTTATCTATAAAAGGAATAGTTCCATATGTATTTTATTTTTTGGTGCATGGCTTGTTTTACTCAACATTGTCTTTATAAAATTGATACATGTTCTTACTAGTAAATATAGTTTATTTTCCTTGGTGGATAACACCACATTTTTCGCTCCATAAGTCTCACCTGACGATAAGACACACCCAGGGTTTTAAGGAGGAAAAATAAGAAAAAAAAAAATTCTGAACCAAATAGTGTGTTAAAAATATTTAATAAAATACTGTATCTTTTACTCCATAAGACACACAGGCATTTTCCCCTCCACTTTTGGGGGAAAAAAAGTGCATCTTATGGAATAAAAAATACAGTATTTCATTGTAGGATTATGCCATTGTTCATCTATTCTGATAGTGATGGAAAATTGGGTTGCTTCTAGTTTCCGGCCAAAAAATGCTGTTTTGAATACTCTTGTAAAAATCTCCTGGTGTACTTGGGAATGCATTTCTGCTGAATGTACCCAGGTACAAGGTCTGTGTATCTTCAACTTGAGTACATATGTCAAATAGTTTTTTCAAAATACCAATTTAAACTTCCATTAGCAGTTTTTAAGTTTCTATTGTTCCACATACTCACTATCTTGCTATTATTAATCTTTTTAAAAATGTTAGCCACTTTAGTAGAAAAGAAATAGTATCTCATTGTTATTTTAATTTGCATTTCCACTCATTTCTAAAGAGACTGGGTGCCTTTACATATGTTATTATATAAAATAAGGGATCAATATCCAAAATATATAAAGAGCTCATATAACTCAATAGCAAAAAAACCCACAATCTGATTAAAAGCTGAGAAGAGGATTCTAAATACATATTTTCCAAAAGAAGACATACAGATGGCCTACAGATATATAAAAAGGTGTTCAAGCCTGATTGGGTGGTGGCGCAGTGGATAGGGTGTTGGACTGGGATGCGGAGAACCCAGGTTCGAGACCCTGGGGTCACCGGCTTGGGCATGGGCTCATCTGGTTTGAGCAGGGCTCACCAGCTTGGGCCCAGGGTCGCCGGCTCAAGCAGGGGGTTACTTGGTCTGCTGTGGCCCCCTGGTCGAGGCACATGAGAGAAGGCAGTCGATGAGCAACTAAGGAGCCGCAATGAAGAATTGATATTTCTCGTCTCTCTCTCCTTTCCTGTCTCTCTGCCCTGTCTGTCCCTCTCTCTGACTCTGTCACACACAAAAAAAAATTTTTAAAAGGTGTTCAGTATCACTTATCATCAGGGAAATGCCAATCAAAATCACTGAGATCAAGATGCAGAGACACTCTATGATGTGCAGGCACAGAGGAAAGATCATGTGAAGACACAGCAAAAGGCAGCCATCTGCAACCAAGGTGCAAGGTCTCAGGAGAAATCAAACATGCCAACATCTTGATCTTGGACTTTCAGGCTGCAGAACTGTGACAAAATACATTTCTGTTGTTTAAGCCAAAACAACAACAACAAAACATATGTCAGCCTCTTTGATATTCTTTTTTCTGACATGCCTACTCTTGCTCAGTGTTAGAAGGCAGAGGCAGAGGTGTCTTTTTCTTATTCATCTGTAGTAGTTCTTTATTCTTTAAACAGGATGAAAATTTCTTTTTCCATTCTATGACCTTTATACTCTCCTTAACTGTGCCTTTTCATGAGGTAAGTTTTTGATTTTAATGCAATGCAGTGACAGTAATTCTTTTTCTTTATGACTAGTCCTTTTCATGTCTGTTTAAAAAGTCTTTCCCTGAGATATCAGATACTTCTTCAAAATAATCCACTAGGGGTGGCTTGAATCTGACTCTTGGCTTCTCACCTTCCTCCTTGAACAACATGAGCTTCAGCACGTGCTCCAGCTTCTCCACAAACTACTGAACCCTGGATTCCATGCAGTCACCCAGCCACTGGCACAGACAGCAGCACAGCCAGTGTCTATGCAGATACAGGGGGCTCTGGCTCCTGGATCTCTGTGTACCATTCCTCCAGCGTACAGGGTGTCTGGAGGTCTAGGGGCCTGGCAGTGGGGATGGTCAGGGGTCTAATGGGCATAGTGGGCATCCAGGGTGAGGAGACTATGCAATGCCTGAATGATCACTAGTCCTCCTACCAGGAGAGAGTGAGAAGCCTGAAGGCTGATGATCAGAGACTAGAGACTGAAATCTGGGAACATCTGGAGAAGAAGGGACCCCAGGTCAGAGACTTCAAGGCATTATATCAAAACCAAGGAGGACCTGAGGGCTCAGATCTTTGCAAGTTCTGTGGAAATGCCCACATCATTCTGCAGGTTGACAGTGGTCATCCTGCCGCTTATGACTTCAGGTCAAGTATGAGACAGAGATGGCTATATACCAGTCTGTGAAGAGTGACATCAGTGGGCTCTGAAAGGTCACCGATGACACCAGTATCACTCAGCTGCAGCTGAAGACAGAGATTGAGACTCTTAAGGAAGAGCTGCTTTTCATGAAGAAGAACCACAAGGAGGAAGTAAATGGTCTGCAAAAGCAGACTACCAATACAAAGAAAACTGGATAGAGGGTGACAGAGGACGATCTCTCTTTGGGTGATGGGTATGCAACAGAACTAAATGACAAGATAACCTGGAAATGTTTTCTTTGAATATATGTACCCTGATTTATTGATGTCACCCCCCCCAAAAAAAAAATTAAAAAAAAAAAAAAAAGCAGACTGCCAAATATGGGTTGACCGTGAAGTTGGATGCCCCCATATCTCAGGACTTCGGCATGATTATGGCAAACATCTGGGACCAGTATGATGAGCTGACTAGAAAGAACCAAGAGAATCATTAGACAAATACCTGTCTCAGCAGATGGAGGAGAGCACCACAGTGGTCACTTCACAGACCTCTGAGATAGGAGCTGCTGAGATGACACAGAGGTAAGGTATATGATTGAGTCTTTGGAGACTGACTGGACCTGATGAGAAATTTGAAGGCCAGTTTGGAGAACAGCCTGAGGGAGGTAGAGACGCACTATGCCATACAGATGGAACAGCTCAATGGGATCCTGCTGATCTGGAGTCAGAGTAAGGCCCAGATCTGGACAGAGGGGCAGCGCCAGGTCCAGAAATACAAGGCCTTGCTGGAGGTCAAACTGGAGGCTGAGATCCCCACCTACCACTGCCTGCTGGACGAAGGGGAAGACTTTGATCCTTGTGATGCCCTTGACAACAGCAATTCTATACAATCCATCCAAAAGACCAACACCTTCAGGACTGTGGACAGTAAAGTGGTGTCTGAGGTCAATAAAAGCAAAGGTCTGAGGCATTAAAGGCAGCAAAAGTAGGGCACCCCTTGTGAAGACAGGAGGCCAATAAAAAGTTAATAGATCATTGAACATTAAAAATAATAATAATCCACTGGAGGTGAGAGTTAAATATAGACAAAAAAGACTGGTCATGTTTTATTCATTACTGGACCTGAGTTCTGGGTATAGGGGAATGCACCACACTATTCTATTTTTTATAAGTTGAAATTTTCAATAATAAATTTTTAAAATATATGTTACTTAAAACTTCTGGCCGGACCAGGCGGTGGCGTAGTAGATAGAGTGTCGGACTGGGATTCCAAGGACCCAGGTTTGAGACCCCGTGGTCGCCAGCTTAAGCGCGGGCTCATCTGGTTTGAGCAAAAGCTCACCAGCTTGGACCCATGGTTGCTGGCTCGAGCAAGGGGTTACTCGGTCTGCTGTAGCCCCCACGGTCAAGGCACATATGAGAAAGCAATCAATGAACAACTAAGGTGTTGCAATGAAAAGCTAATGATTGATGCTTCTCATCTCTTCGTTCCTATCTGTCTGTCCCTGTCTATCCCTCTCTCTGACTCTGTCTCTTTAAAAAATAAAATAAGGCCCTGGCCGGTTAGCTCAGCGGTGGAGCATCGGCCTGGCGTGCGGGGGACCCGGGTTCGATTCCCGGCCAGGGCACATAGGAGAGGCTTCCATTTGCTTCTCCACCCCCCCCTCCTTCCTCTCTGTCTCTCTCTTCCCCTCCCGCAGCCAAGGCTCCATTGGAGCAAGGATGGCCCGGGTGCTGGGGATGGCTCCTTGGCCTCTGCCCCAGGCGCTGGAGTGGCTCTGGTCGCAGCGGAGCGATGCCCCGGAGGGGCAGAGCATCGCCCCCTGGTGGGCAGAGCGTCTGCCCCTGGTGGGCGTGCCGGGTGGATCCCGGTTGGGCGCATGCGGGAGTCTGTCTGACTGTCTCTCCCTGTTTCCAGCTTCAGGAAAAAAAAAAAAAAAAATATATATATATATATATATATAAATAAAACAAAACATCTGAAACTAGTAATGATTATATCAAGGTTGCAGGATATAAGGGAAATATACAAAAGTCCATCACTTTCCTATATAACAGCAATAAACAAGGGGAATTTAAAATAAAAAACCATTTACAATATCATTTACATTACTACCCCAAAATAGTTGAATACAAATCTAACAAAATATATCTAAGACCTATATGAGGAAAACTACAAAACTCTAAGGAAAGAAATAAAAGAACTAAATAAATGGAAAGACAGTCTATGTTCATGGATAAGAAGACTCAATATTGTCAAGATTCTAGTTCTTGCCAACTTGGTCTTTAGATTAAAAACAATTCCAATCAAAACCCCAGTATTTTACTTTATGAATACTGACAAACTGATTCTAAAATTAATACAAAAAGACAAAGATCCAGAATAGTCAACACCATATTGAAGGAGAACAATGTTGAAGAACTGATGTTATCTAATTTCAAGACATACTATAAATCTACGGTAATCAAGACATTTTTTTAGATACAAAGAGTAACTTTAACATATAAAAGAAACAATTTACAAGTAAATTATAATGATCCTTAATGTATCTAACAGATTAACTTTTTTTTGTTTTTTTCTTTCTTTTTTTAATTTATTGTGTTGACATGGTTTCAAGTATACCACTCAATATAACACCCTCTACACACCGCATGGAGTAAAGGAATGTATAACCATTCAAAACACATTGAGAGAAGGTTTTTAAAAAATATATAGATATAAAAAGGTAACCATTACTCCACAACTATATTTTTAACAATTTATGTGCACATATAATCTTACCCTTCTGGTTTTGTTTCCTAGACATTGCAGTTTCTTTTATCTCAAAAGATAGAGAACAAAAGTATTCTTTTGTCTTGTCTGGGTTGATTATGTAATGAACTCTGACTTAAAGGCAGGCAAGAGAAGTCTGTAGTTGGAGGAGATAAATACAAAATCCTGGTTACTTGAAATTCTGTTCTCTAATTGGTGATCTCATTTCCTTCTATTAATTCTTGTCAGGAAATATCATTGCAGACAGTCATGTCTTTTTCCAGGGAGATTCTGGAAGGGAAAAAAAAAGAACACACACATTAACTATTACAGTAATAGCTATAAGTACAAAATTTCTAAGAGAAATCAACAGGTTTTATTTTGTATTTTTTCTAAACAAAACTAGTGATTAGAAGAAAAGTACTCTAAAAAAATGCAGCTGTGAAAAGCAATGTTTTGTTCCTTTAGAAACTTTAATCTTAGACTCAAACCATCTTCTTAGTTCAGAAAGCATGTTTTCTTAGTCATCCTCTATTTAGTATCTATCTCAAATATCATATCTACATCTCTGCTTCACAACCTAACATATTACCTATTATCACTCCCTAAGATCTTTCTTACTACTTGCTCTTCCTGTCTCAGTCAAGGGTCTTTTCTCTTCCTCTAAAATTTCCTATTTCTAATCTTTCTTCAGGTTTCCCAGCTCAAATACAGCTACAAGAAACCTGGGGCAGGGGAGGAATGAATGGGGAGCACAAAAAGGAATTTTAATTAAAAAAAAAAAACTGAAACAGCAAAATTTGAATTAAATTATAAAGATACAAGTGCTGCCTGACCAGGTGGTGGTGCAGTGGATAAAGCGTCGAACTGGGACGTGGAGGACCCACGTTTGAAACCCCAAAAAGTCGCCAGCTTGAGCCCGGGCTCATCTGGCTTGAGCACAGGCTCACCAGCTTGAGCACAAGGTCGCTGGTTTGAGCATGGGAACATAGACGTGACCTCACGGTCGCTGGCTCACTCACTCTTCTGTAGACCCCAGGTCAAGGCACATATGAGAAAGTAATCAGGGAACAACTAAGGTGCCCCAACGAAGAACTGATACTTCTCATCTCTCTCCCTTCCTGTCTGTGTGGTTTTAATTTGCATCTCTCTGCTGATTAATGACCTTGAGTAATTTTTTCATATGCCTATTGGCCATCTGTATGTCCTCTTTGGAGAAGAGCTATTCAGACCCTTTGCCTAGTTTTCTTTTTTTAAGTATTTATTTATTTATTTATTTATAGACAGAGAGAGACCAAGAGAGGGATAGGGACAGACAGACAGGAAGGGAGAGAGATGAGAAATATCAATTCTTCACTGCATCACCTTAGTTGTTCATTGATTGCTTTCTCATATGTGCCTTGATTGGGGGGCTACTATAGCAGACCAAGTGACCCCATGCTCAAGCCAGTGACCTTGGGCTCAGGCTTGGTGAGCCTTGCTCAAACCAGATGAGCTCGTGCTCAAGCCGGCAACTTCGGGGTCTTGAATCTGGATCCTACATGTCACAATCCAATGGTCTATCCACTGCGCTACCGCCTGGTTAGGCTAATTTTTTTTTTTTTCAACAGAGACAGAGAGAAAGTCAGAGAGAGGGACAGACAGGGACAGACAGACAGGAACGGAGAGAGATGAGAAGCATCAATTATCAGTTTTTCATTGCGAAACCTTATTTGTTTATTGATTGCTTTCTCATATGTGCCTTGATCGTGGGCCTTCAGCAGACCAAGGAATAACCCCTTGCTCGACCCAGTGACCTTGGGTCCAAGCTGGTGAGCTTTGCTCAAACCAGATGAGCCTGAGCTCAAACTGGCGACCTCGGGGTCTCGAACCTGGGTCCTCCACATCCCAGTCCGACGCTCTATCCACTGCGCCACCGCCTGGTCAGGCTAAATTCTTTTTTATTAATAAAAACTGTAAAACACAGAATTGGAAATTGAAACAAAAAATCTGAAAATTTAAAATACAATTTAAGTAGAAAATCAGAAACCATGTGATACCACAACTCCTCTTTACTACTATTAAAAGACACAGGATCCTCCAAATTGCTTAACATTAATCATCAGTGGCAGCTGTCAATGTGGGAGTAGAGGGGCCTCAAAAGGAAGAGTAGAAATATATATGTTTGCCTCTTCCTATTTCACTGCTAACTGGGTGGTTAGAGTTGTCTGTATTCTCAGCTTCCTCATGCAGGTGGCTGTATCCCAAACCCAATCAAGTCAGGTTATCCTCAACTACTGTATATGAATTCTTCAATAACTGTGTTAAATGATACTGATCATTTCATCCCCACCCCCACGCATATACATTGCTCACAAAAATTAGGAGATATTTCAAAATTATTAAGCAATAAAAAATCCCCTAATTTTTGTGAACAGTATATATAAACTCCATTCCTCCCATCTCCCCAAAGCACTGATGCATAGGCAGCTCAAGGGAATGGAGGCTGCTACGAGGCAAAAACAAAACAAGGCAACTAAAAGTAATTTTATTCATGGATTCTAATCCACAAAGGGAAATTCCATGCATATAGAAAATGATTTCTAATGCCTCTGCTAACTTAACAAACATTATTAACTGATCAACTAATAAGTATTTAACACAAATCTACTATGTGCCAATACAAATATTGATCGACTTACGACCTATGCAACTTATGACCATTTGACTTTACGACCACAATCACTAGCCACTACTGCTCTACGTCTGGCAGCGCAAGCGTTGCCCAGCTGGGCGTAGGACAGTGCAGACCAGCTTCTGGCAGCACTATACCATCTCTGCGTGCACCATTTCAACTGTTAGCCCAGACTCAGTACAGCAATTAGTGTTTTGTGTCTTTGATATTTTTCATCAAACCCCTCCCAAGATGTCTATACCAAGAGGAAATTGTCTTTGCAAACATTAAACCAGCTGTACTGTTAATGCAGTGTTTTACTTAAACCTGATGAATGTAAAAATAAGAAACAAAATGGTGTAGAAATGACACAAATGGCATAAAATGAACAAAGAAAATTATAATATATAATAGTGAAAAAAAATTATAAAATATGACTTAAAGATTTTTATAACATCATTTCACAGTACTGTACATATAGCCTACTCAACTTACGACCAAATCGTGTTATGACCAGTCTGTTGGAACCAATCGTGGTCATAAGTCGAGCACTAGCTATAGTTGTGATAGCCTGACCAGGCAGTGGCACAGTGAATACAGAGTCGAACTGGGATGTGGAGGACCCAGGTTCGAGACCCCGAGGTCGCCAGATTGAGCGCGGGCTCATCTGGTTTGAGCAAAGCTCACAAGCTTGGACCCAAGGTCGCTGGCTTGAGCAAGGGGTTACTCGCTCTGCTGAAGGCCCACGGTCAAGGCACATATGGGAAAGCAATCAATGAACAACTACGGTGTCACAACGAAAAACTGATGATTGATGCTTCTCATCTCTTTCTTTGTTTGTTTTTTTTTTTTTTTTTCTTTCATTTTTCTGAAGCTGGAAACAGGGAGAGACAGTCAGACAGACTCCCGCATGCGCCCGACCGGGATCCACCCGGCACGCCCACCAGGGGCTACGCTCTGCCCACCAGGGGGCGATGCTCTGCCCATCCTGGGCGTCGCCATGTTGCGACCAGAGCCACTCTAGCGCCTGAGGCAGAGGCCACAGAGCCATCCCCAGCGCCCGGGCCATCTTTGCTCCAATGGAGCCTTGGCTGCAGGAGGGGAAGAGAGAGACAGAGAGGAAGGTGCGGCAGAGGGGTGGAGAAGCAAATGGGCGCTTCTCCTGTGTGCCCTGGCCGGGAATCGAACCCGGGTCCTCCGCACGCTAGGCCGACGCTCTACCGCTGAGCCAACCGGCCAGGGCCTCTCATCTCTTTCTGTTCCTGTCTATCTATCCCTATCTATCCCTCTCTGACTCTCTCTCTGTCTCTGTAAAAAAAAAAAAAAAAAAATACTGTGATAAAAAAATTATGAGATTTTTCTGTGTGGCCAGAGCCATCAGGTAAGCCCACACGTGCACTTACAAGTACACCCAGGAGCAACAGAGAAAGAGGCAATCCGGTATACGTAATGCACTTTCTACTCCAGAGTGCGCTGCAGACAGTACCACCAGCTCTCTGAACTCCACAAGGCCCTCCACCTCAACCCTGCCTGATAAAATGCACAGGCTTGGATACAAGGCCAAGCCAGGTTATATCATATACTGGATTCGTGTACACTGTGGAGGCCGCAAATGCCCAGTTCCTAAGAGTGCAACCTAGGGCAAGCCTAGATATCATGGTGTTAACCAGCTAAAGAAAGTTTGCTGAAGTCTTCAGTCTGTTGCCAAGGAGTGAGCTGGATGCCACTGCAGGGCTCTAATAGTCCTGAATTCTTAATGGGTTGGTGAAGATTCTACATAAAAATTCTTTGAGGTTATTCTCATTGTTCCATTCCAAAAGGCTATCAGAAGGAATCCTAACACCCAGTGGATCACCTAACCAGTTAATAAGCACAGAGAGATGTGAGCGCTTACATCTGCAGGCTGCAAGAGCTGTGGCCTTGGAAAGGGCCACACATTCCATGACACTATTGGTGGTTCTCACTCTGCAGCTTGGAGGAGGTGTAACACTCTCCATCTTCACCGCTACTGATAATACAAGTAATTTATAAATTCTTATCTAATATAGGACAGTCAAAAGAAACTATAAAACACAGACTATTATTCAGGCTTAAAAAGAAAGAAAATTCTGAGACATGCTAAAACATGGATGAACACTGAGGACATGGTGAAACAAGCCAGTCATAAAAAGACAAATACTGTATGATTCTACTTATATGAGGTGCTTAGAGTAGTTAAATTCATACTAACTGGAAAGGTAGTTTCCATGGGTTATAGGGAGAGGAGAATGAGGAATTAAGTGTTTAATGGGTACAGAAATTCAGTTTGGGAAGTTTAAAAGGGTCTGGAGATGAATTGGTGATAGTTGCAAACACTGTGAATGTACTTAATGTTACTGAACTGTATACTTTAACATGGTTCAAATGATCAGTTTTATGTTACATGTATCTTACCACAATTTAAAAAATTTTTTGGCCCTGGCTGGTTGGCTCAGTGGTAGAGCATCGGCCTGGAGTGTAGAAGTCCCGGGTTCGATTCCCGGCCAGGGCACATAGGAGAAGCGCCCATTTGCTTCTCCACCCCCCCCCCTCCTTCCTCTCTGTCTCTCTCTTCCCCTCCCGCAGCCAAGGCTCCATTGGAGCAAAAGATGGCCCGGGCGCTGGGGATGGCTCCTTGGCCTCTGCCCCAGGCGCTGGAGTGGCTCTGGTGGGGCAGAGCATCGCCCCCTGGTGGGCAGAGCATCGCCCCTGGTGGGCGTGCCAGGTAGATCCCAGTCGGGCACATGTGGGAGTCTGTCTGACTGTCTCTCCCCGTTTCCAGCTTCAGAAAAATACAAAAAAAAAAAAATTTTTTTTTGACGGCCTGACCTGTGGTGGTGCAGTGGATAAAGCGTTGACCTGGAAATGCTGAGGTCGCCGGTTCGAAACCCTGGGCTTGCCTGGTCAAGGCACATATGGGAGTTGATGCTTCCAGCTCCTCCCCCGTCTCTCTCTCCTCTCTCTCTCTCTCTCTCTCTCTCCTCTCTAAAATGAATAAATAAAATTAAAAAAAATATTTTTTGATGCAGTAATATTTTTAAAAATATGAAAAGAAAAAATTGATATCTTGACCCAGCAAAAACCCTAGAAATAATGATCAAAGAAAAAAAAAAGCACAAATGCCAATACTGTATCAAGATTTTTTTAAAAAGAATCAGCCCTGGCTGGTTTGCTCAGTGGATAGAGTGTCAGCCTAGTGTATGGACATCCCAGGTTCTATTCCAGGTCAGAGTACACAAGAGAAGTGACAATCTGCTTCTCTCCCCCTCCCTCACCTCCTTCTCTACCTCTTCCCCTCCCGCAGCCAGTGGCTCAAATGGTTCGAGCATAACCCCAGGTGCTGAGGATAGCTGGGTTGGTCCAAGCGCACCAGCCTCAGGCTCTAAAAATTGCTTGACTGATTGGAGCATTGGCCCCAGACAGGGGTTGCTGGGTGGATCCTGGTGGGGGCACATGCAGGAATCTGTCTCACTATTTCCCCTCCTCTCACTTAAAAAAAAAAAAAAAAAGAATCAATATAGATCTCACAGACAAAAATAAAATACAGAAAATATTATATAAATACATTTGAAAATTTAGAGAACACATTTCTTGAAAAATACAAGTTACTGAATACACACACACAAAAACAAAAATCTAAATAGCCCTATATCTCTAAAAATAATTAAGGTCATAATTTAAAATTCTCTCATAATGAAAATAATTTCATCTCTGATATACTATTGATAGGTGTGAAATTGGTAAAACTTCTCTGTAAAATATAGGCATTATTTTGTAAAGTGAAACATTTATTAATCCTATGACCCAGAAATTACATTCCTAAGGACAAAGAGAAATTCTCGCTCATGGTACACATGAAAACATGTAGAATTCACTCATAACAATAAGAAATGGAAACAACCCAAATGTCACTGGCAAGAAAAAAATAAATTGTGATATATTCACTAAATGAAGTAGTATCCTGCAGAGAAAATGAGTAAACTACAACTATATGCAACAATATGAATAAATATTAGCAATATAATATTAAGCATAAAAAATTCTAAAAAAAGAAAGAAATTGCCTGACTGGTAGTGGTGCACTGGATAGAGCGTTGACCTGGGATGCTGAAGTCCCTCATTTGAAACCTCAAGGTCACCAACTTGAGTATGGGGTCACTGGCTTGAGTGCAGGATCACTGACATGATACCAAGATCACAGGTTGAGCCCAAAGGTCACTGGCTTAAAGCCCAAGGTCACTGGCTTGAGCACCACCCCCCTGTCAAGGCACATATGAGAAGTAATCAATGAACAACTAAAGTGAAGCAACTACAAGTTGATGCTTCTCACTCTTCCTTCTCTTTCTTGTCCTGTCTCTCTCACTCTCAAAAAAAAGGGAGGAAAAAAAAGGAAAATCAATTACCAGATTATATAATCTTTTTTTAAAAATTCAAATACAATTACACATACATATGTAGCTGATAAAACTATTATTTGGAAAGGCAATAAAAATAAAAAATAAATTTAGAACATTATTTACCCTGAAAGCCAAGGGGACATTAATGAGAGAAAAATATATAAGTTACTGTTAATATTCAGTATTAAACATCTTAGGTTAGATGGTGCGTTCATAAATATTCTACATGTTTTTAAAACATCCTGTGGTGACACAGTGGATAAAGTGTTGGCCTGGAATGCTGAGGTGGCTGGTTTGAGACCCTGGGCTTGCTCGGTCAGGGCACATACAAGAAGCAAGTTGATGCTTCCCATTCCCGCCCCCCCCCCCATCCTTTCTCTCTCCTCTCTCTAAATCAATAAATATTTTTTAAAAACCTAAATTAGGCCTGACCTGTGGTGGCGCAGGGGATAAAGCGTCGACCTGGAAACGCTGAGGTCGCCGGTTCGAAACCCTGGGCTTGCCTGGTCAAGGCACATATGGGAGTTGATGCTTCCAGCTCCTCCCCCCTTCTCTCTCTCTGTCTCTCTCCCTCTCTCTTTCCTCTCTAAAAAAAAAATAAAATAAAAGAATAAAATAAAAAATAATAAAAAAAACCCTAAATTAAATACACTACATAAACAAAATGACAAAATAAGTACATAATAGTTTTTTAAAAGGGCCATTGGTGAATGTGGAGTAACTGATTCTCACATATTGCTAGTGAAATGTAAACATAATTGTGACCCAGATGTCCCTCTCCAAAGTATATGTTCAACAAAAATGTATGTATATGTGCATCAAAGACATATAAGAATTTTACAGCAGTACTATTTGTAACTAGAAACAAATCTAAACATATATGAATGACAGAATGGATAAACTGTGGTATATTCACAGAATAGAATATTGTACCACAATGTAAAAGAACAAGCTACCAACGTGGATGAATTTCAAAAACAATGCTAAGTGAAATGTCAGGTATAGAAGTACAAGCTGTATGATACCATTGATATAAAAGTCACAAACTAGCAAAACTAACTTATAGTACTAGGGGTCAGAATAGTGATGGGAGAGAAACTGGATCAGGGCACAAGGAAGGTTTTCAGGATCATGGTAATGTCCTATTACCATACCTGAGAATGGTTATATAGGGGTGTTCACTGTATAAAAATTCATAAAACTGTACCCTTAATGAATTTGCATTTCAGTATATACATATTACATATAAAAGTTTACCAGCCTGACCTGTGGTGGCGCAGTAGATAAAGTGCTGACCTGGAACACTGAGGTTGCCAGTTTGAAACCCAGGGTTTGCCTGGTCAAGGCACATATGGGAGTTGATGTTTCCATCAAAAATGGAAAAGGATAAAAAAGAGAAAATAAACCCACTGACTAAACGCATTAGATAGGCCCTGGCCAGTTGGCTCAGTGATAGAGCATTGGCCCGGAGTGTGGAAGTCCCAGGGTCGATTCCTGGCCAGGGCACACAGGAGAAACGCCCATCTGCTTCTCCACCCCTCCCCCTCTCCTTCCTCTCTGTCTCTCTCTTCCCCTCCCGCAGCCGAGGCTCCATTGGAGCAAAGTTGGTCTGGGCTGAGGATGGCTCCATGGCCTCCACCTCAAGCGCTAGAATGGCTCCAGTTGTAACAGAGCAACACCCCAGACAGGCAGAGCATCACCCCCTGGTGGGCATGCTGGGTGGATCCTGGTCAGGCATATGCGGGAGCTTGTCTCTCTGCCTCCCCGCTTCTAACTTCAGAAACACACACACAAGAAAAGCATTAGATAGCTCTGAGTGATAGTATTTTAAAATTTCTATTTCATTCATTATTCAACTAATATTCCTTGAAAGCCTACCACTTTCTAAGCCCCATGGAACTTGAGTTGGGAGGGTACTGCTGTTTCAGATTCATGGGGAAATTATGGTATATGAGACTGCAGTGGTTCGTCTGACCTGTCGTGGTGCAGTGGATGGAATGCTGAGGTCACCGGTTCCAAACCCTGGCTTTGCCAGGTCAAGGCACATAGGAGAAACAACTACTCCTCCCCCACCTCCCTTTCTCTATCTCTCCTCTCTAAAAACAACAACAACAACAAAAAAAACAATAAATACAAGTAAAAAAAAATAATGCAGTGGTTTAAATGGATAGAGCGTCAGACTGGGATGCAGAGGACCCAGGTTTGAGACCCCGAGGTCGCCAGCTTGAGCGCGGGCTCATCTGGTTTGAGTAAAGCTCACAAGCTTGGACCCAAGGTCGCTGGCTTGAGCAAGGGGTTATTACTTGGTCTGCTGAAGGCCCACGGTCAAGGCACATATGAAAAAGCAATCAATGAACAACTAAGGTGTCGCAACAAAAAACTGATGATTGATGCTTCTTATCTCTCTCCGTTCCTGTCTGTCTGTCCCTATCTATCCCTTTCTCTGACTCTCTCTCTGTCTCTGTAAAAAAAAAAGAAAGAAAAAGAAAAAGTAGAGGCCAAACACCTTACCTACTCAATTAAGAATTTTGGCAATAAAGGAATGAAAAGAAACAGGGTATTAGCCAGAGTTCTATCAAAGCGAAGTAAAAGAATTTTACCCCCAAAATAGCGAGTACTTTCTTCCTCCCTTCCTTCCTTTTTTAGACAGAGGACAAAGAGAGAGAGGAGGGGGTGAGAAGGGGGTGAGGAGAGAAGCGGGAAGCATCAACTTGTAGTATTTTCCAGTATGTGCCTTGGCCCCACAAGGCCAGGGTCTCAAATTGGTGACCTCAGCATTCCAGGTAGACTGTTTACTGCACCACCACAGGTCAGGCTACTTTTCAAAAATAAGGGGGGAAAATCAAATATACTTCAGAGAAAGATAATATTTGTAAGAAAGAGAAAATAATTTAAAGGAAAAGCAAGATGGAAATGTAATCAAAGATAAAATTAACCTATCTGACCAGGCGGTGGCACAGTAGATAGTTTAGGCCTGGGATGATGAGGACCCAGGTTCAAAACCTCAAGGTCGCTGGCTTAAGTGCCGGCTCATACTGCTTGAGCACAGGCTCACCAGCTTGAGTGCAGGGTCACTGGTTTGAAGTGCAAGGTCGTTGGCTCGAGCCCAAGGTTGCAGTCTTGAGCAAGTGGTCACTGGCTTGGCTGGAGCCCCCCAGTAAGGGCACATATGAGAAAGCAATCAAGGAACAACTAAAGTGCCACAACTATGAGTTGATGCTTCTCATCTCTCTCCCTTCCTGTCTGTCCTTGTCTGTCCCTCTCTCTCTTGCTAAAAAAAAAAAAAAAAAAAATCTTTTAGTAATGAATTTCATATGACATGTAGTAAATAACCATGGAAAATGAAAATTTTAATGCAAATGCTCAAGAGAAGTAAATATCCTTTTCCATTCATGTATATATATATATATTTAAAGAAGGCCAGACAAAACTTTGTCTTGTCTCTTCCCAGTTCTGAAATACTTAAGAATTGAAGAAGTATAGTCAGCCTGATCTGTGGTGGCGCAGTGATTAAAGCGTCGACCTGGAACACTGAGGTCGCCAGTTCGAAACACTGCACTTGCCTGGTGTCAAGGCACATATGGGAGTTGATGCTTCCTGCTCCTCCCCCCTTTCTCTTTCTCTCTCTCTCTCTCTCTCTCCCCCCCCCCAAAATGAATTAAAAAAAAAAAAGGAAGTATAGTCAATGTTGAAGCTGGTATGTCTTTTTATTTTTTTATTTATTCATTTTAGAGGAGAGAGAGAGAGAGAGAGAGAGAGAGAGAGGAGGAGGAGCAGGAAGCATCAACTCCCATATGTGCCTTGACCAGGCAAGCCCAGGGTTTTGAACCGGCGACCTCAGCATTTCCAGGTCGACACTTTATCCACTGCGCCACCACAGGTCAGGCCGAAGCTGGTATGTCTTGAAAGAGCCCATAACTCACAAAAGAATTCCCAGTTGCTTTTCTCCTGATGCATAGTGTAAATAAAGCACTGTTTTAAAAACAGAAGCCTCAAAAAAAAAACCCCAGAAGCCTCATCATTTCAGAAATGCTTAAAATCTTTCATCCGAACTACTTTTGATCACTACTCACCAATAAAATTGATGGTTCATTTTCATACTGAACTAAAAAAAAAATCTAAATTTAACACTTTTTCTGATCCAAAATTTTTTTTGCCAGTAACATGTGTGCAATCATAAATATATTAAATATGTTATTTTCAAAATAATAGTTGTCTCAGCAAAATATTTTCAAAATATTGTATGTCAGTTCAAAGGACAGAATAATCAAACATTTTTTTAACAAACTAACCTGACTCAATATATACACACAGCTTAAAGAAGCCCATACTATAAGTCAATATACAAACTAAACATGAAATCAACAACATATTTGAAATTCACTAATACATAGGAAAAGAGCCTGACCGGGTGGTGGCACAGTGGATAGAGTGTCAAACTGGGAATGCGGAGGACCCAGGTTCGAGACCCCGAGGTCGCTAGTTTGAGCGTGGGCTCATCTGGTTTGAGCAAAGCTCATCAGCTTGGACCCAAGGTCGCTGGCTTGAGCACCCAGGGATTACTCACTCGGTCTGCTGAAGGCCCATGGTCAAGGCACATATGAGAAAGCAATCAATGAACAACTATAAGGTGTTGCAACAAAAAACTGATGATTGATGCTTCTCATCTCTCTTTGTTCCTGCCTGTCTGTCCCTATCTGTTCCTCTCTCTGACTCTCTGTCTCTGTTAAAAAACAAAAACAAAAAAACATGTAAAAAGAGCTGATCACTGCTCAGATCTTCTGAGCCCCAAATTTAAAATATCTCTCATGCCACTAGTCTATGGAATTACTGGTTTCACAAAGCAGCTATTCTCTTTTCCTCTCTTAAAATCAAACAAATTCACAGTACTCTAAGAAAAGAAAGAATAAAATCAAGGTGTACCAAAAATCTTTACACCCAGCTCCTTCCAAACTGCTCTTATGACTTATAACATGCCGGAAAAATACTGCTCTAGCAATTACTTTGTCCAAAAATGAACACAGCAATTTTAGATTGAAAATAATCTGCTATCCATGTCATTCATAAATCCATCCTACTATAATCCTTAAAATGAATGCATAATTCATGGAGCATATAATGCATTGAATATTCTAAAATGTAACTTTTCATCTAGTTGAAATTAAATAAATAATACTAGCAGATTTAAAAGCATGAAAAGTTAACTCTTCCTTCTCCCTACCTCTAACCCCTCCAAACCAGCTGTGTGTCAACTGGAAGAGAAAAGAATACACAGATAAAAACTAAAAAGGTATAAAATGCTAATCCCAAAAGGAGATGTTATCTTTTCCAGGTTGCAACTGAAGTTAAAGAACTACATGTAGTGAGAAGTCTTTAAGATGGGTTTGTACTGTACTTCTCCTTGGGAATGTAACTCATTCCAGAACTTTCTTTTCTGATTTTCTGGCTCTTCTCAAAGTTCTCATATCACTACAGATTATTGGCATGTGTTTGCAGGATTCTATCAAAGTTCTATAAAATCATTTTTCAAATACCACATAAAATAATAACAATCTGGCAGCCATTTCCTACTTGGCATCATGGCTGCTTTCAGACCCCTCATGAAACCCAAGATCATCAAAAAAAAAAAAGAACCAAGAAGTTCATCAGGCACCAGTCAGACCGATATGCCAAAATTAAGCAGAACTGGCAGAAACCCAGAGGCACTGACAATAGGGTACGCAGAAGATTCAAGGACCAGATCTTGATGCCCAGTGTTGGTTAGTGAAACAACAAGAAAACAAAGCATATGCTTCCCAGTAGCTTTCAGAAGTCCTGGTCCACAATATCAAGGAGGTTGAAGTGCTGTTGATGAGCAACAACTCTTTCTGTGCTGAGATTGCTCACAATGTCTCCTCAAAGAACCGCAAAACCATTGTGCATAGAGCTGCCCAGCTGGCCACCAGAGTCACCAATTCCAATGCCAGGCTGTGCAGTGAAGAAAATAGACAGCTGTGTGCACATTGTATTTGTGTTAATAAAACCATAAAATTCTGCCATCTGGCATTTCAAAAATAAAATAAGTAAATCATTTAACATAAAAGTTAATAGGCTTTTTCCTCTACCCTCAATTCAACAATGTATACATCTAGATACCAAGAAAAATAAACCAGGTAAATTATTAAATTCAGGTATTTCTTCTTTCCAGAAATGGGAAGAGTAATGTCAGGCAGCTATTTCTATTACAAATTCTTATTCACTAAACCATTTTCTTTTTTTCAGATCATCAAAGATTTTGGTGTACAAAACAAGAAAGAAGGGTCAAGAATGAAGCAAAATGGACCTGACCAGGTAGTGGTGCAATGAATAGAATGTCAGACTGAGATGCTAAGGACCCAGGTTCCAAACCCCGAGGTCGCCAGCTTGAGAGCGGGCTCATCTGTCTTAAGTGGAGGCTCACCATCTTGAGCCCTAGGTTGCTGGCTTGAGCAAGGGGTCACCGGCTCAGCTGGAGCCTCCCAGTCAAGGCACAATATGAGAAAGCAATCAATGAACAACTAAGGTGCCACAACCATGAGGTGATACTTCTCATCTCTCTCCCTTCCTGTCTGTTTGTCTGTCTCTCTCTCTCTTAAAAAAAAAAAAAAGGAAACAAAATGGAAAGAGAAAAAATGGAAAGCACATAAAAATGCAATATTAACATTGCCTATATGACTAATAAATAAAGCAAACCATGTCCACTGCTACCATCTTCTACCTAGAGAAAAGGAAAAAATAACATAATAGCCTCTACAAAGCACATATCATAAAATACCAATTTTTCTGATTATTTTAGTTCCAAAGCCTGATTACTAGATAAGGTAAACAAAGTCTCATAATATGGGATCAGGTAGTAAGTTCTAGAGACCATTTCCTGATGCTATTCACAGTCTCTTATAACCTGCTTTACCACCTGCTCTAGAGCCCCCAAATTTAAAATTATTTCTATCACCTACCCTTTTTCCAAAGTTTCCCTTGGGAGTATCCCTGAAGGCATCAAGAAAGCTAGCTAAACTAATTCAATGGAAAGTATAAATAACAAACAGGGGCACATACTCTTTAACTCTTGCAAAAATGTTACTCATCAATTCAAACAAATCTATAAATCATAGAATTTTTAATAGTTTGAGATATTTTGTTTGTTTTCACTTTTGGGATAGAAGTACCAGTATGCCTGTTCTCATTCAAAAGGAAAAAGAATGTCAAACCCAAAGCTCCCAAGTCCTATCCTATCACTACTGAAGAAAAGAGGCATTTGTGACTGAGAAGTCTCCTTTCACAATTCTTGGCATCTTGACAAGTCCATTCTTGAACATAAATGGAGGTGATCTCCTACCTTCACCCCCATGAACAGGTAAGAGAGAAAGCCTACTCTCACAAAGACCTACTATATTCCAGCTTCCAACTTTTTTTTATAAATGGGGAGGGGGATTTGTTTTAAAACATATTTGTGAATTCTTTGATCTTACTCCCATCAAAAGTAGAGTCTAATTCTACTTCTCATAAAGAGAATGAAATAGAAGTGACATTGAGCATCCTCAGAAGTTAGGTCATAAAAGCTGATCAAGTTTTTGCCTGGTGCTCTCCCAGGACAGGCAACTTTGGAGCCTGAATCACCATATAACATATTCAGCTTCCCTAAAGCCCTCATGCTGGAGAGACTATGGGACCAGGCCTCACAGAAAGTTTGACTCCTTAAGAGTGCCAGCTGTTTGAGTCTTCCCAGCCAACCATCAGACATGTGAATGAAGAGTCATCTCCAGGCCCAGCTACCGGCTGCCTCCAACTGCATAAGAGACTTTGGAGAAGAAGCCTTTTTTTTTTTTTTTTTTTTGCATTTTTCTGAAGCTGGAAACAGGGAGAGACAGTCACAGATTCCCGCATGCGCCGGACCGGGATCCACCCGGCACGCCCACCATGGGGCGACGCTCTGCCCACCAGGGGGCGATGCTCTGCCCATCCTGGGCGTCGCCATGTTGCGACCAGAGCCACTCTAGCGCCTGGGGCAGAGGCCACAGGGCCATCCCCAGCGCCCGGGCCATCTTTGCTCCACTGGAGCCTTGGCTGCGGGAGGGGAAGAGAGAGACAGAGAGGAAGGCGTGGAAGAGGGGTGGAGAAGCAAATGGGCGCTTCTCCTGTGTGCCCTGGCCGGGAATCGAACCCGGGTCCTCCGCACGCTAGGCCGACGCTCTACCGCTGAGCCAACCGGCCAGGGCGAGAAGAAGCCTTTTAAATGCTTCCATTACCAGCTATCATCTGATTGCATTCTCATGAAAAACAACTGCCTAGTGAAGCCTAAACACCAGAACTCTAAAAGATAAAAACTAGTGTTACTTCACACCACTAAATTTGTGATGGTGTGTTACACATAAACAAACAACCCTAACAGATTTTGGTACAGGGAGTGGGTTGCTTCCATTACAAAAAATTAAATTGTTTGGCTTTGGAACTGTGTGGCAGGAGAAGGCAAGAAGGATCTTTAAAATGCTGGTGAAAGCCTGAAGGGTTGGGACACTGTTAGCTCAGGAAGATGTCAATAAAGATTTTAAAACAGCCAACTACAATCACTGGCGAAATTAAACCTGCTGCCTATTTTTGTAAACAGTTTTACTGGAACACAGCCATCCCTACTGACATATTGTCTGTGGCTGCTTTCTCCTATAACAGCAGAGTTGAGCAGGTGTGCCAGAGATCATATGGCCCCAAAAGCCTAAAATATTAATTATTTCACACTGGATAGAAAAAGGGTGCTGATCTTGGCTTAAAAGAAAGTGTTACTGGAAGCTGAAGGAAAGAAGAATCTTACTCGAAAATGGTGTCAAGTTCAGAAAAGCTGTCACCTGCAGTAATGTGGAAAACAGAAAATATTATTAATAAAATGATGAATCTGGGAAAGATTTCCAGGCAGAATGTCAAAACTGTCAACCAGGCCTGACCTGTGGTGGTGCAGTGGATAAAGCCTCGACCTGGAACACTGATTGCCAGTTCAGAACCCTGGGCTTGCCCAGTCAAGGCACATATGGGAGATGAGAGTTGATGCTTCCTGCTCCTCCCCCCTTGTGTCTCCTCTCTCTCTCTCTCTCTCTCTCTCTCTCTCTCTCTCTCTCCTCTCTCAAATGAATAAATAAAATCTTTAAAAAAAAGTGTCGGCCTGACCTGTGGTGGCGCAGTGGATAAAGCGTCAACCTGGAAACACTGAGGTTGCCGGTTCAAAACCCTGGCTTGCCTGGTCAAGGCACATATGGGAGTTGATGCTTCCTGCTCCTCCCCTTTCTCTCTCTCTCTCTCTCTCTATCTCCCCCCATCCTCTCTAAAATGAATAAATAAATAAAATTTTTTTTAAAAAAGTGTCACCTGACCTGTGGTGGTGCAGTGGATAAAGCGTCGACCTGGAACGCTGAGGTCGCCGGTTCAAAACCCTGGGCTTGCCTGGTCAAGGCATATATGGGAGTTGATGCTTCCTGCTCCTCCTTCCCCCTTCTCTTTCTCTCTCTCTCTCTCCCCTCTCTAAAAATTAATAAAAGAAAAATAAAAAATAAAAAGATAGTGAAAATAAAAATTTTTTTAAAAAGTGTCAACCGCCCTGGCCGGTTGGCTCAGCGGTAGAGCGTCGGCCTAGCGTGCGGAGGACCCGGGTTCGATTCCCAGCCAGGGCACATAGGAGAAGCGCCCATTTGCTTCTCCACCCCTCCGCCGCGCTTTCCTCTCTGTCTCTCTCTTCCCCTCCCGCAGCCAAGGCTCCATTGGAGCAAAGATGGCCCGGGCGCTGGGCATGGCTCTGTGGCCTCTGCCTCAGGCGCTAGAGTGGCTCTGGTCGCAATATGGCGACGCCCAGGATGGGCAGAGCATCGCCCCCTGGGGGGCAGAGCACCGCCCCTGGTGGGTGTGCCGGGTGGATCCCGGTCGGGCGCATGCGGGAGTCTGTCTGACTGTCTCTCCCTGTTTCCAGCTTCAGAAAAATGAAAAAGAAAAAAAAAAAAAAAAAAGTGTCAACCAGCTGGGTTTTTTGTTGTTTAGCTATGTATCATAAAATACAGGGAGAGATGAGGAAAAAAGGAATTATATCATTTCCATAAGATACAGGAAATATAAAATAAAGGGCTTGTTAGGTCCAAAAAAGTCTATTTCTTTTTTTTTTTAAGACTTTATTTACTCATTTTAGAGAGAGAACGGTAGAGAGAGAGAGAGAGACAGAGAGAGAAGGGGGAGGAGCAGGAAGCATCAACTCCCACATATGCCTTGACTGGGCAAGCCCAGGGTTTTGAACAAGCGACCTCAGAGTTTCAGGTTGATGCTTTATCCACTGTGCCACCACAAGTCAGGCCAAAAAAGCCTGTTTCTTATTCCCAGCTTCCCCATATAGCAAAATATTTTTCAAATTAAGAAATCCCCTTCAGGCAAAGATCAAATCCAAGGCAGGGCAAACTTTTTCTGTAAAGGTTCATATAAATATTTTAGGCTTTGAGAATCTCTGGTGAACACTTTTTCTTTTTTAACAACCTTCAAAGACAAATGTAAAAACAAATGTTAGCTCATTGGCCATAGTTTGCCTACCCCTAGTTTAGACTTCAAAGATTCTTAGGTGGTGTCTCACATATCCGTTCTAACAAAAGGCCTAACTATCCTAAAGGTATTGTCCCAGGAAAGTCTTACAGGGTTCAGGACAAGCAACCCCAAAACATGCACCACCTTGGCATATTGACTATTTTAAGAGGTAGGAACTTGAGCAAATGGCAGAAGCAGGATGGTCACTCTGAAGTTCCTCTGCCCTTCTCCCCTATAGCAAGTAATAAAATCCTCATGTGAAACATACCCTCTCTATAACTAAATCAAAGGAGCATCCTTATCTACAAAAAGGGACACAGAGAAGAATCCTAACAAATAAACCTTGCCAAATGTTCCCAGTTTATTATATACTTAATTAATATTCTTTAACCTATCATATTCCTTCATCAAACACTACAAAAAAGGTATTCATATTTAAACACATATTTGGAAGGCCTGACCTGTGGTGGCACAGTAGGATAAAGCGTCGACCTGGAAGTGCTGAGATCGCCGGTTCGAAACCCTGGGCTTGCCTGGTCAAGGCACATATGGAAGTTGATGCTTCCAGCTCCTCCCCCTCTTCTCTCTCTCTGTCTCTCCTCTCTCTCTCTCTCTCTCTGTCTCTCCCTCTCCTCTCTAAAATGAATAAATAAACAACATCTTTGGGTTTTCAGTTACCTAGGAAGGCTCTGTGTCACATAAAATTTATACTGTAAATAAATTTGTAAATATGATATATATGTTTGCTCACTTACAGTTTGTTTGCATGGGGTATAGGGGACAGGCTGTAAGCAGGCAGGATCCTTATAGCCTAAGGCTTAGTTTTAAAACTAAGCTTTTCCCCACACCCTTGACTGTTGCATGATGTGGGGTGGTGCACTCTTATGAGAAATCCCATTATGCCTCAGATAAGTGACTTTGTATTGTTTCATAATGATAATAAACTAAATATTACATTAAAAGACATTAGTAACAATTCCTAATATTTAAACCAAGATTTCAATATTATAGAGCTATAAAACAGTAAATAAGAATTAACAAAAGGTCTTTGAAATAACATATACATTTTAACATGGAAAATACTTTTTACACAATAAGGGATTCTTGGTACAAACTACCCAGCTGGCAAAGAGATATTAACTCTTTTTTCTTTTAGATTTTATTTATTTATTTTAGAGAGAGGAGAGAGAGACAGACAGACAGACAGACAAGGTGGGAAGGAGCAGGAAGCATCAACTCCCATATGTGCCTTGACTGGGCAAGCCCGGGGTTTCGAAACAGAGACCTCCAAGTCCAGGTCGACGCTTTACCCACTGCACCACCACAGGTCAGGCGAGATATTAACTCTTTTGACCCACAGTAATTTACAACATGATAGGTGGGATGCCTAAGGGTAAGCAGACTCTAAGAACTGGGAGTCCGTCTCTGCGGCTTTTAACTTTTTTTTCTGCCGTTTGTCCTGCATAATCTATTTTTATTTTTTTTTATTTTTTTTGCCATTGTAGAACTTACATTGCAGCTATGGGGAAGGGTGAAGAGGCAAAATAAGTGCTAGAAACTAAGTGATATAAGTAGAATATTGGTGGTTATAAGTTTTTATTTTTTTATTATTAATTTTAATGGGGCAACATTGATAAATCAGGGTACATTTGTTTAGAGAAAACATCTCCAGGTTATTTTGACATTTGATTATGTTGCATACCCCTCACCCAAAGTCAAATTGTCTTCCGTCACCTTCCATCTGGTTTTCTTTGTGCTCCTTCTCTCCCCTCCTCAACCACCACCCTCTTGGTCCATGTCTCTGAGTTTCATTTTTATGTCCCACCTATGTATGGAATATAGTTCTTAGGTTTTTCTGATTTACTTATTTCACTCAGTATAATAAGGTCCATCCATGTTGTTCTAAATGATCCGATGTCATCATTTCTTATGGCTGAGTAGTAGTCCATATATATATGTACCAAAGCTTTTTTAATCCACTCGTCCTCTGATGGACACCTGGGCTGTTACCAGATCTTCGCTATTGTGAACAATGCTGCCATAAACATGGGGGTGCATTTCTCCTTTTGAAACAGTGCTATGGGTGTTCTTGGGGTATATTACTAAAAGTGGTATAGCTGGGTCAAAAGCAGATCAACTTTTAATTTTTTGAGGAATCAAGAGCCCTGGCCGGTTGGCTCAGTGGTAGAGCGTCGGCCTGGTGTGCAGGAGTCCCAGGTTCGATTCCTGGCCAGGGCACACAGAAGCGCCCATCTGCTTCTCCACCCCTCCCCCTCTCCTTCCTCTCTGTCTCTCTCTTCCCCTCCTGCAGCCAAGGCTCCATTGGAGCAAAGTTGGCCCAGGCGCTGAGGGTGGCTCCATGGCCTCTGCCTCAGGTGCTAGAATGGCTCTGGTCACAACAGAGCAACACCCCAGATGGGCAGAGCATCGTCCCCTGGTGGGCATGCCGGGTGGATCCTGGTCGGGCACATGCGGGAGTCTGTCTGACTGCCTCCCCATTTCCAACTTCAGAAAATTTTTTGAGGAATCTCCATAACTGTTTTCCACAATGGCTGCACCAGTCTGCATTCCCACCAGCAGTGCAAGAGGATTCCATTTTCTCCACATACTCGCCAGCTCTTATTCTGTGTTGTTTTGTTGATGAGCGCCATTCTGACTGGTGTGAGGTGATATCTCATTGTGGTTTTAATTTGCATTTCTCTAATGATTAGTGATGTTGAGCATTTTTTCATATGCCTATTGGCCATCTGTATGTCCTCTTTGAAGAAGTGTCTATTCATTTCTTTTGCCTATTTTTTTTTTTTTTTGGTATTTTTCTGAAGCTGGAAACGGGGAGAGACAAACAGACTCCCGCATGCGCCCGACCGGGATCCACCCGGCACGCCCACCAGGGGGCGACGCTCTGCCCACCAGGGGGCGATGCTCTGCCCCTTCGGGGCGTCGCTCTGCTGCGACCAGAGCCACTTTAGCGCCTGGGGCAGAGGCCAAGGAGCCAACCCCAGCGCCCGGGCCATCTTTGCTCCAATGGAGCCTTGGCTGCGGGAGGGGAAAAGAGAGACAGAGAGGAAGGGGGGGGGTGGAGAAGCAAATGGGCGCTTCTCCTATGTGCCCTGGCCGGGAATCGAACCCGGGTCCCCCACACGCCAGGCCGACGCTCTACCGCTGAGCCAACCGGCCAGGGCCTTGCCTATTTTTTGATTGGATTGTTTGTCTTCCTGGTGTTGAGTTTTACAAGTTCTTTATAAATTTTGGTTATTAACCCTTTATCAGAAGTATTGTCGAATTCATGTTCTCCCATTGTGTAGTCTTTTTATTCTGTTCTTATTGTCTTTAGCTGTGCAAAAGCTTTTTAGTTTGATATAGTCCCATTTGTTTATCCTGTCTTTTATTTCACTTGCCTGTGGAGATAGATCGGCAAATATATTGCTACGAGAGATGTCAGAGAGCTTACTGTCTATGTTTTCTTCTAAGATGCTTATGGTTTCACGGCTTACATTTAAGTCTTTTAACCATTTTGATTTATTTTTGTGAATGGTGTAAGTTGGTGGTCTAGTTTCATTTTTTTTGCAAGTAGATGTCCAATTTTTCCAACACCATTTGTTAAAGAGGCTGTCTTTACTCCATTGTATGCTCTTACCTCCTTTGTCAAATTATCAGTTGTCCATAAAGGTGTGGGTTTATTTCTGGGTTCTCTGTTCTGTTCCATTGATCTATATGCCTGTTCTTATGCCAGTACCAGGCTGTTCTGAGTACAATGGCCTTGTAGTATAACTTGATATCAGGAAGTGTGATACCTCCCACTTTATTCTTCCTTTTCAAGATTGCTGAGGCTATTCGTGTTCTTTTTTGGTTCCATATAAATTTTTGGAATATGTGTTCTATATCTTTGAAGTATGTCATTGACATTTTAATTGGCATTGCATTGAATTTATAAATTGCTTTGGGTAATATAGACATTTTAATTTTTTTTTTATTTATTTATTCATTTTAGAGAGGAGAGAGAGTCAGAGAGAGAGAGAGAGGAGAGAGAGACAGGGGGGAGGAGCTGGAAGCATCAACTCCCATATGTGCCTTGACCAGGTAAGCCCAGGGTTTTCGAACCGGCGACCTCAGCATTTCCAGGTCGAAGCTTTATCCACTGCGCCACCACAGGTCAGGCAATATAGACATTTTAATGATGTTTATTCTTCTTAACCATGAGCACGGTATGTGCTTCCACTTGTTTGTATCTTCCTTGATTTCTTTTATCAATGTTTTGTAATTTTTAGAATACAAGTCTTTAATCTCTTTGGTTAAATTTACTCCTAGGTACTTTATTCTTTTGGCTGTAATAGTGAAGGGGATCGTTTCCTTAATTTCTCTTTCTGACAGTTCATTGTTGGTGTATAAAAATGCCTCTGATTTCTGGGTATTAATTTTATATCCTGCCACCTTGCTGAACTCATTTGTCAGGTCCAGTAGTTTTTTGACTGAGACTTTAGGGTTTTCTATATACAATATCATATCATCTACAAATAACGATAGTTTTACTTCTTCTTTTCCAATTTGGATGCCTTTTATTTCTTCTTGTCTGACTGCTGTGGCTAGGACTTCCAGAACTATGTTGAATAAAAGTGGTGAAAGAGGGCACCCCTGTCTTGTTCCTGATCTTAAGGAGATTGCTTTTAATTTTTGCCCATTGAGTATGTATGATGTTGGCTGTGGGTTTGTCATAGATGGCCTTTATCATGTTAAGGTATGTTTCCTGTATTCCCACTTTGCTGATGGTTTTGACCATGAATGGGTGGATTTTATCAAATGCTTTTTCTGCATCTATTGAAATTATCATGTGGTTTTTCTCCTTCCTTTTGTTTATGTGCTGAATCACATTGATTGATTTGCAAATATTGTACCAGCCTTGCCTCCCAAGAATAAATCCCACTTGATCATGGTGTATAATTTTTTCCATATATTGTTGGAACCGGTTTGCTCATATTTTGTTGAGGATTTTAGCATCTATATTCATCAGGGATATTGGCCTATAATTTTCTTTCTTTGTGTTGTCTTTGCCTGGTTTTAGAATCAGAATTATGCTCACCTCATAAAAGGAGTTTGGAAGTTTTTCTTCCTCTTGAATTTTTTGAAATAGCTTGAGAAGGATAGGAGTTAGTTCTTTTTTGAATATTTGGTAGAATTCACTTGTGAAGCCATCAGGCCCTGGACTTTTCTTTGTTGGGAGTTTTTTGATAACTGTTTCGATCTCATTTGTTGTAATCTGTCTGTTTAGGTTTTCTGATTCTTCCAGATTGATAGTGGGAAGATTATATGTTTCAAGGAATTTCTCCATTTCATCTAGGTTGTCTAGCCTGCTTTTATCTCTTTTTCTTTTTCTGCCATTTATCCTGCATAATCTAATTTACTACCTGTAACTAACTGCCTTGCTTTGAGCAGTTAAATACAATTTTCACAAAATTACTTTCTCAATAGTGAGTTGTTTTAGCCTACATGAGGTTTCCAATTTTTTTTTTCTGCAATTCCCTGAAAATTCTTTTACAGTTTTTACTATCACGGCTAATACAGTGGGTCTTCCCCATGAATTCTATGCCTCCTTCATCAGGTAACAATTATGCCACACGAAGGAATTGGGAGACTCGGAGAGAATCCAACACCCCTTCGGCCCCATGGGAGAGTGTTGGAAACTTTTTCTAAAATTTTTTACACCAGTGGAGTGGAGGGCAACAAGCCATTATCCCCAACCCACAGAGGGCTTGTCTCTAATAATTCTATTCCCTATAATCCTGTTACTCATGCTTCTATCACTCCTTCTGGAGTTGCAATTTATTTCAAGGAACTGATAACTAGCAAGGTCCACACCCTTGGTTTGTTAATTTTTAAATTCTTTTTCTTTCCTTTAACATTTTTCTAAAGCAAAGTTCTAATTTTTAATACTATTCCTACCCTGTATTTTCCAAATGGGCAAAACTTCTTTTGGTCAGTAGGTGGATTTTGAAACTAGTTTCTATTCTATATTTCCTCCAGTTACCTCACCCTTTCTCTAGCGCCCTTCCCCATCGCTCTACACACAGCAGGCTGAACCCTAGCCTAGCCAAGCGTGGAGAGTCGGCTGTGGGGCTCATCTCTTGGCGCTTGGTTTGCTGTTTGCCTTCCGCTCGGGTGCGGTGCCGGTGCGGTGCGAAGGCTGAGGCCGAAGAATGATGGGGAGGGGAGGGAGCATGTCTACCGTTCACCTCTCCTCGGCCACTGCCCCACCTCCTCACTCCAGCTCAGTTTTTCTCTTTTCTTTCATCTAAATAGCTTGCTTGCCAGCCCTTTCCCCCAGAGGCTGGAGAAACAACTTTCCCGGGAGTATTCCCTACTGCAATACGCACCTTGATTTTTTCCTAACAGAGTTCTAGTCCTTTCTCTTGAATCCTCTTTCTATTCTAGATATAAGTCTGGCCGGAGTAGGAAGACATAGCATCCTTTCTGTATTAAACAAGCTTTTAGCCATTGTGGTGGATTCTCTGTTAAATTTAGCCATTGATCAATGTATGGAAACTGATCAGGACAGCCTGGATTCCCAGTCATAATATTCCAGACTGCCCTTATTATCTGGGGATTAAAAGTTCCAGCTGTTGGCCACTTAACCCTGAAAGTTGGCCATTCTGATTCACAGAGAGGGTGTAGCCTTCTCTTGGACCATTTAATTCCATACCCACGGTTGTCTCCATAAGCTTCTTGAAAGTGCTTTAAAAGACAACCCAAAGGGGTCTTCTGTGAACAGGCTCCTCCTCCCATATTTAATAGCTAAGGCTACCAATTACAAAATTAAAACTACTTCAGGAAAACCCAGAAATTAGTGCACCAATAAAAGCAAGAAAGATAAGACAGATAATTAACTAGCACCCGGAATAAAACGGTGTTTGACTATAGAGGTATTATATATTATACAAGACAAGGGGAAGAAGCCTACAGAAGAGAATAATTCTTCAGGGGAGAAATCAGAGCGCCCTGAAGCTAGAAGTCGAGAATAAAGAGAATAACAATTCCCCACTTAAGATTACTTCTTAGTCAAAAACTTCCAATTATTGACACAATAAAACTCATGCCAGGCCTTAAAAGAGACACATTTAGACATTAAACAAAGACTTATACACATACACAAACAATGAGCGACCAGATATTTTGACAAAGACAATGCTTCATAGACGAGGGAATGGCTCCCCATCGTGGCCTCTCAGGTGTATGCAGGCCGTGGCACTAGAGATTTCTTTAAACCAGGGGTTTCTAGACAGACACATTAAAAACAAAGACTGAGATCTCGACAATACAAAGGTGTCCCTGAAAGTCCTGAGATGGAACTGATCAGCTCAGTATCAACTCAGTCCCTACTCAGGTTTCTTCCTGAGAACACCACCAAATGTCCCCACTCGGTCTCCCTGAGAGCACAACTAGGTGCTTCCGGAAGTTCGGGGTCTCTACTCAGTCCCCTTTGTCTTCCTAGAGAAATGTACAAATGTGCAAACAAAAACAGATGTCTCTGAAAGCCCGAGACAGAACTGATACACCTGGTCACCTCAGTTCCCACTAATTGTCTTTCTAGAGTACGACTGCAAACACAAATGAACATCTCTAGAAGCCCACTTTCCAGAGTACAACTAAATGCATCCCAGAGAATCCTAAGGCAGGACCAACAGACCTCCTACCAACATCTTGTTCTTTGGAGAGTCTCAGATCCAGATAGACTAGTTACAAACAGCAAAGTAGTTCTGAAGGCCCTACTTACACACCAGGGTTCCATATCCTCAGAGTTACAAATTAGCAAAGCCACAAATCTAAGATTGGCCATAAATCTAAGATTGACTTTACCTACAAGTTTCCAGAGTTTCAAATCAGCAAAGCAAGAGATCTGTCTTACCTACACATTGGAGTTACAAATTAGTAAAGTCACAAACCTACTTTACCTACATCCTAGTCTCAGACCAGTACCAGTCCCAAACAGAAAAGCAAAAGCAAAAATTCAGAGGAAAGCTAGAAGTCAGTAAAGCCAGAGAGTTAGTTGCTTTACCTACCTCCTCGATTTCTCTGCTGAATTGTCCAAATTGTTGAATTTGGGAACCGGGAGGTATCTACCGGAGAACTGTCCGGACCCCACAGGAAGACTAGGAGCCCTGAAAAGTCTCAGGTGGCAGGCCTCCCCTTGAGATTCAAGTGGGACCGGGCAGCTCCCGGAGAGTCCGTTCGATTTGGGGTGTCTCTATCTGGTGACACAAAACACCACAGCCCTGCGCTGGGTGACAAATGTTATGAAGTACCCATACCTCAATTTCGCGGGTTCACAAAGAGACACCAAGTCCAGATGAATTTTGAAGAGTTTTATTAAAGGAGATTTATTAAATATGCCAGCTGCATATAACTTCTGGGGCATTCTGGAAGCCCAAATCATGTATCCCAAAAATATATCAGGGGCTGCTTATATACCCTTGATCACACACAGGCAGGGGAGAGCATGACATCATGGCACAAGCTGACAACATCTGTTTAGGGGATATACAGAAACATTAAGACTTTCAAGTTAACACAATGTTGGGCAGATAAAATATATTATGCTCACCTTGTTAAAGATGGTGCTGCCCACGTGAAGGCCGTCACCCAGGTGATATTAATGTGTGTTGGGGGTAGGCTGTGGGCAGGCAGAATCCTTGTAGCCTGGAGCTTGGTTTTGGGATTAAGCCTTTTCTACCCTTTTTGATGTGAGGTGGTACAATCCCATCATGTCTCTGATAGGTGACTTTGTATTAGAGACTTCCCTATTTTGTATATTGTATTAAAGGTTTTGATTTCTACACTATAAAATGGGGGCAGAACGGGAGTTTGCTCTCTTGGTTCTGGAGATTATCATTAGAGGAGAGAGCAGAGAGGAGAGCAGAGAAAGGCCACGTGGAGGAGGCCAGGAGAAGCAGCCAAGATGGTGGAGTGTTGAGTGAGAGGCCAGTTTGTGCAGAGTGTGTAGGGAGAAGGAAGGAGATGAAGAACAGAGATGAATAAAGTCTGGTGAGCTAGAAACCTTTGGTTCTAGGAAACTCGGGTAAGTCAGTAGCTTTGTGAGCACTGAATGTGAGTGGATTTTGGAGCCCAGTGTGTGTTTTTACTTGCCCGCTGAGTACAAGCTAGGATTAAAGATGATGGCCCATCAGTTTTTGGCTCCATTGTTTCTTTACCGACTGTCCGAATCCAATGCAAACCTGCATGGGTCAGGCAGCTGTGATAGTGGCCCTGGATACTGGCTTTACACACAATCAAAGATGTTTACAAATCTTTTAGGGTTCATCTTCCCTCACTAACCTAGAGATATTTTACTCCCAAGATTCCAGGAAGGGGGAGGAATTACAGTCAATGTAAGGTGGTATGTAAATTCTGTCTCCCACTGAAAGAGAAGTTTCTCGGTTAACCTTTATTTTAGATTTAAAACTAAATGACCCATTGTTCTTGCAAGCCAAAAACTTCTACATTCTTCTCCCTCCCCTCCCCAAAGGAAGAACTGGACAGGAAAGCCTAACCTTTCCTCCTAGAATATCAATATTAATTGTTCAGCTTTTTGGTACCTTACAACAGTATCAGAGACTTTCTTGTTTGTATATTGAATTAAAGGTTTTGATTTTTACACTATAAAATGAGTCAGACCAGGAGCTTGCTCTCTCTCGGTTCCTGAGATTAGCATTAGAAGGGAGAGCAGAGAAAGGCCACATGGAGGAGAAGAGAAACAGCCAAGATGGCAGAGTACTAAAGGAGATGGGGAACAGAGGTGAATAAGGCTGGTGAACTAGAAACCTTTGATTCTAGGAAACTCAGATAAGTCAGTGGCTTTGGTAGCCCTGAATGGAAAGGGAAGTGTTTTCCCACTGTGTGTATTTCTTGCCCACCAGGTGCAAGCTAGGATTAAAGCTAATGGCCCACCAGTTCTTGGCTCCATTGTTTCATTACCGTCTGTCCAAATGCGAACTTGCATGGGCCAGGCAGCTGTGATGGTGGCTGTGGCTACTGGCTTTACATAAGCTTTCTCCTCTTAATCTGTCTTTGTCAGTTTAATTTCAGACCCATCCATGGCCCTAAGAGGTTAGAGGAAACTTCTCCTCCTCTACAGAGCCTAAAGTAGAAAAGGGCTTATATCAATGTGTAAGTATGATTTTTGTCTAATAGAGTGAACCCATCAATAAGATTCAGAGAATTTTATGCTCAGAAACACTGTCATCTTAGACTAAAAAGGGCAGAAACAGTACAAAATGAAGAGAGGCTTTTGGGGGACACCCACCCATACATACACACACAACACACACTCAAACCTCTATGGCCAGGAAATAGACTGAGAAAATTACTCAGCAGCAAACACAAGATACATTTTATGAAAGAGAATAATTTGTAGTAAGGTACCAAAAAAGCTGCAAAACTAATATTGATATTCTAGGAGGAAAGGTCAGTCTTTCCTGTCCCATCCTTCCTTTGGGGAGGGGAGGGGAGGGAGAAGAATGTAGAAGTTTCTGGCTTGCAAGGACAATGGGTCATTTAGTTTTAAATCTAAAATAAAGGTTAACAGAGGAACTTCTCTTTCAATAAGAGACAGAATTTACATACCACCCTACATTGATTATGGTTCCTCCTCCCTTCCTGGAATCCTGGGAGTAACATACCTCTGGGCAGAAGAGGGAAGATAGACACTAAATGACTTGTAAATATCTTTGATTGTATTACCTTGAAAGTTTTAATGTCTCTGGATTCCCTAAACAAATGTTGTAAGCTCCTGACATGATGTCATGCTCCCCCCCCCAGCCTGTATGTGATCAAGTGTATATAACCAGCCTCTGAAATGTATTTGGCACACACGATTTGGGTCTGCAAATGCCCCATGTCAGCCACATGCAGCTGGCATATTAAATAAATCTTCTCCTTTAATAAAACCCTTCAAAATTCATCTGGGCTTGGTGTCTCTACGTGAACCCGCAGAATTGAGGTATGGGTACTTTACAACAAATTCAAGTGCAAAACTAAGAGCTGTGGAGAATGGTTCCTAGGCAATAGGGCTGATCACAGAACTGCTTGCTAACATGTGCCTGGCTGGATTTAAGAATTGCTTTGAACCAGTCAGTGACTACTGTGTTCCTTACATTTTTCTTTATTTTTGAACAAGAGTGTCTATTGTGGTTATCTTATTGCTGTCTACTGTTGCATACTGGGTGGGCTGGCTTTAAGGGAAGATGATGTCACTCTTTAGTTCACAGATCTTTAAAGTGAAAGCAATAGTACTCAAGGAGCTATACCCAAGGAAACAAATATAAATAGCCTTCTCTGCACCTGGACCTGATTTAGATAGCAAGTTCCTGGGCCTCAAGCTGAGCCTAATGCAGTACTAACTAAGACTTTGGGGGCTTTGAGAAGGGATAAGTGTGTCCTGAATGTAGGAGGAATGTAAGTAATATGTAGCCAGAAGGAAGACTGAAGTGATTCTGAAATACCTCTGCATATTCTTCACATTCTTCCCAGTAAGAGATGGAGTCTAGTTCCCTTCCCTTTGAATATGGGTTAGACTTAGTGACTCACTTCTAGTGAACAAAATGCAGTGAAAATTACAGTGAGCCTGACCAGGCAGTGGTGCAGTGGATAGAGCGTCGGACTGGGATGCCAAGGACCCAGGTTGTTCGAGACCCCGAGGTCGCCAGCTTGAGCGCGGGCTCATCTGGTTTGAGCAAGGCTCACCAGCTTGGACCCAAGGTCGCTGGCTGGAGCAAGGGGTTACTCGGTCTGCTGAAGGCCTGCAGTCAAGGCACATACAAGAAGGCAATCAATGAACAACTAAGGTGTCACAATGCACAATGAAAAACTAATGATTGACTCTGGGGAGAGACAAGATGGCGATGGAGTAAGCGGACATACCAACTTCCACTTCTCAGAACCAAAGTGGATTACAAACTAATTTTAAGAACCATCATCTGGAAAAACCAACTTTGGACTAAACTAAGAGGACTCTTCAACCAAGGAACACTAAAGAAGGCACACTGAGACTGGTAGGAAAAGCGGAAACACGGAGAGGGCTGCCCAGCTCCCCAGAGCGAACGGCAGCCGGGAGAGACTTGCGTGGCAGGAAGTGAGTTTAGCAAAGAAGGGAGGGTCCTGAGTCCCAGGAACAAAGCCCCCGCCTGCAGCTCCAGAGCCTAGAAGAGGAGTATGGACAGTATTTAGCTAGAAACAAGACAGGATACTGTTTGTGAGAAAGAGACTAATTTCTCAGACCCAGGATTCTTCTTAAAGGGACCGCACAGAAAACCTCTCTCACAACCACTCACCCAGGGATCCGGGGGACAGGGAGAGAGGAGAGGACCAGAGTAGCAGGAGGAGAGTGTAATTTTGAGAGACAGCCACCCTAACCTCTGGGACAAGTCACTCCCCAAATCTGAAGTGAATATTTCCCTGGAAACAGCAATACCAGCAAAGGGAAGCAGGACATCAGCCAAACAAGCTCTCCCACGGCACTCAGAGCAAAGTTGCTTAGAAGGGGGGAGCTTTCAGGACTACAGTAGTGAGTCTTAGGGTCTGAGCTGCAGCGCACCCACCCACACAGCTGAGGGCTCGCCCAAGGGTGGTGGGCAGCGGGATGCAGAAGCGCAGTTCTGTTGGCAAGGGCGGAAGCTGGTGGCCACCACTGGGCTCAGGTGTGAGCTCTGTCTTGCCTGGCTGAGGAGTAGGGGACGAGCAAAAGTGGTCAAGCCCAGCTGCGGGTCGCCTGTAATCCAGCCTGTGGGGGAAGGGCAGGAGCCCCGGAAGGGGTGGAGACCGCCCTTGAGCAAGGGCGCAGGAGCACAGCCTTGCCCCGCCCATGGAACCTAGGCTTGTGGCCTGACTTGGGGGCCAGCTCCTCCCGCAGAGGTGGAGCCAAAAACCCAGAACAGGTGGAGTCCTGCTACTGAGCGGCGGCATGCAGTCCCACCTGGCCTGTAGAGCCAAGGCTTGCAGCCATCCCACAAGTGGGCTCCTTCTGCAAGGGCGGGGCGAAAGCCCGGAATCAGGCGGAGACCTGCAACTGAGCAAAGATGCTCACCCTTGCCCTCAGGGCCAAGCATAACACCACCATGGGGGCGGGGCAAAGGCCAAGGCCACCGAGGCTTGTGCACCCAAGCATGTGATCACAGCCACTCCCGTGAAGGAGAGGCGGAAACCACAGCAACAGCCCCAGTGGGCAGGCACCGGCAATGCCCATACCCAAATGTCCAAGGCTGCAACAGCAGAGGGGGTGGCAGGCCTGCAGACAGACCACACCTAAGGAACACAGAGACCACACCCAGTGGACTCCAGTGGCCAAAAACTTCTTTTACACAGACAAAATGATAAAGCAGAGAAATGCAACATAAATGAATCAAAAGAAATCCCCAGAAAAGGACCTGAATGAGTCAGAGTTTAAAATAACGATTATTAGGATGCTCAAAGATATTAGAACAATAGATGGTCATTACAAACACCTAAATAGATAGCAAATATAAAAAAGAACACTGAAATAATTAAAAAGAATCAGTCAGAAATGACAAATACAATATCAGAAATGAAGAACACAATGGAAGGAATTAAAAGCAGGATGGATGAAGCTGAGAATCGAATCAGCAAGTTAGAGGACAAGATAAATAAAGGCACGGAAGCAGAGCAGAAAAAAGAAAAGAGACTCAAAAAGTCTGAGGAAACTCTAGGAGAGCTCTGTGACAACATGAAGAGAAATAACATCTGCATCATAGGGGTTCCTGAAGAAGAAGAGAAAGAACAAGGGATAGAGACTTTGTTCAAACACATCATAGCTGAAAACTTCCCTCAACTACGGCAGGGAAACATCTCACAAGTTCAAGAAGCACAGAGAACTCCATTAAAGAGAAACCCAAAGAAATCTACACCAAGATACATCATAATTAAAATACCAAAGCTAAGTGATAAAGAGAAAATATTAAAAGCTGCTAGAGCCTGACCAGGCGGTAGCACAGTGGATAGAGCGTCGGACTGGACACGAAGGACCCAGGTTCGAGACCCCGAGGACGCCAGCTTGAGCACAGGCTCATCTGGATCGAGCAAGGCGTCACTTGGTCTGCTGTAGCCCCCCGGTCAAGGCACATATGAGAAAGCAATCAATGAACAACTAAGGTGCCACAAGAAAGAACTGATGCTTCTCATCTTTCTCCATTCCTGTCTGTCTGTCCCTATCTGTCTCTCTCTCTGACACTGTCTCTCTCACAATAAAAATAAAAAGGGGAAAAAAAAAGCTGCTAGAGAAAAAAAGACTATCACCTACAAAGGAGCCCCCATAAAGATGACTTCCGACTTCTCAACAAAAACACTTGAGGCCAGAAGGGAATGGCAAGAAATCTTCAAAGTAATGCAGAACAAGAGCCTACAACCAAGACTACTTTATCCAGCAAGGCTATCGTTTAAAATGGAAGGAGAGGCCCTGGCCGGTTGGCTCAGCGGTATAGCGTCGGCCTGGCGTGCGGGGGACCCGGGTTCGATTCCCGGCCAGGGCACATAGGAGAAGCGTCCATTTGCCTCTCCACCCCCCCTCCTTCCTCTCTGTCTCTCTCTTCCCCTCCCGCAGCCAAGGCTCCATTGGAGCAAAGATGGCCCGGGCGCTGGGGATGGCTCCTTGGCCTCTGCCCCAGGCGCTGGAGTGGCTCTGGTCGTGGCAGAGCGACGCCCTGGAGGGGCAGAGCATCGCCCCCTGGTGGGCAGAGCATCGCCCCTGGTTGGCGTGCCGGGTGGATCCCGGTCAGGCGCATGCGGGAGTCTGTCTGACTGTCTCTCCCCGTTTCCAGCTTCAGAAAAATACAAAAAATAATAATAATAATAAAAAAAAAACCTGAAGGAGAATAAAAAGCTTTCCAGACAAAAAAAACGCAAGGAATTCACTGCAACCAAACCAAGGCTGCAAGAAATGCTAAGGGGCCTGTTGTAAACAGATCAAAGGAGAAAATTAATATAGCAAAAGAGGAATACAGTTTTAAAGAATAAAATGGCAATAAACAATTACATATCAATAATAACCTTAAATGTAAATGGATTAAATGATCTGATCAAAAGACATAGGGTAGCTGCGTGGATAAGAAAACAGGACTCATACATATGCTGTCTACAAGAGACACACCTTAAAACAAAAGATGCACATAGATTGAAGATAAAAGGATGGAAAAAAATATTTCACGCAAATAGAAATGAAAAAAAAGCCGGGGTAGCAATACTTATATCAGACAAAATGGACTTTAAAACAAAGACTATAGTAAGAGACAAAGAAGGTCACTACATAATGATAAAGGGAGCAATCCAACAGCAATCTTGAAAAGGAAAAATACAGTGGGAGGTATCACACTTCCTGATATCAAGTTATACTACAAGGCCATTGTACTCAAAACAGCCTGGGACTCACATAAGAACAGGCATATAGATCAATGGAACAGAACAGAAAACCCAGAAATAAACCCACAGCTCTATGGACAACTGATATTTGACAAAGGAGTTAAGAGCATACAATGGAGTAAAGACAGCCTCTTTAATAAATGGTGTTGGGAAAATTGGACAGCTACTTGCAAAAAAATGAAACTAGACCACCAACTTACACCATTCACAAAAATAAACTCAAAATGGATAAAAGACTTAAATGTAAGCCATGAAACCATAAGCATCTTAGAAGAAAACATAGACAGTAAGCTCTCCGACATCTCTCGCAGCAATATATTTGCCGATCTATCTCCACAGGCAATTGAAAGAAAAGACAAGACAAACAAATGGGACTATATATCAAACTAAAAAGCTTCTGTACAGCCAGACAATAAGAACAGAATAAAAAGACAAACTACACAATGGGAGAATATATTTGACAATACGTCTGATAGGGGTTAATAACCAAAATTTATAAAGAACTTGTAAAACTCAATACCAGGAAGACAAACAATCCAATCAAAAAATGGGTGAAAGAAATGAATAGACACTTCTCCAAAGAGGACATACAGATGGCCAATAGGCATATGAAAAAATGCTCAACATCACTAATCATTAGAGAAATGCAAATTAAAACCACAATGAGATATCACCTCACACCAGTCAGAATGGCGCTCATCAACAAAATAACACAGAATAAGTGCTGGTGAGGATGTGAGGAAAAGGGAACCCTCTTGCACTGCTGGTGGGAATGCAGACTGGTTTAGCCATTGTGGAAAACAGTATGGAGATTCCTCAAGAAATTAAAAATAGAACTGCCTTTTGACCCAGCTATACCACTTTTAGGAATATACCCCAAGAAAACCATAGCACTGTTTGAAAAGAAGAAATGCACCCCCATGTTTATGGCAGCATTGTTCACAATAGCGAAGATCTGGAAACAGCCCAAGTGTCCGTCAGTGGATGAGTGGATTAAAAAGCTTTGGTACAGCCCTGGCCGGTTGGCTCAGCGGTAGAGCGTCGGCCTAGCGTGCGGAGGACCCGGGTTCAATTCCCGGCCAGGGCACACAGGAGAAGCGCCCATTTGCTTCTCCACCCCTCTGCCGCGCCTTCCTCTCTGTCTCTCTCTTCCCCTCCCGCAGCCAAGGCTCCATTGGAGCAAAGATGGCCCGGGCGCTGGGGATGGCTCTGTGGCCTCTGCCCCAGGCGCTAGAGTGGCTCTGGTCGCAACATGGCGACACCCAGGATGGGCAGAGCATCGCCCCCTGGTGGGCAGAGCGTCGCCCCATGGTGGGCGTGCCGGGTAGATCCCGGTCGGGCGCATGCGGGAGTCTGTCTGACTGTCTCTCCCTGTTTCCAGCTTCAGAAAAATGCAAAAAAAAAAAAAAAAAAAAAAAAAGCTTTGGTACATATATACTATGGAATACTACTCAGCCATAAGAAATGATGACATCGGATCATTTACAACAACATGGATGGACCTTGATAACATTATTCTGAGCGAAATAAGTAAATCAGAAAAAACTAAGAACTATATAATTCCATACATAGGTAGGACATAAAAATGAGACTCAGAGACAGGGACAAGAGTGTGGGGGTTACGGGGGTAGGGGGAAGGAGAGGGAGGGGGTTGGGGGAGGGGAGGGGCACAAAGGAAACCACTTAGAAGGTGACAGAAGACAATTGGACTTTGGGTGATGGGAATGCAGCATAATCAAATGTCAAAATAACCTGGAGATGTTTTCTCTGAACATATGTACCCTGATTTATCAATGTCACCCCATTAAAATTAATATAAAAAAAACAAAAAAACTAATGATTGATGCTTCTCATCTCTCCGTTCCTGTTTTTCTGTCCCTGTCTATCCCTCTCTCTGACTCTCTCTCTGTCTCTGTTAAAAAAAAAAAGAAAATGACAGTGAGTCTGAATTTAGGTGATAAAAGACAATATAGCCTGACCAGGCGGTGGGTGGCACAGTGGATAGAGCGTCGAACTGGGATGTAGAGGACCCAGGTTTGAGACTCCGAGGTCGCCAGCTTGAGTGCGGGCTCATCTGGTTTGAGCAAAAAAGCCCACCAACTTGAACCCAAGATCGCTGACTCCAGCAAGGGTTTACTCAGTCTGCTGAAGGCCTGTGGTCACGGCACATATGAGAAAGCAATCAATGAACAACTAAGGTGTTGCAACACGCAATGAAAAACTAATGATTGATGCTTCTCATCTCTCTCCGCTCCTGTCTGTCTATCCCTCTCTCTGACTCACTCTCTGTCTCTGTAAAAAATAAATAAATGAATAAATAAATAAGACAATATAACTCCGTCTGACTCTCTTACTCAAAACAAGTGCTTTTGAAGCCCTAAGCCTCCATGAAGAAGTCTGGCTACATAAAACCCCAATGCTAAAATCCATTATCTCCTAAAGATACAATAGGAAATATTTATGCATCAAACATGATGTCTGGAATTGCTTCAAAGCAATACAAAAGGGTTGGAAGTGAGTAAGGGTACAGATGAAACAAGACTAGTCATGAGTTAATATTTGTTGAAGCTGTGTGATGAGTACTTGAGACTCTACCTGCTTTTGTATATTTAAAAATTTCCCTAGTAACATATTAAAAACAAAAAATGCAATTCTCAGTTGAGCAAATAAGTTTGTAAAATTTGTATTTTTTGAGTTTACTCACATTTACTGTTAAAAAATGGTGCTGGGCAGCCAGCCATGTGTATGCTTGCCCTCAGAGCAGGGCAGTTGACTACAAATTGCGGATTGCATTCCTGCTTGGGAGGGGCCACTGTTTTGCTAATGTTTGCTGGAGGGAGGGGTCTCTGTGGGCCCAGGTAGTTTTGCAGGGAGAGCAGAGAGAATGCAGAGCACTGAAGAAGCAGCTAGTTTGTACAGAGAGATAGAAAGTGTGCAGATGGGAAACCAGAGCTGAGGGGCTTTGTGAGCTCTGCTAAGACTCGCGGGGTCTCTGATTCTAGGAGAAACCAGAAAAGATTCTCCTGGTCGTGGAACTGGAGAATGTGTCAGGGCCTTGGGAGCTCTGAATGGGAGGGAAGCGGTCTTCCCTGTGTTTGCTTGTCTGCCAGTGTGAGACTTTTTTTTTTTTTTTTTGTATTTTTCCAAAGCTGGAAATGGGGAGACAATCAGACAGACTCCCGCATGCGCCCGACCAGGATCCACCCAGCACGCCCACCAGGGGGCGACGCTCTGCCCCTCCGGGGCGTCACTCTGTTGCAACCAGAGCCACTCTAGCGCCTGGGGCAGAGGCCAAGGAGCCATCCCCAGCGCCCAGGCCATCTTTGCTCCAATGGAGCCTTGGTTGTGGGAGGGGAAGAGAGAGACAGAGAGGAAGGGGGGGGGGGGTGGAGAAGCAGATGGGTGCTTCTCCTGTGTGCCCTGGCTGGGAATCGAACCTGGGACTTATGCACGCCAGGCCGACGCTCTACCACTGAGCCAACCGGCCAGGGCTCAGTGTGAGACTTTAATAAACGGAATGGCCCACCATTTTTTGGCTCCACTGTTTCTTTACCATATGCCCAAATCCAATGAGAACCTGCATGTGCATGGTTGCGACGGCAGCGGCCACTGGCCATAGTCTTTCTACTCTATGCCTGTACCATGCAGCTAAACATGGCTTTAAAACGAAAAAACAAACACACACACACAGATACACACAAACATATCCGATACTAAACAGTCTCCCTTAAAATTTACAATTCTGCCTCACCAGCGGGTGGGGCAGTAGATAAGAGTGTCAACCCAGAACACTGAAGTGTTCAAAGCCCAAGTTCTCCAGCGTGAGTACAGGCTGTCCAGCTTGTGTAGCAGGTTGCTGGCTTCAGCATAAAATCACCAGCTTGAGCCCAAGGTTACTGGCTTAAACAAGGGGTCACTGGCTTGAGGTCGCCAGTCTAACACCCAGCCAAGGCATGTACAAGAAATAATCAATGCACAACTAAGTGAAGCAAAGAAACAAGTTGGTGCTTCTCTCTCTCTCCCTCTTTCCCCCCGCAAAAAAAAAGAAAAGAAAATTAAATGATCTTTGAGAAAAACAAAGAAGAGTGTGGATATAAAAAATACAAGACGGGGCCTGACCTGTGGTGGCGCAGTGGATAAAGCAACGACCTGGAAATGCTGAGGTCGCCGGTTTGAAACCCTGGGCTTGCCTGGTCAAGGCTCAAATGGGAGTTGATGCTTCCAGCTCCTCCCCACCCCTCTCTGTCTGTCTGTCTGTCTCTCTCCTCTCTAAAATGAATAAATAAATAAAAAAATTAAAAAAAAAATACAAGACGAGGCCACGAACTAAATCTGACAAGGTCAGATGAGGACTACACAGTGACCTTACAAAGGCAGATACCTAAAGTAAACACACAGGATGATCTAAACCAGTGTTTCCCAACCTTTTTTGTGCCATGCCCCACCTTAACCTTTCTAAAATTTTTATGTCCCCCCCTATGTAACATACATAATTTTTAACATTAAAAAATTGATTTGTTCACTTAATAAACATAAATGATAGGTTCTAGGAAGAAATCACTATGAAATTGTTAACAAAACACAGTAAGTAAAATTTTAAAACATATAATGAAAAACAAATTTAATTTCCAAATAATTTTAATACAGATTTTTCTATATTAATTTATTATTTTAATTTAGTGTGATCCTTGCGCTTGATGCTTGCTGCACAGAGATTTTATATTAGGTTCCAATTTGGTTAGCTTTAGTCTCAAGTCTCCACGTTGTGTTATATCCAGCTGATTTCTTTTTTTTACCAGTAAATCATTTACAGCACTAAATCTACATTCAGCTAAAAATGAAGATAGAAATGGTAGCAATAGTTTTCTTGCACATTTGGTTGAATTTGGGTATTTGATTTCTGTTTCCTCACAAAGCCATGCCATCGCTCCTTTGATATTAAATAAAGCTTTAACTGACTCATCATTTTGCAATTCTGCGAGTTCTTCTTGATACTGCCTATTTGATATATCAGACAAATCCACTAACATTGGCTGCATCATCCATGTTGGGAAATCAATTTGTTTTAAATCAGAAAATCTTTCTTTTAAATCAGCCGATAGAATATTCAAATGATTGACAATAACAAGTAAAGCAGTATCAGTTACTTCACATTTTTGGAGCCAATGAAACTGTTTAAAGTTTTTGTTGTTAATATGTTTCTGGGCCCTGGCCGGTTGGCTCAGCGGTAGAGCGTCGGCCTGGCGTGTGGGGGACCCGGGTTCGATTCCCGGCCAGGGCACATAGGAGAAGCGCCCATTTGCTTCTCCACCCCCCTCCCCTCCTTCCTCTCTGTCTCTCTCCTCCCCTCTAGCAGCTGAGGCTCCATTGGAGCAAAGATGGCCAGGGCGCTGGAGTGGCTCTGGTCGTGGCAGAGCGACTCCCGGAGGGGCAGAGCGTCGCCCCCTGGTGGGCAGAGCGTCACCCCTGGTGGGCGTGCCAGGTGGATCCCGGTCGGGCGCATGCGGGAGTCTGTCTGACTGTCTCTCCCTGTTTCCAGCTTCAGAAAAATACCAAAAAAAAAACCTTAAAAAAAAAAATGTTTCTGACATAACTCAATATTGGTAATGAAACCAAATATCTTTGCTTTTGCATCGACAAGAGTTTTATTTGTTCCTTGAAGTTGCTTATTTAATATATTTAGTTTTTCAAAGATATTGGCTAAATAACTCACAAATGCTTTACCATCTATTGTTAACAGATACTTCATTTCAGGTTTGTCGCTTAAAAAATCACTAAGAGTATCAAACAGTTCCATAAATCTTTTCAGTTTCCTTTAGATAGCCATCTTACTTCAGTATGAAGTAAAAGTTTCACATGGTCTTCATTTTGTTTTTCACAAAATAGCTTGAAAAGACGCTCACATTTGGCACTAGCTTTAATAGCATTAACACACTTTATTACTGTATGTAATACTTCATTCAGAACAGGCGAGATGTTTTTAGCTACCAAGTTTTCCCTATGAATAACACAATGCACAAGAATCATTTCTGGATTCACATCTTTCATCAATTTTAAGCAGCCATTTTTCTTGCCCATCATATTGGGAGCACCATCTGCAGCACAAGATGTTATATTTTTCATTGGTATATCATTGACATCTAAGTAGTTTTTTAGCTTATTATATATATCTTTGGAGGTAGTGGTGCTTTCTAATCTTTTACAGAACAACATTTCTTCAGCAAAATGTCCTTTATCAATATATCTTACGTAAGTTATCAATACTGCCTCACTCAAAGTTGATTCATCCATTTGCAAGGAGAATTTTCTTGTTTTCAGCTTTTCAATAAGTTGTTTTTCAATATCCTCACTCATTTCGTCTATTCTTCTGCTAACAGTATTGTTACTGAGTGGCATAGCTTTTACATCTTTGTCATCTTTTTCAAGAACCATTTTAAGAAATGCTGATATTAAAATATGTGTTAAAATATATTCAATGTGACATAGAATAAACGTATACTAAAAATTCACATTTATTTAAATGTATATAACACATTTACTATACTACCACCGCAAATCAAAAGGTATCTATATTTTTCCACTTGACAAAATTTTCTGGAAAGTTATGCTTCTAAAATTAAAATTGTCGTGCATGCACTATTATAGCCCCAATAATATTTATAAAATATTAGTGCTTTCTAGCCCCGATGCAAGAAGTACTTAATAAAGAGTTTAATATTGATAAAAATAAAATCAAATACTTACCAATTATATCTATACAATATTTATATGTATATTTATTAAATCAATGAGCTTTTACAACAGTTTTGACTGACACTTATTTCAAATTAACACCAACTGAATGATGTGAAACACTACAGAAGTTGCGATGGGCCAATTAGGTGAGAATAACTGCGTTGTTTAGCGAGTTTTTAAAACGTCCAGGGTTCTCCGCGGTGAACCCAGGACGAAGTTTACTTGACGACGCCAATCACCCAGTTGATATTTTGGTCTCATCAAACGAAATTATACTTAATAATTATTTACCGCAATTATTTAAGAATTGCATTTTTTGTTAAATTTGGCACCGATATTTAGCATTGCATTTAAATGGCCCGGGGCGAAAGAGTTAAAGTCGTGTCAAGTCCATTTTCAAATTGCCCCCCTTAACTATCGAATTGCCCCCCTGTGGGGCGTGGGCCCCACGTTGGGAAACACTGATCTAAACTAAACCTTTCTAAAGCAGTTCATGGTGGGTAGTCATGGCCTAGGTATTTTCTCTAAACAATGATCAATGCTTACTTTTACTCAGGCCTGCCTGTTGTCTTTTGCATCTAAGATAATGTACATGACAACATGCCCTTGAAATGTAACGGTCATCTTCTCTCTTTTTTTTTTTTTTTGTCTCCATCAGGCCAGACATCCCACCAGGGCAGGAACCAACAAACCCTGTCATTTTTACTGCTATATGAATCATTAACTGTTAACTGTCTTTTTCCTACCTATGTAAAAGTTTCAGCATGCACATTTTCACTTTTTATCCAATCCCAGAGATTTCCCTGCTTGGCTTTCTCCCACCTCCCTAATCTATCACCAATCAATCTCAAGTAAGAGACCCCCTTACATCTTTCCCTTTGATTCTGATGTATAAAATAAGTAGTGAAAGTGCCATTTTCTGGAGCACTTTCTCAATCCATTGAGACTTTGCTTCCTGGCAATGGTTGACAGTCTGGCTCAAATAAACTCAAAAAAATTCTTACAGGTTTGGAAGTTGTTTTACATTGACAAAAGAAAAACATGGACATGGAAAAAATGCAGGGGTCGAAGGTAGGAAGCCCTTGAGTCTATCTAGCAAGAGCAGAATAAAGCAGAAGGATAAAAACAGGGAAGAAAAATCTAGAACAGCTTTGCAAGGACTGGAGACAAACATTCTGAAACAGGCTAAGATACAAAGTCAAATCACCAGCCTGACCAGGTGGTGGCACAGTGGATAGAGCGTCGGACTGGGATGCGGAAGGACCCAGGTTCGAGACCCCGAGGTCGCCAGTTTGAGCACGGGCTCATCTGGCTTGAGCAAAGAGCTCACCAGCTTGGACCCAAGGTTGCTGGCTCCAGCAGGGGGTTACTTGGTCTGCTGAAGGCCCACGGTCAAGGCACATGTGAGAAAGCAATCAATGAACAACTAAGAAGTCGCAACGCGCAACGAGAAACTGATGATTGATGCTTCTCATCTCTCTCCGTTCCTGTCTGTCTGTCCCTGTCTATCTCTGCCTCTGTTAAAAACAAACAAAAAAAAAAAACAAAAACAAAGTCAAATCATCAGGAGGTTGTTTTAATTGAAAATGGGCCCTGGCTAATGGCTCAGTGGATAGAGCATCAGCCCAGCATATGGACGTCCTGGATTCGATTCCCGGTCAGGGCACACAGGAGAAGCGAGCATTTGCTTCTCCCTCCTCCCTCTCCCCTTCTCTCCCTCTTCCTCTCCCACAGCCAGTGGCTCAACTTGTTTGAGTGTTGCCCCAGGCACTGAGGATGGCTCAGCTGGTCTGAGCAGCAGCCTCAAATGCTAAAAATAGCTCGGTTGTTTCCAGCATCTGCTTGATGGGGCTGCTGGGTAGATACCGGTTGGGGCACATGAAGGAGTCTGCCTCATTATCTCCCCTCCTCTCACTAAAAAAAAGAAAGAAAGAAAGAAAATGCAGGGAACAAACCTATTCAACTGAGCACCATATTTATTACCTAATGTACATCTCCACCTATATACACCACAGGAACCTCAAACTGAATACATCCTTGTAAAAGAACCACTTAATTTAAATCATTTTCTAAAACATAAGGGGGTGGGTAGGCTTTTTATATTCACATATAAAGGACAAAGTATGTGTGAAGGAAAAAAAAAAGCCATAATCCAGCTAAATCCTCCAACAATCGGCCCTGGTCAGTTGACTGAGTGGTAGAGTATCAGTCTGGCATGTGGATGTTCCAGGTTCGATTCCTGGCCAGGGCACACAGGAGAAGCGCCCATCTGCTTTTCCACCCTTACCCCTCTTCTTTCTCTCTATCTCTCTCTTCCCCTCCCGGAGCCAAGGCTCCGGATCAAAATTGGCCGGGGCTGCTGAGAATGGCTCCATGGCCTCTGCTCAGGGGCTGAAATGGCTCTGGTTGCAACAGAGCAATACCCCGGATGGGTAGAGCATCGCCCCCTAGTGGGCATGCTGGGTGGATCCCGTTTGGGCGCATGCAGCAGTCTATCTCTCTGCTTCCCTGCTCACTTCAGTAAAAATACAAAAAAAAAAAATCCTCCAACAATCAAAATTATCCAGATTTCCCATGTAAAAAAAATTAACTTGTCTCAATTAAATTCATCCACTCCCAAACCTACCCTTCTTTCTTATAGTGCTACTCTATAAGTGAGAGGTATTAGTCTCCAAACTAGAAAGTCAGGAAGTAATGCTAGATTCTTCTCCTTGTTCCCCCATTTTAGTTCAATTACATCTAACATTTCTAAATTACTTTGAATTAATCTCATTTCAACAACCTTATATCAGGACTTAATCTCTGCCATTGATTACAGCTATAGCCTTATAATATTCCAACCATCCTCCATGTAATTACTAAAGGGATACTTCTATACTGAATGTAAGCTAGTTTGTGTCACTCTCCTACTTAAACCCCCTGCCCCAGGTCAAAGTCTAAAATTTAAGGTCTTAAGCATTACAAATAAAATTCTTTATAAACTAACTCTAAACTGGCCTCCATCCTTATTTAATACAACTGATCTCTTTCATTCATTCAGTTACCAAATATTTATTTAGCATCTATATAGCATGTTAGATTCTGTACTAGGCACTGGGAAAGACTCTAATAAACAAACTAAAATGTCTTACCCTCTTGTAGCTTACAATCCAATGCAGGAAACTGCTCAGATGAATATATTCATCCACTTAAATATTCTTTGAATGTCTATTTATACAAACACTCTTCTCAATGCTAGAAATAACAGTGATGACAAAGTCCCTACCCTCATGTTTACGTTTTATTGAGAAACTATGATAAATGGCATGGAAATAAAGCTTAGGATGCTATGAGATGCAGAGAAACAGAGAAACCTAAACCAATCTGAAGAGTGAAGAAAGACTTCTCTCGGGAAGTACTGAGATAATACCCCTAAAATGAGTAGGCAATGAGAAGGGAAGGACTGGTGGTGATGAAGAACATTCCAGACAGAGGGAATAGCAGGTACAAAGGCCCTGAGGTGATTAAAAGCCAGGGTAACTAGCCTGACCAGGTGGTGGCGCAGTGCATAGAGCGTCGGACTGGGATGCAGAGGACCCAGGTTCGAGACCCCAAGGTCTCCAGCTTGAGCGCAGGCTCATCTGGTTTGAGCAAAAAGCTCACCAGCTTGGACCCAAGGTTGCTGGCTCGAGCAGGGGTTACTCACTCTGCTGAAGACCCGTGGTCAAGGCACATATGAGAAAGCAATCAATGAACAACTAAGGTGTTGCAACGCGCAACGAAAAACTAATGATTGATGCTTCTCATCTCTCCATTCCTGTCTGTCTATCCCTCTCTCTGACTCTCTCTCTGTCTCTGTAAAAACAAAAACAAAAACAAAAACAAACAAACAAACAAAAAGCCAGGGTAACTAGAGAGTACAGATGATGCCAAAAGAAGCTGACAACAGAGGCACTAAAATCTAAATCAAATAAATGATGACTGTGTTGGGAATGGATTATTAGGGGTGTAAGAGTGAAATTTGGGGAGCCATTTTAAAAGGCTTATTACAGGCCCTAACTGGCTTGCTCAGTGGATAGAGCATCAGCCAGGCGTATAGATGACCCAGGTTCAATTCCCAGTCAGGGCACACAAGAGAAGCAACCATCTGCTTCCCTCCTGCCCTCTCCCCCTTCGGTCCCTCCTCCCCCCAACTAGTGGCTTGACTGGTTCAAGCACGGCCCGGGCACTGAGTATGGCTCGCTGGTCCAAGTGCATCTGCCTCAGGTGCTAAAAATAGCTCAGTTGATTATAGAGTGTTGGCCCCAGACGGGGGTACTGTCAGGTAGATCTCAGTCTGAGTGCATGCAGAGTCTGTCTTACAATCTTCCTTCCTCTCACTTAAAAATATATATAAAAAAGGCTATTACAAGGTCCAAAGCTGAAGCCAAATGATAAACAGGAATATCTAAACCAGACAGATGCCTTAATGCCTAGGAGCTGGAAAAGAGTTTAGGCCATAGGCCCTGTGCCAAGTTTACAAATTAGAACTGGGTATAATAATTTTTTTTTTTTGTATTTTTGTATTTTTCTGAAGCTGGAAACAGGAGAGACAGTCAGACAGACTCCCGCATGCGCCCGACCGGGATCCACCCGGCACGCCCACCAGGGGCGAAGCTCTGCCCACCAGGGGGCGGTGCTCTGCCGCGACCAGAGCCACTCCAGCGCCTGGGGCAGAGGCCAAGGAGCCATCCCCAGCGCCCGGGCCATCTTTGCTCCAATGGAGCCTTGGCTGTGGGAGGGGAAGAGAGAGACAGAGAGGAAAGGGGGGGGGGTGGAGAAGCAAATGGGCGCTTCTCCTATGTACCCTGGCCGGGAATCGAACCCGGGTCCCCCGCACGCCAGGCCGACGCTCTACCACTGAGCCAACCGGCCAGGGCCAAAACTGAGTATAAATTTAAAAAACACAAAAGATTACTCCATACTTGAAACAGGATATAAAAACAAAAAACAGCCTGACCATGCAGTAGCACAGATGATAGAGTGTCAACCTAGGACGCTGGGGACCCAGGTTCGAAATCCCAAGGTCACCGCTTGAACATGCAGTCATCAAGCTTCAGTGAAGGCTCACCAGCTTGAGTGTGCGGTTGCTGGCTTAAGCAAGGGGTCACTGGCTTGGCTGCAGCCCCCCAGCAAGGCACATATGATAAAGCAATCAATGAACTAAGGTGCCGAAACAAAGAATCAATGCTTTTCATCTCTCTTCCTGTCTGTTCCTATCTTTCTTACTCTCATCCTCTATTAAAAAAAAAAAACAAAAACAAGACACTCAGCTCACTGAAAAAAGAGCAAGCACAGTACTTGGGCTTAGAGATAGAAAAAAGTTAACTAGAAGAAAATGGAACCCCAGGCCTGCACCATTGACAGAGGTGGAGTCTATAAATTCACCCTACACATGTGATGCAGAAAATCTGAAGGTGGCACTTCATCGTAAACAAGGTTCAGAGCTAAAAAATGAAATAGGACCACAGCAGAAGCAAATGTGCAACTACGCAGTAGAGATGCTTTCACAATCTGAGACACACAGACTTTAAGTTCAGAGCTTAAAGAAAAAACAAACACAAAGAAGCAAACTTCCTACAAGGTAATCAGCTGATGAAGCAATCAGAGGCTATGCCCCAAGAATATGAATATAACATGCTGAAAAAGACACTTTAAAAGAAGTTTAAAAACAAGCTGGAGTCTCCCCTAAGATTAGAAACAAGGAACGGATACCTACTCTAACTACTTTACTTTAATACTGTATAAAAGGTCCCAGCCAGCACAATCAGGCAAAAAAAAAAAAAGAAAAGGCATTCTGTTTTAAAAATAGTAAAACTGTCTTTATTCATAGATGACATAATTATGTGTGTGAAATCTACAAACAATACTAGAGTAAGTAAATTTAGGAAGGTTATAGAATGTAAGATAAATATCCAAAAATCAATTATATTTCTATATACTAGCAATAAAGAATTAGAAATTGAAACTAGAAACACAGTAGCATTGGCCCTGGCTGGGTAGCTCAGCAAAGATTATAAAGGACCAAAAAACACAACTGGCATCCCTGGCCAGTTGGCTCAGCGGTAGAGCGTTAGCCCAGCATGTGGAAGCCCCAGGTTCGATTCCCGGTCAGGGCACATTGAAAAAGTAACCATCTTCTTCTCCACCCCTCCCCCTTCTCTCTCTCTCTCTCTCTCTCTCTCTCTCTCTCTCTTTCTCTCTTCTTCTTCTGAAGCCATGGCTCGGTTTGAGCAAGTTGGCCCTGAGTGGTGAGGATGGCTGCATGGCCTCACCTCAGGCACTATATAATAGTTCCATTGCCAAGCAATGGAGCAGCAGCCCAAGATGGGCAGAGCATTGTCTGGTAGGGAGCTTGCCAGGTGTATCCCTGTCAGGGCACATGCAGGAGTCTGCCTCTGCCTCCCCACCTCTCACTTAAAAGGAAAGAAAGAAAAAAAACTAATGATTGGCATAGAGCAAAACAAAACAAATTTTTTTTAAGTGAGAGGAAGAATGATAGTAAGACTCCCCCATGCGGCGCAACCAGGACCCACCCAGCAACCTGGGGTCAATGCTCAAAACAATCAAGACACTGGCTGTGGAAGAGGAAGAGGGAAAGAAGGGGGAGAGGGAGGGAGAGAGAAGCTGATGGTCACTCCTCCTGTGTGCCCTGACCAGGAATCAAACCCAGGACATCCACACGCCAGGTCAATGCTCTACCACTGAGCAAACCGACCAGGGCTGCAAAATGAATTCTTATACACTACTGATGGGTGTATAATTGGAAAAACCTCTTTGGTTTCCAATCTGGTGATGTCTTATAAAGATGTACATGCATATAACCTACGACCCAGAACTCTACCCTCACTCATTAACTCATGGACACATGTAGAAGATTCACTAAAATATTTTTTGTAATGGTTAAAAATTGCCAAAAACCTACCTAAATGTTATTAATAGGTAAGCATAGTCATACAAACAAACACTTACAGAATAAGCTTAAAACAAACTAGGGCTACATTTACTAATATATGGACAAATCTCAAAAACTACGCTGAGTATGCTGAGCAAGTAAAGCAAATTGCCAAAAGATAAGCACAATATGATATTGCTTTTATAAAGGGTAAAATTTTAAATCCTATTTTCCTTGTAATCTAAGAAGTTACAGATAAGACACATCATTATTTTATAAAGCACCAAGAAAAAAACTGCCAAAATATAATCAACTGTAAAACACATCATAAATTCAGAGATTAAATGAGAGGGGTAGATACGCATCTTAGAAGCAACAAAATACTCTATAGTTTGTGTATGTATACACATAGCAAAAGTTTTTAAAGCATTCAAAGGATTGTTATTAAATATGCTATAGTGGCTACCTTTGGGGAAGGAAGGAGGGCGACATAACTTTCATACTATCTTTTTTAAAAAGTATGATGCACCTGATCAAGTGGTAGCACACTGGAGAGAGTTGTTGGACAAGGACGCAGAGGACGCCGGTTCGAAACCCCGAGGTTGCTGGCTTGAGCGTGGGCTTACCAGCTTGAATGAGGGGTTGCTGGCTTGTGCATGGGATCATAGACATGACCCCATAGTCACGGGCCTGAGACCAAAGGTCGATGGCTTGAACAAGGGGTCACTTGATCTGCTGTAGCCCCCCGGTCAAGGCACATATGAGAAAGCAATCACTGAACAACTAAGGAGACCAAGGAGCCACAATGAAGAACTGATGCTTCTCATCTCTCTTCTTTCCTGTCTACCTCTATCTGTCACTCTGTCTCTTTCTCTGTCTCTGTCTCACACACACACACACACACACACACACACACACACACACACACACACAAAATATATATATATATGATGTCTAATTGTAGTCTCTAAATACTATTTTCCAACTGAAAAAAACAAGACTTCTTAGAGAAATGGCTGATTTTAGGTTTATGGAAAGAAGTAAACAGATGAGCCTGGGGTTTTTTCTTGTGTCTAAAGCAAGAAAGCTATCAAAGACTACTGGTGTCTTATTAAAGACACAGGAGCCGCCCTGGCCGGTTGGCTCCGTGGTAGAGCGTCGGCCTGGCGTGCAGAAGTCCCGGGTTCGATTCCCGGCCAGAGCACACAGGAGAGGCGCCCATCTGCTTCTCCAACCCTCCCCCTCTCCTTTCTCTCTGTCTCTCTCTTCCCCTCCTGCAGCCGAGGCTCCATTGGAGCAAAAGATGGCCCGGGCGCTGGAGGATGGCTCCTTGGCCTCTGCCCCAGGCGCTAGAGTGGCTCTGGTCACGACAGAGCGACGTGCCGGATGGGCAGAACATCGCCCCCTGGTGGGCGTGCTGGGTGGATCCCGGTCGGGTGCATGCGGGAGTCTGTCTGACTGCCTCCCCATTTCCAGCTTCAGAAAAATACCAAAAAAAATAATAATAAAATAAAAAATAAAATAAAATAAAGACACAGGAGCCAACTTATATGGTTTCCCACTAGACTAAGACGGGACAATATGAATATCAATAATAATAATGTCTACAGTGCCTGAAACATATTAAATACATAAAAATTCTTAATCATACTCAAAAAAAAGTTCATTGGTCACTTTTGGAGGTTAGTGGGGCACTAACATTTCATTTTCTAAATATTTCTAAAGAGAAAGAACCAAAGCATTTATTCTGCCTCTCCTGTATAAACCATATTTCAGGGTAATTAAAAGTTAATGAGCCTGACCAGGCGGTGGCGCAGTGGATAAAGTGTCGGACTGGGATGTGGCGGACCAGGTTCGAGACCCGAGGTCGCCAGCTTGAGCGCGGGCTCATCTGGTTTGAGCAAGGCTCACCTCAAGCAAGGGGTTGCTCGGTCTGCTGAAGGCCCGCGGTCAAGGCACATATGAGAGAGCAATCAATGAACAACTAAGGTGTCCCAACAAAAAACTGATGTTTGATGCTTTTCATCTCTCTCCGTTCCTGTCTGTCTGTCCCTATCTGTCTCTCTCTCTGTCACTGTAAAAATAAATAAATTTTTTTTAAAAAAGTTAATGAGCCTGACCTGTGGTGGTGCAGTGGATAAAGCATCGACCTAGAATGCAGAGGTCACTGGTCTGAAGCTTGGGACTTGCCTGGTCAAGGCACATATAAGAAGCAACTACAGGCCCTGGCCGGTTGGCTCAGTGGTAGAGTGTCGGCCTGGCGTGCAGAAGTCCCGGGTTTGATTCCCAGCCAGGGCACACAGGAGAAGCACCCATCTGCTTCTCCACCCCTCCTCCTCTCCTTCCTCTCTGTCTCTCTCTTTCCCTTCCGCAGCCGAGGCTCCACTGGAGCCACGGGCGCTGGGGATGGCTCCTCGGCCTCTGCCCCAGGCGCTAGAGTGGCTATGGTCGCAACAGAGCGACGCCCCAGAGGGGCAGAGCATCGCCCCCTGGTGGACAGAGCGTCGCCCCCTGGTGGGCGTGCCGGGTGGATCCCGGTCGGGCGCATGCGGGAGTCTGTCTGACTGTCTCTCTCCGTTTCCGGCTTCAGAAAAATACAGGAAAAAAAAAAAAAAAAAAAGCAACTGCACCTTGAAACTTCCCACTCCTCCCCCTACCCTTCTCTCTCTCTAAAATCAATAAATCCTTTTTAAAATGTTAATGAAGAAAAATTCAACTTTATAGAAGAATTCCAGCTAATAAATACAAAGAATAATAACATTAAAAAATCACTATTGCCTGATCTGTGGTGGCGCAGTGGGATAAAGCGTCGACCTGGGACGCTGAGGTTGCCTGTTCGATACCCTGGGCTTGCCTGGTCAAGGCACATATGGGAGTTGATGCTTCCTGCTCCTCCCCTTTCTCTCTCTCTCTCTCTCTCTCCTCTCTGAAAATTGAATAAATAAAATCTTAAAAAAAAAAAAAAAGTTGTTTAAAAAAAAAAAATCACTATTGTGCAAGCCTTAATGAAAGAATGGATCTAAGCAACAATCATCAATGGCTGTTAAAACCACTGATGAAAGGCTCATGAAGAGCTTTTATAAAGAAAAAGATGAATTATGTAGACAGTACCCAAATCAACTAATCAAAAGAAGGGTGATTGAGGGATAGATAAAACTAAGAATGGAAAAAAAATTGATAATTGTTGGTTAGATGAGGGTACATGAGATTTCATTTTATTATTCTTTTTTTTTTTATAATTTTATTTTTTTAATGGGGCGACATTAATAAATCAGGATACATATATTCAAAGATAACAAGTCCAGGTTATCTTGTCTTTCAATTATGTTGCATACCCATCACCCAAAGTCAGATTGTCCTCTGTCATCTTCTATCTAGTTTTCTTTGTGATTTTTATTATTCTTTTCACATAAATGGAATGTTGAAAATATACACAATAAGGTCATTTAAGCCTGGCCTGTGGCAGCGTATTGGACAAAGTATCAACCAGGAATGCTGAGCACAATATCAGGTTGCTCGTTTGAAACTCCCGGCTTGCTTGGTCAAGGCACATATGACAACCAATCAATGAACAACTAAAGTGGAGCAACTATGAGTTGATGCTTCTTGCTCCACCCACCTCCTCTCCTCTCTCTGTAAAATCAATAAATAAAATCTTTAAAAACAAAGATAGTTGCCTGACCTGTGGTGGCGCAGTGGATAAAGCATCGACCTGGAAATGCTGAGGTCACCAGTTCAAAACCCTGGGCTTGCCTGGTCAAGGCACATATGGGAGTTGATGCTTCCAGCTCCTCCCCCCCTTCTCTCTCTCTGTCTCTCCTCTCTCTCTCTCTCTCCCTCTCCTCTCTAAAAAAAAAAAAAAACAACAAACAAAGATAGTCAATTAAAAAAAGATGTGAAGGCCCTGGCCAGCTAGCTCAGTGGTAGAGCATTGGCCTAGTGTGTGGAAGTCCCGGATTCAATTCCCGGCCAGGGCACACAGGAGAAGCACCCATCTGCTTCTCCACCCTTTCCCCTCTACTTTCTATCTCTCTCTTCCCCTACCGCAGCCAACGCTCCATTGCAGCAAAGTTGGCCCGGGCGCTGAGGGTGGGCCATGGCCTCGCCTCAGGCGCTAGAATGGATCTGGCTGCAACGGAGCAACGCCCAGATGGGCAGAGCATCGCGCCCTAGTGGGCATGCTGGGTGGATCTGGTCAGGCGCATGCAGGAGTCTGTCTCTCTCCTTCCTGCTTCTCACTTCAGAAAAATACAAAAAAAAAAAAAAAGATGTGAAGCCTGAGCAATGGGTAGCACAATGGATACAGCATTGACCTGGGACACTGAGGTCACCAGTTGAAAACCCCAGGCTTACCTGGTCAAGGCCCATATGGGAGTTGATGCTTCCTGCTATTCTCTCCCTTCCTTCTCTCTCTCTCCCCCCCCCCTTTCTAAAAATAATAAATAAAAAAGCTTCCCTGATCAGGCAGTGGATAGAGCGTCGGACTGGGATGCAGAGGACCCAGGTTCAAAACCCTGAGGTTGTGGGCTTGAGCACAGGCTCATCTGGTTTGAGCAAGGAATTACCTGGTCTGCTGTAGCCCCCCAAGTTAAGCACATATGAGGAAGCAATCAATGAACTAAGGTGCGACAATGAAGAATTGATGTTTCTCATCTCTCTCCCTTCCTAGCTGTCTGTCCCTATCTGCCTATCTGTCCCTCTCTCTTTCTCTGTCATAAAAAACAAACAAACAAACAAACAAAAAAAAACTAAGTAAAGGGCCTGAGTAGACACTGTATGTCCAAAAAGGACATACAGCCTGAGCAGGTGGTGGCGCAGTGGATAGAGCGTAGGACTAGGATGTGGAGGACCCAGGTTCGAGACACCGAGGTTGCTAGTTTGAGCACGGGCTCATCTGGTTTGAGCAGAGCTCACCAGCTTGGACCCAAGGTCGCTGGCTCGAGCAAGGGGTTACTCGCTCTGCTGTAGCCCCACAGTCAAGGCACATATGAGAAAGCGATCAATGAACAACTAAGGTGTCGCAACGAGAAACTAATGATTGATGCTTCTCATTTCTCTCCGTTCCTGTCTGTCCCTATCTATCCCTCTCTCTGACTCTCTGTCTCTGTAAATAAAAATTTTTTAAAAATTAAAAAAAAAGACATACAGATGGCCAACAGACATATGAAAAAATTACTCAGTATCATTAATCAGCAGAGAGATGCAAATTAAAACCACAATGAGGTATCACCTTACATGTGTCAGAACGGTTATCATCTAAGAAGTGTTAGAGAGGATATGGAGAAAAGAGAACCTCATGCAATGTTGGTGGGAATGTAGACGTACATCCACTGTGGAAAGCAGTATGGCATTACTTCAAAAAATTTAAAATGGGCCTGACTAGGTGGTGGTGCAGTGGACAGAGTGTCAGACTGGAATGCAGAAGACCCAGGTTCAAGACCCTGAGGTTGTCAGCTCGAGCGCGGGTTCATCTGGTTTGAGCAAAGCTCACCCGCTTGGACCCAAGGTCACTGGCTTGAGCAAGGGGTTACTCGGTCTGCTGAAGGCCCGCGGTCAAGGCACATAGGAGAAAGCAATCAATGAACTAAGGTGTTGCAACAAAAAACTGATGATTGGCCCTGGCCGGTTGGCTCAGTGGTAGAGCGTCGGCCTGGTGTGCGGAAGTCCCGGGTTCGATTCCCGGCCAGGGCACACAGGAGAGGCGCCCATCTGCTTCTCCACCCCTCCCCCTCTCCTTCCTCTCTGTCTCTCTCTTCCCTTCCTGCAGCCAAGGCTCCACTGGAGCAAAAGATGGCCCGGGAGCTGGAGATGGCTCCTTGGCCTCTGCCCCAGGCGCTAGTGTGGCTCTGGTCGCAACAGAGCAACGCCCGGGATGGGCAGAGCATCGCCCCCTGGTGGGCGTGCCAGGTGGATCCCAGTCGGGCGCATGCGGGAGTCTGTCTGACTGCCTCCCCGTTTCCAGCTTCAGAAAAATACAAAAAAAAAAAAACAACAACAAAAAAAACCACTGATGATTGATGCGTCTCATCTCTCTCCGTTCCCGTCTGTCCCTATCTATCCCTCTCTCTCTCTCTCTCTGTAAAAAAAAAAAAAAAAAATTAAAATGGAACTGCCTATGATTTAGCAATTCTACTTCTGGGAGTATATCCAAAGAAACACGAAACACCAATTCAAAAATATATATGCATTCCTATGTTCATTACAGTGTTATTTACAATAGCCAAGATTTAGAAGCAGCCCAAGTACCCATCAGTAGATGAGCAAGTTAAAAAGCTGTCATATTGCCTGACCTGTGGTGACGCAGTTGATAAAATATCGACCTGGAATGCTGAGGTCGCCAGTTCGAAACCCTAGGCTTGCCTGGTAAAAGCACATATGAGAGTTGATGCTTCCTGCTCCCTCTCTTTTCTCTCTCTTTCTCTCTTTCCTCTCTAAAATGAATAAATAACATCTTAAAAAAAAAAGAGCTGTAGTACATTTACACAATGGGAATAATAAGCAGCCATAAAAAAAAGAGTAAATTTTATCATTTGTGACAGCATGAATGGACCTTAGCATAATGGAGATTATTATGCTAAGTGAAATAAACCAATCAGAGAAAGACAAGTATCATGTTATTTCACTTATAGAAAAAAGACTCACAGATACAGAAAACAGACTGACAGCTGTCAGAGGGGATTGAGGTTGGGAGGGCTGTGTGAAAACAGTGAAGAGATTAAGCAAAGAAAAAACAGACACAGACAACAATGTGGGTAATGCAGGAGGGAAAGAGGTTGCAGGGAAGGTGGAGGAGGGCAGAAGGGGGACAGATGGTGATGGAGGAAGACCTGACTTGGGGTGGTGGACACAAAATGCAACATATAGATAATACAGTGTGTCCATAAAGTCATGGTGCACTTTTGACTGGTCACAGGAAAGCAACAAAAGACGATAGAAATGTGAAATCTGCACCAAATAAAAGGAAAACCCTCCCAGCTTCTGTAGGATGATGTGGCAGCATGTGCGCTTGCGCAGATGACGATATAACACCGTGTTTACAGTGGAGCAGCCCACGGCCATGCCGTCGATATGTGGATGATACAGAGGAAAGTTCAGTGTGTTCTGTGCTCGCTAAATTCGGATCCGTGACCAAAGTGCAATGTGAATATCGGTGCATTTATAACGAAGCACCATCACATAGGAATAAATTATTCAGTGGGATAAGCAGTTGAAGGAAACCAGCAGTTTGGTGGAGAAACCCCATTCTGGTAGACCATCAGTCAGTGATGAGTCTGCAGAGGCTATACGGGATAGCTACCTAAGGAGCCCTAAAAAATCTGTGCGTGAGCCCACATCGAACTGCACTGAATAAGTATGAAACTGGGAGAGTTTTCCTTTTATTTGGTGTAGATTTCACATTTCTATCGTCTTTTGTTGCTTTCCTGTGACTGGTCAAAAGTACACCATGACTTTATGGACACACTGTATATCATAGACACACAATGCAATATATAGATGATGTATTCTAGACTCATGCACATGAAACCTGTATAATTTTATTAACCAATCTCACCCCAACGAAATCAATAAAAATTTTTTTAATTAAAAAAATAAAATTTAGCCCTGGCCAGTTGGCTCAGCGGTAGAGCATCGGCACAGCATGTGAATGTCCCGGGCTCAATTCCCAGCCAGGACACACAGGAGAAGTGCCCATCTGCTTCTCTACCCTTCTCCCTCTACTTCCTCTCTCTCTCTCTTCCCGCTAGAATGGCTCTAGTTGCAACAAAGCAACGCCTCAGATGGACAGAGCATTGCCTCCTAGTGGGCAAGCCGGGTGGCAGATGCTTGCGAGAGTCTGCCTCCCAGCTTCTCACTTCAGAAAAATACAAAAATAAAAAATAAAATAAAATTTATAAATAACGGCCTGGCCTGACCAGGTGGTGGCGCAGTGGATAGAGCGTCGGACTGGGATGCAGAAGAACCCAGGTTCGAGACCCCGAGGTCGCCAGCTTGAGCGCGGGCTTATCCGGCTTGAGCAAAAAGCTCACCAGCTTGGACCCAAGGTCGCTGGCTCCAGCAAGGGGTTACTTGGTCTGCTGAAGGCCCGCAGTCAAGGCACATATGAGAAAGCAATCAATGAACAACTAAGAAGTCGCAACGCGCAACGAAAAACTAATGATTGATGCTTCTCATCTCTCTCTGTTCCTGTCTGTCTGTCCCTGTCTATCTCTGCCTCTGTTAAAAAAAAAAAAAAAAAAAAGAACGGCCTGACCTGTGGCGCAGTGGAAAAAGCGTCAACCTGGAAACGCTGAGGTTGCCGGTTCAAAACCCTGGGCTTGCCTGGTCAAGGGACATATGGGAGTTGATGCTTCCTGCTCCTCCCTCCCTCCCCTCTCTATAATGAATAAATAAAATCTTTAAAAAAAAAATTTATAAAGAACTTTTAAAACTCAACACCAGGAAGACAAACAATCAAATTTAAAAATAGGCAAAGGACCTGAATAGACACTCTCCAAAGAGGACATACAGACGGCAAATAGACATATGAAAAAATGCTCAACATCACTAATTATCAGAGAGATTCAAATCAAAACCATGAGATATCACCTCACACCTGCCAGAATTGCTATCACCAATAAATCAACATAGAAAAATCAATAAATCTATAAATCAACAAACAACAAGTGCTGGCAAGGACGTGGAGAAAAGAGAACCCTACTGCACTGTTGGTGGGAATGCAGATTTGTGCAGTCACTGTAGGAAACAGTATGGAGATTCCTCAAAAAATTAAAAATGAAACAGCCTTTTGACCCAGCAATCTCACTTCTAAGAATATATCCAAAGAATCCTGAAACACTAATTTGAAAGACTATATATACCCCTATATCCACTGAAGCATCATTACAATAGCCAAGATCTGGAAACAATCCAAGTGTCTATCAGTAGACGAGAAGATAAAAAGGCGGTGGCACATTAACACAACAGAATACTATGCAGCCATGAAAAAGAGAAATCTTACCTTTTGTGACAGCATGATTGGACCTGGAGACTATTCTCCTAAATGAACTAAACCAGTCAGAAGAAAACAAATACCATATGGTCTCACTAAAGTATAGAATCTAATAAAAATAATAAATTGATGAAAAAATAGAAACAGAGGCACAGACATAAGAACAGACAGCTGTCAGATGGAAGGGGGTAAGGGGACTGGATGAAAGAAGGTGAAGGGATTAGCTGAAAAACATATATAAATAAAACACAGACACAGACAATGGTGTGGTGATAGCCAGAGGGAAAGGAGGGTGGGGCTAAGTAGACGCGGTAAAGGGGGAAGATGAGGACAGAAAGAGACTTTGTTTGGAGCGGAGAGTGCACAACTCAATGTGCAGATGGTGTTATATTAAGTTGCACACTTGAGCCCTGGCCGGTTGGCTCAGCGGTAGAGCGTCGGCCTGGCGTGCGGGGGACCCAGGTTCGATTCCCGGCCAGGGCACATAGGAGAAGCGCCCATTTGCTTCTCCACCCCCCCTCCTTCCTCTCTGTCTCTCTCTTCCCCTCCAGCAGCCAAGGCTCCATTGGAGCAAAAGATGGCCCAGGCACTGGGGATGGCTCCTTGGCCTCTGCCCCAGGCGCTAGAGTGGCTCTGGTCGCAGCAGAGCGACGCCCGAGGGGCAGAGCATCGCCCCCTGGTGGACAGAGCCTGGCCCCTGGTGGGCGTGCTGGGTGGATCCTGGTCGGCCGCATGCGGGAGTCTGTCTGACTGTCTCTCCTCGTTTCCAGCTTCAGAAAAATACAAAAAAAAAAAAAAAAAAAAAGTTGCACACTTGAAACCTTTACTGTTTGGTGAACCAATGTCATCCCAATAAATTCAATTTAATAAAAAGACAAATAAAAGAAATGGGTCTAAGTATTAAAATAAGAATGTCCTTGTGGCGCAGTGAATAAGGTATTGACCTGGATGCCTGACCAGGCGGTGGCGCAGTGGACAGAGCGTCAAACTGGGATGCAGAGGACCCAGGTTCGAGACCCTGAGGTCGCTGGCTTGAACAGGGGCTCATCTGGTTTGAGCAGGAGCTCGCCAGCTTGAACCCAAGGTCGCTGGCTCCAGCAAGGGATTACTCAGTCTGCTGAAGGCCTGCGGTCAAGGCACATATGAGAAAGCAATCAATGAACAGCTAAGGTGTTGCAATACGCAATAAAAAACTAATGACTGATGCTTCTCGTCTCTCTCCATTCCTGTCTGTCTGTTCCTGTCTATCCCTCTCTCTGACTCACTCTATAGTATTAAATTTAAAAAAAAAGAAGAAATTTTCTAAAAAAAAAAAAAAAAAAGAAGAAGAAAAAAAAAGGTATTGACCTGGAATGTTGAGGTTGTCGGTTCAAGACCCTGGGCTTGCCGGGTCAACACAGGTAACGAAAAGCATCTGTGTCTACGGCCATACCACCCTGAACGCGCCCGATCTCGTATGATCTCGGAAGCTAAGCAGGGTCGGGCCTGGTTAGTACTTGGATGGGAAAAGCATCTGCAAGTTGGTGCTTTCCGTTCCTCCTTCCCCTGACATTTTTCTCTCTCTCTCCTCTCTAAAATCAATTTTAAAAAAGAAAAGAAAAAAAAAGAATGTTCTTCCTGAGATCTTGCCATTTGTAACAACATGGATGAACCTGCAAAACATTATACTAAGTGAGAAGGCAAATATTGCATGGTCTCTTACAAGTGGACTCAAAATTAAAGTAAAAAACACCGAAGCGCCTGACCTGTGGTGGCACAGTGGATAAAGCGTCAACCTGGAAATGCTGAGGTTGCCGGTTCAAAACCCTGAGCTTGCCTGGTCAAGGCACATATGAGAGTTGATGCTTCCTGCTCCTCCCCCCTTCTCTCTCTCTCTCTCTCTCCCCTCACTATAATGAATAAATAAAATCTAAAAAAAAAACAAAACACTGAAGCACAGAGTGGCATGGTGGTTATCAGGGGTGAGAAGATGGGGAAATAAGAGTCAGAGGGTACAAAGCTGCATTATGTAGGATGATTAAGTCTAAAGATCTTATGAACAGCATGATGATTATGGTTAAAAATACTCTATTGAGCCTGGCCAGGCAGTGGCGCAGTGGACAGAGAGTCGGACTGGGATGCGGAGGACCCAGGTTCAAGACCCCAAGGTCGCCAGCTTGAGCGCGGGTTCATCTGGTTTGAGCAAAAGCCCACCAGCTTAGACTCAAGGTCACTGACTCGAGCAAGGGGTTACTTGGTCTGCTGAAGGCCCGCAGTCAAGGCACATATGAGAAAGCAATCAATGAACAGCTAAGGTGTTGCAACTCGCAATGAAAAACTAATGATTGATGCTTCTCATATCTTCATTCCTGTCTGTCTGTCCGTCTATCCCTCTCTCTGACTCTCTCTCTGTCTCTATAAAAAAAAATTTTTTTTTTTAAAATACTCTATTGAGCCTGACCGGGCGGTGGCGCAGTGGATACAGAGTCGAACCGGGATGCAGAGGACCCAGGTTCAAGACCCCAAGGTCGCCAGATTGAGCGCAGGCTCATCTGGTTTGAGCAAAGCTCACCAGCTTGGACCAAGGTCGCTGGCTTGAGCAAGGGGTTACTCGCTAAGGGGTTACTCGCTCTGCTGAAGGCCCACGATCAAGGCACATATGAGAAAGCAATCACTGAACAACTAAGGTGTCGCAACGAAAAACTGATGATTGATGCTTTTCATCTCTCTTTGTTCCTGCCTGTCTATCCCTATCGGTCCCTTTCTCTGACTCTCTCTCTGTCTCTGTAAAAAAACAAAAAAACAAAAAAAAACAAACCTCTATTGAATACTGGAAATTTGCTGAAAGTAAATACTTGTATCACAATTAAAAAAAGGTAACTATGTTAACTTGACCATAGTAATCATTTCACTGTGACTATCAAAACATCATGTTGTACATCTTAAATATATACAATTTTCATTTTAAAAACTAATTAAAAATTGCCTGCCCAGGCAGTGGCACAGTGGATTGAGCCCCACGGTCACTGGATTAAGCAGGGGTCACCGACTCAGCTGGAGCCCCCCCACTCAATCAAGGCACATAAGAGAAAGCAATCAATGTACAACTAAGGTGACGCAACTATGAGTTGATGCTTCTCACCTCTCTCTCTTCCTGTCTGTCTGTTCTTGTCTACCTGTCCGTCTGTCTCTCTCTTGCTTAAAAAAAAAAAAATCTAATTAAAAATAAGAATGCCCTTCCCTAGCATCCACCCTTGCTTCCCTCCAAACACTCACACCCTCACCTCCAGTATCTGCCTGCTGTCTATCAGGCCTTATCTCTTCATGTTCTTTGTTTATGCTGCCCATCAAAAAAAAAAACACCTAAATTCTAATCTGCACATTTCTGTATAGCCTCTGCTCTGTTCCCATGTGCCACAACTCTCCAAATACTACAACCCTTCCACTGTGCCTACATTTTCAACCTCACTCTGAAAATTCCCTTCAATTTCTTGTTCTAATTGAAACCTGGTTCTCCTTTCAGGCCAAACACACCCCTCACAGCCCTCAAGTGGTAAAAGCCATCTTTCCCCACCCTTCACACACTGGACCTGGAGATGAGAAAAGTGATCTCCTTGCTCCTCACTGATGCTTCAAATCAGTCTTCAAAAAAACCGCTCTACTTTGACGTCAGACTGGGATGCAGAGGACCCAGTTTTGAGACCCCAAGGTCGCCAGCTTGAGCGCGGGCTCATCTGGTTTGAGCAAAATCCCACCAGTTTGAACCGAAGGTCGCTGGCTCCAGCAAGGGGTTACTCGGTCTGCTGAAGGCCAGCGGTCAAGGCACATATGAGAAAGCAATCAATGAACAACTAAGGTGTTGCAACGCGCAATGAAAAACTAATGATTAATGCCTCTCATCTCTCTCCGTTCCTGTCTGTCTGTCCCTATCTATCCATCTCTCTGACTCACTTTCTGTCTCTGTAAAAAATAATTAATTAAAAAAAAAAAAAAAACGCTTTACTTTGAATATCATGTGAAAACTCTATTACCTATTACCTGGCTGTGATGGCTAATTTTGTGCGTCAACTGGACTAGGTAACAAGATGCTCAGATATTTGGCTAAACGTGTCTGGCTGTGTCCGTGAGGGTATTTTCATCCGAGATTACCATCTGAGTAGGCAGACTGAGTAAAGCAGATGGCCTTCCCCAAAGTGAGTGGGTAGCATGCAACACCCTAATGGCCAGAAAAGAACATAAAGGCAGAGGAAGGGAGCACTCCTCCTCTCTCTCTCTAGCTGGCTACTGAGCTGAGATATCAGCTGGCCCTTGGACTGGGACTTAAAATGTTCCTGGTATTCAGGCCTTCAGACTTGGGACTGGAATTTACACCACCAGCTTTCCTGTGTCTCTGGCTTACAGACAGCTGATCATGGGACATCTCAGCCCCCATAACTGCATGAGCCAATTACATTTCATTCAAGGTATTTAGAGATAAAGAAATAAAAGATATAGACATATATGAGACAAAGACCTTATTGGGTTTTTTTCTCTGGAGAACCTTAACATTATGACTCTCTACAACACTGCTCTTGTCTTAAGTCTAGGTGATTTCAAATCAATGCTCTTTCTAGGCCCTGGCCGGTTGGCTCAGTGGTAGAGCATTGGCCTGGTGTGCAAGAGTCCTGGGTTCGATTCTCGGGCAGGGCACAGAGGAGAAGCACCCATCTGCTTCTCCACCCCTCCCCCTCTCCTTCCTCTCTGTCTCTCTCTTCCCCTCCCGCAGCCAAGGCTCCATTGGAGCAAAGTTAGCTGAGGCGCTGAGGATGGCTCTATGGCCTCTGCTTCAGGCACTAGAATGGCTCCGGCTGCAACAAAGCAATGCCCCAGATGGGCAGAGCATCGCCCCCTGGTGGGCATGCCAGGTGGATCCCGGTCAGGCGCATGCGGGAGTCTGTCTGACTGCCTCCCCGTTTCCAACTTCAGAAAAATACAAAAAAAAAAAAAAAAAAAAAGCTCTTTCTAACACCTCATCTTTCTGAATTCCTATCTCATTTCTCTGAATTCCTTACCTCTGCTGATCTTGACCTTGTCCGTTACCCATGCATCCCATGATAATGCCTCCATGATCTTAATTTCTGTATTCTACTGCCTGACTACAACCTACTATCTTTATGGCTCTGCCTCTCATATACCCAAATTCTAACATCTTTTTATCCCACCAGGCCCTTCAATTCATTGATTCAACCGTGTTTCCAATATCTCTTAGGCACTTTACATTCTCCCTTCTCTCCTTATCTCCTTTAAATTCCACAGTACATTATCATAATCACTCCCTTGCATATATCCTGTTCCTTGACCCTCCTGTGTTTTGTTCTACTATCTTGGTAAAGTCTCTTTCTGGTTAAAGCCACTCCAAACATATACCACTTCAGCTGAATGTGGCTGGAGGAAAAAACCATACTGATTAATCTCACTTTAAATTCATGACCACAATCCTCAAGGGGCTCTTAATGCCACCTGGCAATTATACAGTATTTCCCTGCTTCAGCCACTCTCCCATTCTCCTGAACAATTTCACTTTCTCCTCTCTCCATAAACCTCCACTACTTCCTCCTCCCCACCCTCACTCTCACTGAACACTTTGATACCTAATTCACTGAGAATATTAAAACAATCAGAATAAAACTTTTACAAACTCCTGGCGTATAAATGTCCAGGTTCAATTCCTGGTTAGAGCACACAGAAAAAACAACTATCTGCTCTTCTCCTCCTCCCTTTCCCCTTTCTCTCCCTCTTCCCCTCCTGCAGCCAGCTTGATTGGCTCTAGAGTGGCCCTGGGCCCTGAGGATAGCTCAGTTGTTCCCAGCTCATCAGCCTCAGGTGCTAAAAATAGCTCAGTGCTTGAGCATTGGCCCCAGATAGGGTAGCTAGGTGGATCCCGGTCAGGGCATATAAAGGCATCTATCTCCCCTCCTCTCACCTAAAAAAAAAAGAAAAAAGAATATCATAATAACTACTACAGGTGAGATCCACTGATGAATGCTAAAAATAACAGGTGGAACTTTTATTATTTTTAAAGATTTTATTTATTGGTTTTAGAGAAAGGGGGGGGAGAGAGAGAGAGAGAGAGAAAGGGAGAGAGGAGAGAAAAGCATCCACTCATAGTTGTTTCTCTTGTGTGCCTTGACCAGGAAAAGTGCAGGGTTTTGAACCGGCGACCTCAGCATTCCAGTTTGACACTTCATCCACTGCACCACCACAAGTCAGGTGGAACTTTAAAAGAGAAACAGTATATTTGCATAGTCTCAAACTATTTCCCTAAACTACTTATTATTACTGTGGAGGTATGAACATGTGCCCAAATTCTTTGATACATCTCCCTCCAGGAAGTGGAACTTACGTGTGGACTGGTTTTAGTGACTCAAGAGTATCAAATGAGAAGAGCAGAAATTTTACAGTGAAAGAACCTGGCACACACCACCTTAAATCACCAAGGTTAACACTGCCAGTAATAAGACATGTTGATATCATCTATTATTCTACCCCAATATGATGTAATGAAAAAGGCATATGCCCTCTGTGGTATTCTCCCCCAAATCCCTAACACCTCTGTCTGATCATGAGAAAAATCAGACAAAGTTATGTTATGTTCCACAAAATTCCTCATCAGTACTCTTCAAAAGTGTTAAGGTAGTGAAAAAGACAAGGAAAAATTGAGAAATTGTCAATATGAGGACACTACACAGACATGATGGCTAACTGCAATGTGACATCCACAATTGCATCCTACAACTTTTCAGGACATTAGTGGAAAAACTGGGCAAATCCAAATAAAGTCTATAGTTTGATACCAATGTTAATTTCTTAGTTTTGGGCCTGACCTGTGGTGGCACAGAGGATAGTGTTGACAACAGAGGTCGCCTGTACGAAATCCTGGGCTTGCCTGGTCAAGGCACATACGGGAGTTGATACTTCCTGCTCTTCCCCACCTTCTCTCTTTCTCTTTCTCTCTCTGTCTCTCCTAAGATGAATAAATCTTTTTTTCTTTCTTTTTGTATTTTTCCAAAGCTGGAAAGGGGGAGGCAGTCAGACAGACTCCCGCATGCGCCCGACCGGGATCCACCCGGCATGCCCACCAGGGGACGATGCTCTGCCCATCTGGGGCATTGCTCTGTTGCTACCAGAGCCATTCTAGCGCCTGAGGCAGAGGCCATGGAGCCATCCTCAGCGCCCAGGCCAACTTTGCTCCAATGGAGCCTTGGCTGCAGGAGGGGAAGAGAGAGACAGAGAGGAAGGAGAGGGGGAGGGGTGGAGAAGCAGATGGGCAATTCTCCTGTGTGGCCTGGCCGGGAATTGAACCTGGGACTCCCGCACTCCAAGCCAACGCTCTACCACTGAGCCAACTGGCCAGGGCCCAAGATGAATAAATCTTTTAAAAATTTTTTCTTAGCTCTGTTAACATGTACAATGTAAGATATTAACATTAGGGGAAGCCAGGGGAATAATATATAGGAATGCTCTGTACTATCTTATTATTCTGCAAATCTAAAATTATTTCAAAATTTAAAAAATTTAAAAAGTAATTTGGCAGTATTCAACAAAATTTTTAGAATATACCTTTCCACCCAACAATTCCCTTTGAGCAACCTAGAGAAACACATTATGTCCAACAAGAAGCATAGAGAAAGTGTTCACACTGAAACATTGCTAGAAACAATGGATAATAGAGGAAGTTACAGAATATATAAAAGTCATAAAAACAATACATGCAAAAAGTATTTTATATAAATATGTAAGTGTAAGTGGAACAGACTGAAAGGGCTTATAACAAGATTACTCCTGAAGAGAACAATGTTATTGAGAAGGACAGTTATTACCATATTTACCCATGTATAAGACACTCCCTTTTTTGAAAAATTTGGGGTCTAAAAACTGGGTGCATCTTATACAGTGGTTGTGTTTTTTACTTGCATTTCCCACGTTTTTGCGCTTGTTGTCTTTGTACTCATTGTTTCGCACTTGTTACCAGTATATTACGGTAGATTACGTTTTTGCCACATTCTTGTCCAAAATGGCTCAGAAAAGATTTTCGTACAGTGTTGACTTCAAGTTAAAAGTGAACCAGTTTGCAAAAGTGAATGGAAATCATGCTGCTGAAAATAAGTTTGGTCTTCCTCCAACTGAGAAATCATTCCGAGACTGGCTACGGGAAGAAGAAACCCTACTGAAAATGCCATGGCAGAAGAAGGCCTTGAGAGGCAAGTCAGCAAAATGGCCTGATTTAGAGAGAGAATTGAAGATATGGATGGAAGAGCAAAAGGCAATTGGAATTCCTGTGTCCATAAAGATGGTTCAGCATAAGGCAAGAAGAGTTACTGATAAAAAAGAAGTTACCAATTTCAAAAGAGGACACAATTTGTGCTTCAGGTTCATGAAACAAAATGGACTAAGTATGTATACACGCACCAGCATTGCCCAAAAGATGCCTGAAAGCTATGAGCAGAAGGTCCTCAAATTTCATTGTTTTGTCATTCAATGTCAGAAGACATATGAGTTTGAGTTGGGACAGATTGCAAATAGGGACAAAGTCCCCCTTCAATCTGATGTCCCAAGTAACAGATCTGTTAATAAGAAGGGGGTGAGAACTGTAACTGTGAAGACATGTGGACCTGAAAAGAGCCATTATAGAGTTCTAGCTTGTGCCGACGGCACCAAGCTGCCTCCTTTGCTGATATTTAAACAAAAGAAGACATTCCTTGAGGAGTGATTGTCCACGTTTATGACAAGGGTTGGATAGATCAGGATGGGATGAAGATCTGGTTTGAGAAAATTTGGAGAAAGACCAGGTACAATCTTATGCAAACCTGCCCTATTGGTGCTTGGTCAGTTCAGGGCACACATAACAAAAAACAAGAAGATTGCTGCAGAGCAAAAAACAAAATTTACCGTCATACCTGGAGGCTTGACTCCCAGCTCCAACCACCTATGTCAGCATTAACAAACCCTTCAAAGCTGCCGTGAGAGATGAATGGAATCAATGGATGAAGTCTTCTGGGAACAATTTGACACGAGCAGGAAGAGTGAAGAAACCGACTATAGAAGAAGTCTGTACCTGGGTGAAAAGATCCTGGGATACTATCAAGATTGAGAATGTTGTCAAGTCATTTAAGAAGTGTGGCACTTCAAATGCCACAGATGGAATTGAGGATGTGGCAATATATGAAGACAGTGATTCGTCATCAGACACAAATGAGGACAAGCTAATGGATGGGAGTTTTGACAGTGATGAGGAGTTGTATGAAATTTTATGATCAATAAAACCTTTTTTTTTTTTTTTTACAGAGACAGAGAGAGAGTCAGATAGGGACAGACAGATGGGAACAGATAGAGATGAGAAGCATCAGTTATTAGTTTTTCATTGCGACACCTTAGTTGTTCATTGATTGCTTTCTCATACGTGCCTTGACCATGGGCCTTCAGCAGACCGATTATAACCCCTTGCTCGAGCCAGCAGCCTTGGGTCCAAGCTGGTGAGCTTTGCTCAAACCAGATGAGCCCGTGCTCAAGCTGGTGACCTTGAGGTCTCGAACCTGGGTCCTCTGCATCCCAGGTCAATACTCTATCCACTGCGCCACCGCCTGGTCAGGCTGCTCAATAAAACTTGAGTTCAATAACTTTATGTAATAATTTTTTTTTCAAATTTCAGGCACCAAAATTAAGGTGCATCTTATACATGGGAGCGTCTTATACATGGGGAAATACAGTATAAGGGAAGGCAAAAGGGGCCTTTCACTTTTCACTCTATGTATTTCTACAATGCCTGAATGTTTTTCTTTGTTAAAGAAATTAAGAGAACCCTAGCTAGGTAGCTTAGTTGGTTGAGCATCATGCCAATACACCAAGGTTGTAGGTTTGATCAGTGGGCAAGGCACATACAGGAACTGACCAATGAATGGATAAATAAATGAAACAGCAAATCGGTATATCTCTCTCTCTCCCCCTTCCTTCCTCTCTCAAGTCAATTTTTAAAAATTCAAATCAAATTCACAATAAGATACACCTCATGCCTAATGAGATGACTACAATCAAATAAAAGGAAAATAAGTGTGGGCAAGGATGTAGAGAAACTGGAACACTCAAACATAGTGAGAATATAAAATGGTGCAGCCTCTGCCTGACCAGGCGGGGGCGCAGTGGATAGAGCATCGGACTGGGATGCGGAGGACCCAGGTTCGAGACCCCGAGGTCGCCAGCTTGAGCGCAGGCTCATCTGTTTTGAGCAAAAGCTCACCAGCTTGGACCCAAGGTCACTGGCTCAAGCAAGGGGTTACTCGGTCTGCTGTAGCCCCACGGTCAAGGCACATATGAGAAAGCAATCAATGAACAACTAAGGTGTCGCAACGAAAAACTGATGATTGATGCTTCTCATCTCTCTCCGATCCTGTCTGTCTGTCCCTATCTATCCTTCTCTCTGACTCTAAAAAAAAAATAAAGTTAAGAAATACTATATGCCACCTGACCAGGTGGTGGCGCAGTGGATACAGCATCAACCTAGGACCCTGAGAACCCAGGTTCAAATCCCTGAGGTCACCGCTTGAGCACAGGCTCATCCAGCTTGAGCAAAGGTCACCACCATGAGCATGGAATCATACACATAACCCCATGTTCGCTGGCTTGAGCCCAAAGGCCGCTGGCTTGAAGCCCAAGGTTGCTGGGTGAGAAAGAGGTCACTGGTTTGGCTAGAGTTCCCCAGTCAAGGCACATATGAGAAAGTAATCAATGAACAACTAAGGTGCGGCAACAAAGAACTGATACTTCTCATCTCTCTTCATTCCTGTCAGTCTGTCCCTATCTTTCCCTCTCTGATTCTGTCAAAAAACAACAAAAAAAGTAATGATGTAAAAATTTAACATATAAATCTACTTAACCTTACTTAAATGTTAAGATTTCAAGCAACATGTAATTAGGATGAAGGTACCAAATATCCCTCCTTTTTCAGAAGCTTTTCCTATGTCATCAAATTAGATGACCAAACACAAATTTTTTTATCATTGCTGCTGCATTGTTTCCTTTGTAATAAAGTACACAGCATCACTTATTATTACCTCATAGTCTTAACTTATAGGATCATCATAATTTATGGGACAGACCAACAACAAATGTCAAACATCATCTTGTAAAAGACTGACCTAAAATATGTACAACATTTGAGTAGTGACAGAAGTAAAAAAGATTACCCCAAGAAACTGACTGTGTACTAATTCATAAGCTACAACAAAAGATCGAGGTTGTATCTAAGCTAAATGGCTGATTTAGTCTGGGTGGTCCTGTACCACCTACCATTCCAGTACAATACTTTACTTAGCTTCCTGTCATTCTATCTTAGTTACAGACAAGTTTCACCATTTTCATCAAATGTGAAGGAGCATCTTCTGATGCTCAATACAAGGAATGAGGTCCTTGTATTGAGAGCTTGTGCAGGATATCCCGGTGAGCTATGAAGACAATTTACTATAAAGATATAAGAAGAGGATAACCAGGCCCGGGCCAGTTGGCTCAGTGGTAGAGCGTCGGCCTGGCATGCAGGAGTCCCAGGTTTGATTCCCGGCCAGGGCACACAGGAGAAGCACCCATCTGCTTCTCCACCCCTCCCTCTCTCCTTCCTCTCTGTCTCTCTCTTCCCCTCCCGCAGCCAAGGCTCTGTTGGAGCAAAGTTTGCCCAGGCGCTGAGGATGGCTCTGTGGCCTCTGCCTCAGGCGCTAGAATGGCTCTGGTTGCAACAGAGCTACACCCCAGATGGTGGGCATGCCGGGTGGATCCCGGTCGGGCGCATGCGGGAGTCTGTCTGATTGCCTCCCCGTTTCCAACTTCAGAAAAATACAAAAAAAAAGAAAAAAAAAAAAAGAAGAGGATAACCAAATGAAGTAAGCTGAAGAGTCACTTTTATTACACACTAACACATACTTTGAGTCAATGTAACAATAGAAGATAACCAGGAAGAGCCAGCAGTGAGCTGACTACTACACTGACATGCTGTAATGAGAGACCAAGTGGATAATAAAGAAGCGTTGTTCTACTACTGGCGTTAGCCTTAAAACAACAGCAAATCATTTACTATTGGACAGATCATATAGGTACTCAACAAAGGAAGGACTGCAGGTTTTCAAAATGGTCTGTTCAAGCGTCTATAGATTAATGGGAACACGTAACACTGACATCCTTAGCAGTATCTTAAAATATAAATGACATCTTCACATATCTATAATGATTCATCTACAATCACATACCTCCTTCTTCTCCTCAATCCCAATATCCCTCAGCCAATTATAAAGAACACACACATACACCCTCCACCACTAGTAACCATGTCATTTTGCTAATTAAGTAATGTAAAAGTCCTCTTTACCAGCAACCCAAGGTTATTATTTCGGATTTAAACTGGTAAGAATTCCTAGCTAACCCTTAACCACAAATTAGTCATAGAACAGGACTATAGAAGTTGCCTTTAAGCTATTGGCTACATTCTCAGACCCTGCAGAATGTTTTAAGGGCATGGAGTTGCTGTAGAATCTGTGCTGAAGATGATGTATACTTCAGGAACCCATCTTTACACTCCACCATGGTAGATTTGAACATGGATACTAAGTGCTGGCCACTGACCAACCCTTAATAGCCAGTAACCTAAAAAAAAAGGGTGTTTACGCCTGACCAGGCGGTGGCGCAGTGGACAGAGTGTCGGAATGGGACATGGAGGACCCAGGTTAGAAACCCCAAGGTTGCCAGCTTGAGCATGGGCTCATCTGGTTTGAGTAAGGCTCACCAGCTTGAGCCCAAAGTCGCTGGCTTGAGCAAGGGGTCTCTCGGTCTGCTGTAGCATCCCGGTCAAGGCACATATGAGAAAGCAATCAATGAACAACTAACTAAGGTGCTGCAACGAAGAATTGATGCTTCTCATCTCTCTCCCTTTCCATCTGTCCCTATCTGTCCCTCTTTCTGTCTCTCTGTCACACACAAAAAAAATGTTTACAAATTTTAAGTCTTTAGAAATATTTCAGAATCAATGCACCATCCTCAAGGTAAGTATGGGCTAAGTCTATGAGGTTCCCAGAAAATGGCACCTAAGCCTAAAGTCCTTTTGTAACCCAATAATTTCAAGAAGCAAGATGCAGGGATAATTAACCTCCCTGTGACATTTAGAAAAAATTAAATGGGAAGTTAGACCCATCCTAAGAGAGAGTTCACTGTCAATCTGAAGCTACTTCAACCTTTATTTGGTACTGTGTGTCAACTTTCATATATGAAGGGAGGGGGGAAAAAATGAGTCGAATTGCCTAACCGGTGGTGGTGCAGTGAATAGAGCATTCACCTGGGACACTGACATCCCAGGTTTGAAACCCCAAGTTCACTGACCTGAGTGTGGGCTCACCAGCTTGAATGCAGGGTTGCTAGCTAGAGCACTGGATAATAGACATGACCCCATGGTCACTGGCTTGAGCAAGGGATCACTGGCTCAGCTTGAGAAAGCAATCAATGAGAGCAATCAACAACCACAAGTTGATAATGCTCATCTTTTTCCCTTCCTGTCTCTCTTTCCAAAAAAAAGAAAGAAAATGGAGTCAAACAAATTACTTCAGCCAATTTTACTTCCTGTATTATAGCTATCTTCTTAAAATATATTAAGCATATAGCAAACACTAAAACTTTATTCAATGAATGAAGAGGGGATACCAAAGATAAACAGTAGTCAGCTCATACATGTAAAGTATTTTAAAATAAAAAAAACTACCATGAATTTCAATCAAAGGTAGCAAAGTAAACTGAAAATGCTCTACATTTTCCCTCATACCCATACAATGTTCTTAAGATGACTACCCACATTTATAAGTATGACTGAAAAGATGTGCATGTAACAAAAGGTTCTTTCCACATGGGATACATTTCACACCATAGAACAAAAATTTTATTCATCAGCTGAAATGTCTAAAAGATTTTTAAAAGTACTTTTATTGCTAGTTGAAATATATTTTATTTCTTTTTTTTTTTTTTTTTTAATTTTTTGTATCTTTCTGAAGTTGGAAACGGGGAGGCAGTCAGACAGACTCCCTCATGCACCCGACCGGGATCCACCCAGCACGCCCACCAGGGGACGATGTTCTGCCCATCTGGGGCGTTGCTCTGTTGCAACCAGAGCCATTCTAGCACCTGAGGCAGAGGCCATAGAACCATCCTCAGCGCCCGGGGCCAACTTTGCTCCAATGGAGCCTTGGCTGCGGGAGGGGAAGAGAGAGACAGAGAAGAAAGAGAAGGGGAGGGCGCTTCTCCTGTGTGCCCTGGCCGGGAACGCGGGACTCCTGCACGCCAGGCCAATGGTCTACCGCTGAGCCAACCGGCCAGGGCCTGAAATGTATTTTAATGTGCTTGCCAGATGTCATAATACATAAATATAAGTTGCCAGAATTTAAGAGAAAGCCATGAAAACTGGGTAAATCATTCCCTTTTTAATCATTTCCAGTACAAGTGTCCTGCAAATAGTACAGAAAAAGTCAGTGGAGCCTGACCTGTGCTGGTGCAGTGGATAAAGCATCGACCTGGAAACGCTGAGGTTGCCGGTTCAAAACCCTGGGCTTGCCTGGTCAAGGCACATATGGGAGTTGATGCTTCCAGCTCCTCCCTCCTTCTCTCTCTGTCTCTCTCTCCTTGCTCTCCCTCTCTGTTTCTCTCTCCCCCTCTCTCTCTCCTCTCTAAAAAGAAATAAATTAAAAAAATTTTTTTTAAAAAGTCAGTGGAGAAAACATCATCCCTCAAACATAAGGCCAAGTGCTACTTTCAGGTAAAAACATAATAAAACCACCATTTACAAGTAATCGAGCTTCCTCAAAAACTTAAAACACAGAATTACCATAAGATCCTGGCAGGTGGCTCAGTGGTAGAGCATAGGTCCAGCATGTGGAAGTCCTGGATTCGATTCCTGGTCACAGCACACAAGAGATGCAACCATCTGCTTCTCCACCCCTCCCCTTCGCCTTTCTCTCTCTTTTTTTCCTCTCTCTCTCTCTCTCTCTCTCCCTCCCTCTGTTACAGCAAATTGTCCCCCCCCACTGAGGATTGCTCCATGGCCTAGCCTCAGGCACTAAAGTAGCTCAGTTGCCAAGCAACAGAGCAACACCCCAGAGGGGAAGAACACTGCCCCATAGAGGGTAGAGGGCTTGCCGGGTGGATCCTGGTCAGGGGTGCATGTGGGAGTCTGTTTCTCTGCCTCCCCACCTCCCACTTAATAAAAAAATTAAAGAAATTAAAGAGCCTGACCAGGTGGTGGCGCAGTAGATAGTGTCAGACTGGGATGCGGAGGACCCAGGTTCGAGACCCCGAGGTTGCCAGCTTCAGTGCGGACTCATCTGGTTTGAGTAAAAGCTCACCAGCTTGGACCCAAGGTCGCTGGCTTGAGCAAGAGGTTACTCGGCCTGCTGAAGGCCCATAGTCAAGACACATATGAGAAACCCTGGCCGGTTGGCTCAGTGGTAGAGCGTCGGCCTGGCGTGTAGAGGTCCCGGTTCGATTCCCGGCCAGGGCACACAGGAGAAGCGCCCATCTGCTTCTCCACCCCTCCCCTCTGTCTCTCTCCTTCCTCTCTGTCTCTCTCTTCTCCTCCCGCAGTCGAGGCTCCATTTGAGCAAAGATGGCCCGGGTGCTGGGGATGGCTCCTTGGCCTCTGCCCCAGGCACTAGAGTGGCTCTGGTTGCAACAGAGCAACACCCTGGAGGGGCAGAACATCGCCCCCTGGTGGGCAGAGCGTCGCCCCTGGTGGGCGTGCCGGGTGGATCCCGGTCGGGCGCATGCGGGAGTCTGTCTGTCTCTCCCCGTTTCCAGCTTCAGGAAAAAAAAAAAAAAAAAAGACACATATGAGAAAGCAATCAATGAACAACTAAGGTGTCGCAACAAAAAACTAATGATTGATCCTTCTCATCTCTCTCCATTCCTGTCTGTCTGTCCCTATCTATCCCTCTTTCTGACTGTCTCTGTAAAAAATAAAAAAAAATTAAAGAAAAAAATTACCATATAACCCAGAAATCCACTTCTAGATATATATTCAGAAGAACTGTAAGCAAGGACTCAATCAGATATTTGCATACCAAAGTTCACAGTAGCCAAAAGGTGGAAACAACCCAAGTGTCTATTGATGAACAGATCAATAAAGTGTGATATACAAATACAGTGGAACATTAGGCAGTCCTATGAAGGAATGAAATTCTGACACAGGCTCAAACACTGATGAGCCGTGAGAACATTGTGCTAAGTAACTCAGACACAAGGGTCAAATAGAAGGATACCATTTATATGAGGTGTCCAGAGTAGTTATATTCAGAGAAAGAAAGTAGAATGGGCTGGAAGAAGAAAGGAATAGGGAGTTATTGTTTAACAGGTACAGAGTTTTGGTTTTGGGAGATAAAAATATTCTGGAGATGGATGGTGGTGATGGTTGCATGCACAGCAATGTGAATGTACTTAATGCCACTGAACAGTACTCTTAAAGACAGTTTAAATGGTAACTTTTGTTATGCACATTTCTATCACAGTTTTGTGTTTTTTTTTCTGAAGCTATTGTAGAAACGGGGAGAGACAGTCAGACAGACTCCCGCATGCGCCCGACCGGGATCCACCCGGCACACCCACCAGGGGGCGATGCTCTGCCCCTCCAGGGCGTCCCTCTGCCGTGACCAGAGCCACTCCAGCGCCTGGGGCAGAGGCCAAGGAGCCATCCCCAGCGCCCGGGCCATCTTTTGCTCCAATGGAGCCTGGAGCCTTGGCTGCGGGAAGGGAAGAGAGAGACAGAGAGGAAGGAGAGGGGGAGGGGTGGAGAAGCAGATGGGCGCTTCTCCTGTGTGCCCTGGCCGGGAATCGAACCCGGGACTTCTACACGCCAGGCCGACGCTCTACCACTGAGCCAACCGGCCAGGGCTATCACAGTTTTTTTAAAGTAACCAAGCAAGCCTGACTAGGCGGTGGGGCAGTAGATAGAGCAGGGGTAGTCAACCTTTTTATACCTACCACCCACTTTTGTATCTGTTAATAGTAAAATTTTCTAAACGCCCACTGGTTCCACAGTAATGGTGATTTATAAAGTAGGGAAGTAACTTTACTTTGTAAAATTTATAAAGCAGAGTTACAGCAAGTTAAAGCATATAATAATAATAATTACTTACCAAGTAGTTTATGTAGGATTTTTGCTAAGTTTAGCAGAATAAATTTTTATAAAACAACTTACTATAGTTAAATCTATCTTTTTATTTATACTTTGATTGCTCCGCTACTGCCCACTATGAAAGCTGGAACGCCCACTAGTGAGTGGTAGGTACCAGGTCGACTACCACTGGTACAGAGCACCAAACTAGGAGGCAGAGGACCAAGGTTCAAATTCCCGAGGTTGCCAACTTGAGCATGGGCTCATCTGGCTTGAGCGTGGGCTCACCAGCTTAAGCGCAGAGTCGCTAGCTTGAGCCCAAAGGTCACTGGCTTGAAGCCCAAGGTCGCTAGCTTGAACCCAAGGTTGCTGGCTTGAGCCCAAGGTTGCTGGCTTGAGCAAGGGGTCACTCACTCTTCTGTAGCCCCCCAGTCAAGGCACATATAAGAAAGCAATCAATGAACAACCACAGTGCCACAATGAAGAATTGATGTTTCTCATCTCTCTCCCTTTCTGCCTGCCTGTCCTTATCTGTCTCTCTCACTAAAAATAAATAAATAAAGTAACCAAGCAAGAATGATGATCAAATTTTTGTGGCAAAATTATATCAAGAAAGCTCTGGCCGGTTGGCTCAGTGGTAGAGCATCGGCCTGGCGTGTAGAAGTCCCGGGTTCGATTCCCGGCCAGGGCACACAGGAGAAGCGCCCATCTGCTTCTCCACCCCTCCCCCTCTCCTTCCTCTCTGTCTCTCTCTTCCCCTCCCGCAGCCGAGGCTCCATTGGAGCAAAGATGGCCCGGGCGCTGGGGATGGCTCCTTGGCCTCTGCCCCAGGCGCTAGAGTGGCTCTGGTTGCGGCAGAGCGACGCCCCAGAGGGGCAGAGCATCGCCCCCTGGTGGGCGTGCCGGGTGGATCTCGGTCGGGCGCATGCGGGAGTCTGTCTGACTGTCTCTCCCTGTTTCTAGCTCAGAAAAATACAAAAAAAAAAAAAAAAAATTATATCAAGAGAGCGTGACCTGTGGTGGCACAGTAGATAAAAGTTCGACCTGGAATGCTGATGTTGCCAATTCAGTTAGAAACCCCAGGCTTGCCTGGTCAAGGAACATACAAGAAGCAACGTGTTGATGCTTCTCACTCCTCCCCTCTTTTCTCTCTCTCACTCTCTCTCCTCTTTCTAAAATCAGTAAATAAAATCTTTAAAGAGTATATGTATATATATATATAATTTTTATATATATATATGTATAGATAACTTTTCTATTTTTTTCTTTTTTTAGATATTTTTTCTTTCTTTTTTTGTATTTTTTTTTATTTTTATTTATTTATTTATTTTTTACAGAGACAGAGAGTGAGTCAGAGAGAGGGATAGACAGGGACAGACAGACAGGAACGGAGAGAGGTGAGAAGCATCAATCATTAGTTTTTCATTGCGCGTTGCAACACCTTAGTTGTTCCTTGATTGCTTTCTCATATGTGCCTTGACCGCGGGCCTTCAGCAGACCGAGTAAACCCTTGCTGGAGCCAGCGACCTTGGGTTCAAGCTGGTGGGCTTTTCCTCAAACCAGATGAGCCCGCACTCAAGCTGGCGACCTCGGGGTCTCAAACCTGGGTCCTCTGCATCCCAGTCTGACGCTCTACCCACTGCGCCACCGCCTGGTCAGGCTGTATTTTTCTGAAGCTGGAAACAGGGAGGCAGTCAGACAGACTCCCACATGCGCCCTACCGGGATCCAACCGGCACGCCCACCAGGGGCTGATGTTCTGCCCCTCTGGGGCGTCGCTCTGTAGCGACCAGAGCCACTCTAGCGCCTGGGGCAGAGGCCAAGGAGTCATCCCCAGCGCCCAGGCCATCTTTTGCTCCAATGGAGCCTCGGCTGCAGGAGGGGAAGAGAGAGACAGAGAGGAAGGAGAGGGGGAGGGGTGGAGAAGCAGATGGGCGCCTCTCCTGTGTACCCTGGCCAGGAATCGAACCTGGGACTTCCGCACACCAGGCCGACGCTCTACCACTGAGCCAACCGGCCAGGGCCAAGATAACTTTTTATTTATACACACACCAAGAAAAGTGGTAAAAGTCTGTAACAGGCATGCTTCAATGTCACCCTCAGAAGTCTAGATGACTTACCTGAAAGTCAAGATCTCAGAATAGAGGAGGGGTGATCATGCCATTTTTTATTTTTTATTTATTTTTTGTATTTTTCCAAAGTTAGAAGCAGGGAGGCAGTCAGACTCCTGCATGCGCCCGACCGGGATCCACCCAGCATCCCCACCATGGGGCGATGCTCTGCCCATCTGGGGCATTATTCCATTGGGGCAGCAGCCATTCCAGCACCTGAGGTGGAGGCCATGGAGCCATCCTCAGCGCCCAGGCCAACTTTGCTCCAATGGAGCCTTGGCTGCAGGAGGGGAAGAGAGAGATAGAGAGAAAGGAGAGGGGAAAAGGTAGAGAAGTAGATGGGCGCCTCTCCTGCATGCCCTGACTAGGAATCAAACTCAGGACTTCCACACACTGGGCCCAAGCTCTACCCTTGAGCCAACTGGCCAGGACCAGTCATGCCATTTTCACATTGCTACAGATACATATGAAACAACTGTAGAAGTTGAATTATATGCACAGTACTTTCCAACAATTAAATGAGGGGTGAAAACAAAAAGCTTTTCCTTGCAGTCACCAATGGAAGCAGCAAAATTGAAATAACCAGTTTTACTTCTAAAAAAGCAGCACAATGGCTCTAAACAGTGACTTAAGTTTCCTATTTTAATGTGGTGGCTTTAAAGTGGGAAACTGCATGCAGCAATTTGAAATAACAATAGTACATACAAACTGCTATTATTAACTGACTTTGTATAAGTTACTTAACCTTTCTGAACCTCATCTGAAAAATGGGGATAATGCTTATACCTGATAAAGACTGTTTGATCTTTTTTTTTTTTTAAGTTAGAGGCAGGGACACAGGGAGGCAGAGAGACTGACTCCTGCATGTGCCTGGACCAGGATCTACCCTGCAAGCCCCTACAGGGTAACACTCAGCCCATCTGGGGCCACTGCTCCACTGCCTGGCAACCAAGCTATTTTAGCACCTGAGGCGAGGCCATGGAATCATCCTCACCACCCAAGGCCAACTTGCTTGAACCATTTGAGCCATGGCTATGGAGGGGGGGGGGGTCAGGGTGGAAAAGCAGATGGTCGCTTCTCCTGTGTGCCCCAACTGGTAATGTACCTCCTTGGGACTTCCACACACGGGGCCCACACTCTACCTTTGGGCCAACCAGCCAGGGCCTGTTTGAAGATCTTATAAGATAATATATATAAAATACAGAGTTTAATACCAGAATATGTAAATGCTCAATAAATAATTCCCTCCCCTCTGGCCATACAGTAGTATCTATAGCCCTTTGCTACTCCTGGATCAGTCTCCAGGGGCTATGCTGCTGTTTTGACCAGTAATCTATGGCTCCTCCCACAGATCCCAGCTGTTTCTCTCAGTTCTAATTGTTTCACTAAGGGTTTCTAAAAGGATCCTATCTATATTTAGAGATAATGCGAATACCAACTGCAGACTCAACAGGTACTTGGAGGGCAGTGGTGCACTCAGCAGTTTTCGACTGTTTTCCAGTGTAAACTGGTTTTGGTTCCACAAATGGCTATCTTGAATTCTACAAGGAAGAGTGCCACGTATGCACAGTATTAAAGCAGTATACTAAAGAGAAAATTAAGTGTGCTCACAGGAGAAACCCTTAGCAAGATGTTTTAGCCCTACTATTAAGACCCTAGATTTATTAAATTATAGGAGCAGTAAATATTCAATTAACTCTACAGATGTAGTCCACTAACTCATTCTTCATCTAAATCATTAATATCATTATCAGACCCAAGCTGCAACCAATTCATGCTGCTTGTACTACTACCAAGATTGGAGGAGAGAGAAAGCAGGAAGAACAACAAACAGTGAAGATTTTTAAAAGGCTTCTAATAGAGCTGGATCTGAATTCAGCTTTATTCACTAGCTCTGTGACCTCGGTAAGTTATTTCACCTCTTAATTTATAAAATAGGAAATAATTGTAAAGATTAAATTAAATGAGATAATGCAAGCAAAACAATCTGAGCACTTTGCCTAGCCCACTGAAAGCAGTCAATAAAGAGCCACATTATCACTAATGAAGACAGTGCACTCGCTCCTTGCTATGCTCAGTTTTTATAAGTGACAATTTAATCATTATTTTTGGACCTTTATAAAGTGGCCTAATGCTACTATCTAAGACCTAGCTCAGAAATATTTATAAACTGATGAATTCCCAGAAATCTTAGATGAGTCAGCAAAACTTAATGCCCAATAAATAAAAAGCTTAACATGGACTATTTATGAACACATAAAAGATACTACAATTTCAAAACCAACAATCTTGTATCTAATGCCATTCAAAATTTAGTCTGAAAATCCAAGTATTAAGGAAATGCAAAGATCACAGCCCCAGAAATACTCTCCCATAATATTTTCAAGTCATCTTCATTCAAACTGGAAGGTATGAAGCAGCCTGATAATTTGAAATCGCCATCAATAATTTCTTGTGGCAGCACCCAAACTCTCTCTCACAAACATAAAACCAATAGCAGATGGTACATGAACATTTCCTCAGTGAGAAACTGCAATTCTAACAAAATACAGATAACTTAGATATTATCAAGGCTACTCATTACCTTTTGCTCTAAATGAAAATAAACTCTTGGTTCTCCCCCAAAACTCAACTCTGCATTAATACTGGCCTAACTTAAAAATAAGATTCCTGTTTCTGGTGATCTGATCTCTCCTGGTTCATTAACCACAAGCAAATTATGTACTGTAACCTGCTGAACAGAGGAGAAGTAATTATTACAGGCATGCTTTATCAATGAAACTGACTATAAGTGATAATCAAATTACTGAAAGAACAGTTTATACTCCTTAGCAGAGGAACAAGCCTAAGAAAGATCCAACTTCTAAAAGAACCCAATCATCCTGGATGAATTAGAAAAATGCCACTCTAGTCCACCTATTCTATTTTAACTGGATCTACCCTTCTGCTTTAATTCAAGCTCAAACCACATCTATTTTATTTCTCTGCCCCACTTTGAACTATTTTCCGTTCTTTTCCTCCCCTCAATTTCAAGAATGCCCTGCTATCTTATTTGCAAATCCCACTTTGTTCCCAAAGCTTAAGGACCTCCGGCACCCACGCAGATGACCTTACGCATCCCCATTGCATTCCCAATTCATTGTACTTCTCCCAAATAGCCCATCCTTTTATTATTTTCCATTTCTCGTTTTTTCTTAAAATCCATATCCCACGGTCGCACCGCAGACACCACACACACACACACACACACACACACACACTCTCTCTCTCTCTCTCTCTCTCTCTCTCCATTGTTTCCCTGGCCTGTGCCTCTGAAAATACCCCAACTCGGACCGGTGTGCTTCGGCTCGCCCCACTAACCTCAAAAACCTTTCACTATCTGAGCACCCCAAGTCCCAAGGGCTCACGTCCCTCTCCTCTCCGTACCCAACCCCCAACAGCTACCCAATCCCAGGTGACTTCTCTGAAACCCGCTCTCTGCACTTCTGTCTCCTTTATCCCCCACCAACCGCCTCCACCCAGCACGCTCAGCCTCACCTACGCCGGGCCTCCGCAGTCGCCGCGTCCCCCCAGTTTCAGGTTCTGCGTCCCGGACGCTCCGGGGTCTGTGAAGAGAAAAGAAGCTCCGCCGTCTACTTCGCTTCTTTTAGAGCCGCCGCCGCGCTCTTCCCGCCCCTTTCGCCGCTTCCCTCCTCGGCCGGCGGGCGGACAGGGAATCGCAACCGCGGCCAGGGGCCGGAGCGCCAACGGATCCACACCGACCTCGCCGGGGCTCGAGCTGTTCGCCCCGCCCCAGAGCCCGCTCGGGCGCGTGCGCGCCAACCAGCCAGCGCACAGGGCGCGCGCTCGCGCCGGCGCGAACCCGGCGCGCGAGTGGAAGGGCGCCGCGAGGGAGGCGGGTTCCAATCTGTCTGGTTTACCGTGCTTCCCGACAGACTGCCCCTCGCGCTTGAATTGAGAGAGCTTGGGCGTCGTCAGGAATGGGGATAACGAGGAAGGGAAAGGATTGGAGGAGAGCAAACTAGATGGAAGTGGGGTGGGTGGAACGCAAGCTCGCTCACGTGCACTACGCCCAGTGCCCAGAAGACGCGGGCGGCGTGGGGGTGGGAGATAGTGCGCTGGGAGTGCTGCGCCGGAGCTGGGACTGTCGGAAACTGCCGAAACTCGACCGAGGTGGCCGAAGGCGGGCGTCTGGAGGGAAACCGCGCGAGGGACTTTTTTCTCTAAGTCAGGTCGCTCCCCCTTTCGACGGTCACGTCTCGGCTCCTTGAATTTTCCACCCCTTTCCCTCTTTCCAGACCCAGGTTTTACAACAGAAGGCCATTTTAGAACTACCGGCTGCAGGAAACCTCGGGACGTCCGGATTTGGCGGCCGCTCAGCCTCCTGGGAGGCATGGAGGCCGATGGCGGGAGGGGCGGGGAGGAGGCACCGCGCAGGCCTGGCGTACTAGAACTTTAGGACCAAGTTGAAGGTTTTCTCTTCCGGCCACGTCCTCTGACACACTTGCCCAAGTCCCTTGCGGAGTCGGTTTTCTGATCCCAGCTATCTGCATCCCTGTCTGCAGCTGTGGTTAGTCTCCCTACCCGTCCAATCTTCCTGTCAAATACTCCTCTGTCTTTGCTCAGATTCCCAACCTTCCCAACCCAGAAGTGCCTCTATTATCTGTGCACCTTCCTAGCCAATGTCCTGCATGTATGAAGCGCTCACCCCACCGGTCAGCCAGCCGCTTATTAGGAGCGACCACAAGATGGGAATTTAGATAATCAGCATTAAAAAAATTAATCAGTCGTTGGCTAGGTAGCTCAATTGGTTAAAGCATTGTCAAGATATACCAAGGTTGTGGGTTCAATCCCCAGGGAGGGCACATACAAGAATCAACCAATGAATTCATAAATAAGTAGAACAACAAATGATGTTTTTTTCTCACTCTATCTTTAAAAATCAATTTTAAAAAATCAGAATCTGTCATGTTTTTATCTTTTGAGGCCAAAGCATAAGGGGCTCTGGATAAACCTGAACATGTATATGAATGTGTATAGCCAGAGGCACAATGCAGTTTTGGTTTCCACATATTTGTTACTGCAGTTACAGCACACATTATGGAATAGTACAATAAATCTCTACAAAGTGATCCGGTCCTTTGGTTTGTAACTTTGCATGAGATGGGAGTGGTGGTCAAAAATATCTTAGAGCCGACTGACCCCTGTTAATAATGCCTAGATTAATTCAACCATATCATTTACAGCTCTAAAGAAACAGAAGAGTGAGGCCCTGGCCAGGTAATTCTGTGGGTTGGAGCACCCTCCTGATAAGCCAAGGTTGAGGGTTTGATCCTAGTCCAGGCACATGCAGGAATCAACCAATGAATGCGTAGATGGGTGTAGCATCAAGGCAAGTCGATGTTTCTCTCCCTCTCTCTCTCTCTCTCTAAAAATCAGCTTTAAAAAAAAAGGAAAGAAAGAAAAAAAGCATAAGAGTAAGTCATCCAACCAGTTAGGGCACTACACACGTGTTGCTTCTTTGAAAGAAGATTCAATAGAAACAGACCATCCACATATCTGTTCTCTTTTCATTCACTGAATTGACAAATACCCAATGAGTGGTAGGCATTGTACTAGACACAGAATCATTTACAAAGAAAAATAAACCAGTATCATGACCAAGGAGAGTATCCAATTGTAAAGGAGAACATAAGCTATTAAATAATTAACTCTAATAATATGTGGTAAAGACTGAAACAGAAAAATACAAAATGGAATGAATGACAAACTCACAATTCCCCTTCCCTTCCATACAGAATAAAACAGGACTATAATAAGTCCTGGTTAATAGGAAGCTTCATACTAAAGAATGGGACCTGAACTAATAGGATCCAAGATCTTATTCCATAATGACTAATTTCACCTACCAAAAGTCACTCTGGAAACGCCTTCATTACAGGGTCAGTTACTGCTGCAAAACCAATATATTATAGTTTCTTTGGGAGGAAAATAAAGTCCCCACTCTTGGAACCCTCATGGTCTGTTTAGGAAAAACATGAGGCCTATCCTAAGAGAGCCCCTGATCTAACAAGAGAGAGTTTTTACTATGTGGATATCACACTTAAAGAGAAGACAGGTGGATTCAAGAGCACAACTAGGCTCAATTTAGGAGAGCTGTCAAACACTGAAAATCTAATGAGATGAAGAATATCATACTTAACAGATATCCTATAGGGGAGAGTTCTGAATGTGGTTGAGAGGAACATTTTGCTAAATCCTGAGCAGCAGAAGTAAAAGTAGGCTCCTTCCAAGGATTTTACTCAAAAAATAGCCCTCCAGCCTGACCAGGCGGTGGTGCAGTGGATAGAGCGTTGGACTGGGATGTAGAAGACCCAGGTTCGAGACCCCGAGGTCACCAGCTTAAGCGCAGGCTCATCTGGTTTGAGCAAAAGCTCACCAGCTTGGACCCAAGGTTGCTGGCTCGAGCAAGGCATTACTCGGTCTGCTGAAGGCCCGCGGTCAATGCACATATGAGAAAGCAATCGATGAACAGCTAAGGTGTCGCAAGGAAAAACTGATGATTGATGCTTCTCATCTCTCTCCATTCCTGTCTGTCCCTATCTATCCCTCTCTCTGACTCTCTGTAAAAAAAAAAAATAGCCCTCCAAGGAACATGGGTCACATAGATCATATTTCTTGCTGACTGAGGTTTGCAAGTACTCCTGCTGTAACTCATAGCCCACCTTTGCCCTTTCTCCATGCAGCACTCAACCATTCTAAAAGGACATGGAAAAACGGTTTCAAAATACCTTTTGGGGCCTGACCAGTCAGTGGTACAGTGGATAGAACATCGGACTGGGATGTGGAGGACCCAGGTTCAAGACCCCGAGGTCGCCAGCTTGAGGGTGGGCTCATCTGGTTTAAGCAAGGCTCACCAGCTTGAGCCCAAGGTCGCTGGCGTGAGCAAGGGGTCACTTGGTCTGCTGTAGCCCCCTGGTCAAGGCACATATGAGAAATCAATCAATAAACAACTAAGGAGCCGCAACAAAGAATTGATGTTTCTCTTTTCCTTCCAGTCTGTCCCTATCTGTCCCTCTCTCTGACTCTCTCTGTCTCTGCCACACACACACACACACACACACACACGCACGCACGCACACACAAAAAAAAGAATTTACAAAATACCTTTTGGGGTCCTAGCCAGGGGCTCAGTGGATAGAGCACCAGCCAGGTATATGAATGTCCAGGGTTTGATTCCTGGTCAGGGCACACAGGAGAAGTAACCATCTGCTGCTTCTCTCTCCCTCCCTCCCTCCCTCCTCCCCTTTCTCTCCCTCTTCCTCTCCTGCAGTCAGTAGATCACTTGGTTCAGGAATGGCCCCAGGCACTGAGGATAGCTCTGTTGGAGCACATTACCTCAGGTGCTAAAAATAACTCCATACCCAATCATGAGCTCCAGATGGGGTTGTCGGGTGGATCTTGGTCAGGAAGCATGCAGAAGTCTGCCTCACTATCTCCCATCATCTCATAAAAAAGAAAGAAAAGAAAGAGAGAGAGAAAGAAAAGGAGAGAGAGCAGGGAGGTAAAGAGGGAGGGAGGGAGGGAGGAAGGGAGGGAGGGAGGGAGGAAAAGAAAGAGAGGAAGGAAGAAAAAGAAAAAAGCCTTTTGGACCTGGGTTACAAAGATTAATTTTATCATTGTTCTTTATATTACCTATACATTTTCCATTTTGTGTGCTATACTTCACAATAAAACAGTAATTGTTGTCTGCTTTGAAGTAATTGCAAATTGTTTAAAGCCCATCTATAAATTATATAGGAGAAAAGAAATGCCGTAATAAATTCAACATATAATTCTTGTGAACTACTCTGAAGAAAACAAAAGAAAAACCCCATCAAATTTCTGAAATTAAAAAAAATTTCTGAAATTATTAAAATAACTGCAAAGGATTACAAAAGAAGATCATTTTGAAATAACATCCTTATGTTTCAGTTCAGCCTTGAGGGACTTAATTTATCCCAGGTTACCTAATGATCGAGTGGCAAAACTAGAACTAAAAATAAATCATCACATAATCTTCACCTTAGCAGATATATTCTGCAGATATTAACCTGACCTAATTTGATATGTTTCAAATAGATTCTGGAGATGAGAACTTTTCTTCTGTTTTTATTTTGAATTGATATTTTGTATCTAAAGTGATTGATTGCCAGATTCCATGTTATTTTTTTCTTTCTTTTTTTTAGATCTTTTTTTAATTTATTCATTTTGAGAGAAAGATAGAAGGCGGGAGGAGCAGGAAGCATCAACATCCATGTGTGCCTTGACCAGGCAAGCCCAGGCTTTTGAACTGGTGACCTCAGCGTTCCAGGTCAAGGTTTTATGCACTGCACCACCACAAGTCAGGCTCGTGTTATTTTATTTTATTTTTTTGTTGTTGATTTGAGAGAGAGAGAAACATCGATCAACTGTTCCACCTATCTATTCACTCATTGCTCCCTGTATGTGCCCTGACCAGGGATGGAGCCTGTAGCACCGACATCTCCAGATGATATTATAACGAGTTTAGCTACCTGGCCAGGGAAGATTCCATGTTTTTATGAGGAAGAAAAAGAGGCTAAAGTTAAACAATCTGAGAGAGTTAAAAATTTTACTCATTATCTTGGAGACTTGATAATCAGTGACTAACTGAGGAACATGATTTTTCAAAGTCTCTGTTGCCTAAAGATAAAGCTACAGGCCATGGCAAGCATGAAGACTCGCAGAGAACTCTCATAAGGGTGTACTTTTCTCTTTGCTTGGATTACTTCTAATACCTAAAAATATTCATGTTGTCAGCCCAACCTGTGTGTCTTAGAAAATTAGTTTCATAGGGATGCTAAATAGATGTTATCTGAAAAAAAACTATTCTGGGTCCAAATATATTTATAAAACACTGGTAAAATCAAGTTAAAACTGGTGCTTTACTTCTCAGAGCATTTGATATGGTAATGTGCTTTGCTAATATTGAAGGAAATGAACTATATAGTATGCAGCTTTCCCCCAAGGAAACTTTTTTCTCCCAAGAGTCTTCTTTACAGGGTTAAGGTTTCTTTGACTATCCATTCTATAAAGTTCTGTTAAAGGGTTTTCATTAGGTTGGCATTTCTCATTTTAGAGAAAACAAAACTGAGGTCCAAAGACATGGGTAAGATATCCAAATTCAGTTGTATATCAGCTATTTAGAGCTGGAAGAGGCCTTAAATTATCAAAGGCTACCTTTTTACATCACAAAATTAGTAGCAATGCCAGAACCAAAATTCAGATTTTATTTATTAATTTTATAGAGAGAGGAAGAGAGAAGAAACATCAATTTGCTATTCCACTTATTTATGTATTCATTGGTTGGTTCTTTTATGTGCCCTGATTGGAACAGAACCCACAACCTTCGTGTATTAGGACGATGCTCTAACCAACAGATTTTATTTTTTTTTAATTTTTTTACAGAGACAGAGAGAGAGTCAGAGTGAGGGATAGTCAGGGACAGACAGACAGGAACGAAGAGATGAGAAGCATCAATCATTAGTTTTTCGTTGCGCATTGAGACACCTTAGTAGTTCATTGATTGCTTTCTCATATGTGCCTTGACCACGGGCCTTCAGCAGACTGAGTAACCCTTTGCTTGAGCCAGCGACCTTGGGTCCAAGCTGGTGAGCTTTTTGCTCAAACCAGATGAGGCCGCACTCAAGCTGTCGACCTCGGGGTCTCAAACCTGGGTCCTCAGTATCCCATTCCGATGCTCTATCCACTGTGCCACCGCCTGGTCAGGCTAACCAACAGATTTTTTTAATTTTTTTTTGTATTTTTCTGAAGCTGGAAACGGGGAGGCAGTCAGACAGACTCTCGCATGCGCCCAACTGGGATCCACCCGGCATGCCCACCAGGGGGCGATGCTCTGCCCATCTGGGGTGCTGCTCTGTTGAATCTAGAGCCATTCTAGCACCTGAGGCAGAGGCCATAGAGCCATCCTCAGCGCCCGGGCCAACTTTGCTCCAGTGGAGCCTTGGCTGTGGGAGGGGAAGAGAGAGACAGAGAGGAAGGAGAGGGGGCGGGGTGGAGAAGCAGATGGGCGCTTCTCCTGTGTGCCCTGGCCGGGAATCGAACCCGGGACTCCTGCACACCAGGCCAACACTCTACCACTGAGCCAACCAGCCAGGGCATTTTTTTTTTTAAGATTTTATTGCCTGACCAGCTGGTGGCGCAGTGGATAGAGTGTCGGACTGGGATGCAGAGGACCCAAGTTCGAGACCCCAAGGTCGCCAGCTTGAGCGCGGGCTCATCTGGTTTGAGCAGAAGCCCACCAGCTTGAACCCAAGGTCACTGACTCCAGCAAGGGGTTACTCGGTCTGCTGAAGGCCAGCTGTTAAGGCACATATGAGAAAGCAATCAATGAACAACTAAGGTGTTGCAACGCGCAATGAAAAAGTAATGATTGATGCTTCTCATCTCTCTCCGCTCCTGTCTGTCTGTCCCTGTCTATCCCTCTCTCTGACTTACTGTCTCTGTAAAAAATAAATAAATAAATAAATAATTTTTAAAAAAAGCAATAAATGAACAACTAAAGTGCCACAATGAAGAATTAATGCTTCTCATCTCTTTCCCTTCCTGACTGTCCCTATCTGTCCCCCTCCCTGTCACTCACACACACACACAAACGTAGTCACCTTTAGAGTACAAAACCAATATGGTTAACAATTAAAATAATTTAATTAAAAAAAGAAAAAAAAGATTTTATTTATTCATTTTATGAGAAAGAGAGAGAGAGAGAGAGCAAGAGAAGGAGGTGGAGGAGAGGAGCAGGAAGCATCAACTTCCATATGTGCCTTGACCCGGCAAGCCCAAGGTTTCGAACCGGCAACCACAGCATTCCAGGTTGACACTTTATCCACTGCACCACCACAGGTCAGGCAACAGATTTTAAATACTGAGTTTTTAATTCTGTCCTGGCCTGTTGGCTCAGTGGTAGAGCATTAGCCCGGAGTGTGGAAGTCCTGGGTTTGATTCCCAGTCAGGGCACACAGGAGAAGTGACTATCTGCTTCTCTACCCCTCCCCCTTCTCTCTCTCTCTCTCTCTCTCTCTCTCTCTTTTTTCCCCCCACAGCCATGACTCCATTGGTTGCATGCCGAGTCTATCTCTCTATTTCCCCTCCTCTCACTTGAAAAAGAAAGGAAAAAAAAACAGTTCAGTGAGAGTGCCTTGCAGTTTCATTCGAAACTTGAATTTAATCTTTAGTGAATTTGTTTCTATATGTAAGATACATAACTAACACTGCTGTTCTGTAAGTTCATTCATGGAATTTCAGCATATACTTTTTTTTTTTTTTCTTTTTACAGAGACAGAGAGAGAGAGTCAGAGAGAGGGATAGGCAGGGACAGACAGACAGGAACAGAGAGATGAGAAGCATCAATCATTAGTTTTTCATTGCGCGTTGCAACACCTTAGTTGTTCATTGATTGCTTTCTCATACATGCCTTGACCGCGGGCCTTCAGCAGACCAAGTAACCCCCTTGCTTGAGCCAGCGACGTTGGGCTCAAGCTGGTGAGGTTTTTGCTCAAACCAGATGAGCCTGCGCTCAAGCTGGCGACCTCGGGGTCTCGAACCTGGATCTTCCGCATCCCAGTCCAACGCTTTACCCACTGCTTCACCGCCTGGTCAGGCATATACTTTCATTTATATAGTCACCATTGTTTTAAAATTTTTGATAATGCCTACCTTCTGTATGTTTTTTCGTTTATAAACCTCTCTCAACACATAGTCTCATTTTATTGTCTCAACATCCCTGTGATGCAGTCATCATTATCACCATGTAACAAATGAGAAAAGTGAAGCTTTAAATTGTTAAATAAGGCTTGACCTGTGGTGGCACAGTGGATCAAGCATTGACTTGGAATGCTGAGTTTGCCGGTTCAAAACCCTGGACTTGCCTGACCTGTGGTGGCGCAGTGGATAGGGCGTCGACCTGGAAATGCTGAGGTCACTGGTTCGAAACCCTGGGCTTGCCTGGTCAAGGCACATATGGGAGTTAATACTTCCAGCTCCTCCCCCCTTCTCTCTCTCTCTCTCTGTCTCTCCCTCTCCTCTCTAAAATGAATAAAAACAAAACAAAACAAAAAAAACCCTGGGCTTGCCCGGTCAAGGCACATATGGGAGTTGATGCTTCCTGCTCCTCCCCCCTTCTCTCTCTCTCTCTCTCTCTCTATCTCTCTTTCTCTTCTCTAAAATGAATAAATAAAAATAAAATTAGAAAAAAAAAGAGTGACATTAGCAAAGACACTAACATGAGAACAGGAAACACACTGATGGAAAAGAGTTAGAATTTGAAGGGAGATGGATCTGAAAGGATTAGTCTCTTAGCTGTGCAAGACAAGTCAATTGCTAAGAGACAATGAGTTCCCAGTCAATTAATATAAAATAATTTAGCACCACTTGCCTGGAATGAGCAGTTACTTGCTTTCCAACCCAAATTACATATACAGAAAAGCAATAAGAATACACTCTCTTCTGTGGACCCCAGGAATGAAAAGGAGAAAGAAACAAGAGAAGCCAAGTCAAAACTAGTGGTTATGGGTATGAAAGAAAATGTGGAGAAGTAACATGAGCCTCACTGGCCCTCAGATCTGTGACTAGAAAACATGAATAGAAGACATTTTTAGCCTGTCTTGCCTGCTGCGCTGGGGAGGTGGAGCACGAGCACACGTGTTAGGACCCGAAAGATGGTGAACTATGCCTGGGCAGGGCGAAGCCAGAGGAAACTCTGGTGGAGGTCCGTAGTGGTCCTGACGTGCAAATTGGTCATCCGACCTGGGTATAGGGGCGAAAGACTAATCGAACCATCTAGTAGCTGGTTCCCTCAGAAGTTTCCCTCAGGATAGCTGGCACACTCCCACGTTTTGCCATGAACCCGGGGCCAACAACATACAATGGAGAAAAGAAAGCCTCTTCAACAAATGGTGCTGGGAAAACTGGAAAGCCATGTGCAAAAGAATGAAATTTGACTACAGTTTGTCCCTTGTACTAAAATTAATTCAAAATGGATCAAAAACCTAATATAAGACCTGAAACAATAAATTACATAGAAGAAAACATAGATACTAAACTCATGGACCTTGGTTATAAAGAGCACTTTATGAATTTGACTCCAAAGGCAAGGGAAGTGAAGGCAAAGATAAATGAATGGGACCACATCAGACTAAGAAGTTTTTGCTCAGCAAGAGAAACTGACAACAAAATAAACAGCCAACTAAATGCGAGTTGATATTTTCAAACAACAGCACAGATAAGGGCCTAATATCCAAAATATATAAAGAACTTATAAAACTCAAAAACAAACAAGCAAACAATCCAATAAAAAATGGGAAGAAGAAGAAGAAGAAGAAGAAAATAATGGGAAGAGGACATGAACAGACACTTCTCCCAGGAAGAAATACAAATGGCCAACAGATATATGAAAAGATGCTCATCTTCATTAGCTATTAGAGAAATGCAAATCAAAACTACAATGAGATATCACCTCACACCTGTTAGATTAGCTATTATCAACAAGACAGGTAATGTTGGAGAGGCTGTGGAGAAAAAGGAACCCTCATCCACTGTTGGTGGGAATGTAAAGTAGTACAACCATTATGGAAGAAAGTATAGTGGTTCCTCAAAAAATTAAAAATAGAACTACCATATGACCCAGCAATCCCTCTACTGAGTATATACTTCCAAAACTTAAACACACTGGTATGTAAAGTTCATGCAGCCCCATGTTCATTGCAGCATTGTGCACAGTGGCCAAGACATGGAAACAACCAAAAAGCCCTTCAATAGAGGATTAGATAAAGAAGATGTGGTACATATATACCAGGGGTCCCCAAACTACGGCCCGTGGGCCACATGCGGCCCCCTGAGACCATTTACCCGGCCCCGCTGTACTTCCGGAAGGGGACCTCTTTCATTGGTGGTCAGTGAGAGGAGCATAGTTCCCATTGAAATATTGGTCAGTTTGTTGATTTAAATTTACTTGTTCTTTATTTTAAATATTGTATTTGTTCCCGTTTTGTTTTTTTTATTTTAAAATAAGATATGTGCAGTGTGCATAGGAATTTGTTCATAGTTTTTTTTATAGTCCAGCCCTCCAACAGTCTGAGGGATAGTGAACTGGCCCCCTGTGTAAAAAGTTTGGGGACCCCTGATATATACTATGGAATACTACTCAGCCATAGAAATGATGACATCAGATCATTTACAGCAGGGGTAGTCAACCTTTTTATACCTACCACCCACTTTTATATCTCTGTTAGTAGTAAAATTTTCTAACTGCCCACTGGTTCCACAGTAATGGTGATTTATAAAGTAGGGAAGTAACTTTACTTTATAAAATTTATAAAGCAGAGTTACAGCAAGTTAAAGCATATAATAATAATTACTTACCAGGTACTTTATGTCAGATTTTTGCTAAGTTTGGCAGAATAAATCTTTATAAAACAGCTTACTATAGCCCTGGCCGGTTGGCTCAGTGGTAGAGCGTCAGCCTGGCGTGCGGAAGTCCCGGGTTCGATTCCCAGCCAAGGCACACAGGAGAAGCGCCCATCTGCTTCTCCACCCCTCCCCCTCTCCTTCCTCTCTGTCTCTTTCTTCCTCTCCCGCAGCCAAGGCTCCATTGGAGCAAAGTTTGCCCAGGCGCTGAGGATGGTTCTGTGGTCTCTGCCTCAGGCGCTAGAATGGCTCTGATTGTGGCAGAGCCCCAAGATAGGCAGAACACCCCCCCCCCCCGGTGGGCATGCCAGGTGGATCCCGGTAGGGCGCATGCAGGAGTCTGTCGGACTGCCTCCCCGTTTCCAGTTTCGGGGAAAAAAACAAACAAACAAAAAAACCCAGCTTACTATAGTTAAATCTATCTTTTTATTTATAGTTTGGTTGCTCCGCTACCGCCCACCATGAAAGCTGGAACGCTCACTAGTGGGCGGTAGGGACCAGGTTGACTACCACTGGTTTACAACAACATGGATGGAGACCCTGATAACATTATACTGAGTGAAATAAGAAAATCAGAAAAAACTAAGAACTATATGATTCCATACAGAGGTGGGACATAAAAATGAAACTCAGGGACATGGACAAGAGTGCAGTGGTTGGGGGGGAGGAGAAGGGGAGGAGCACAAAGAAAACCAGATAGAAGGTGACAGAAGACAATTTGACTTTGGGTGATGGGTATGCAACATAATCAAATGTCAAAATAACCTGAAGATGTTTTCTCTCAACCTATGTACCCTGATTGATCAATGTAACCCCATTAAAATTAATAAAGCCTGACCAGGTGGTGGCACAGTGGATAGAGCATCAGACTGGGATGCGGAGGACCCAGGTTCGAGACCCCGAGGTTGCCAGCTTGAGCACAGGCTCATCCGGTTTGAGCAAAGCTCACTAGCTTGGACCCTGGCTCTGGCTCAAGCAAGGGGTTACTCAGTCTGCTGTAGCCCCCACAGTCAAGGCACATATGAGAAAGCAATCAATGAACAACTAAGGTGCCACAACGAAAAACTGATAATTGATACTTCTCATCTCTCTTCATTCCTGTCTGTCTGTCCCCATCTATCCCTCTCTCTGACTCTCTCACTGTCCCTGTAAAAAAAATAAATAAAAATAAATAAATAAATAAAATTAATTTAAAAAAAGACATCTTTATGCCCACAACCCCTCCCTGCTCCTTTTTTTTATTCTACCATATTTCCCACTTGACCTGTAGTGACACAATGGGTAAACCATTGACCTGGAATGCTGAGGTCACTGGTTCAAAACCCAGGCTTGCCTAGTCAAGACACATATGAGAGTTGATGCTTTCTGCTTCTCCCCCTCTCTCTCTCTCTCTGTCTCTTCTCTCTAAAATGAATTTTTTTTTAAAAAAGGATCTTTGCACTCTACTGTATTTCCCCATGTATAAGATGCTCCCATGTATAAGGTGCTCCTTAATTTGGGGCCCAAAATTTGAAAAAAATGTATTACATAAAGTTATTGAACTCAAATTTTATTCATCATAAAATTTATACAGCGCCTCATCACTGTCAAAAAAGCGGGAAATGGCTCTGGCCGGTTGGCTCAGCGGTAGAGCGTCGACCTGGCGTGAGGGGGACCCGGGTTTGATTCCCGGCCAGGGCACATAGGAGAAGCGCCCATTTGCTTCTCCACCCCCACCCCCTCCTTCCTCTCTGTCTCTGTCCTCCCCTCCCGCAGCCCAGCCGAGGCTCCATTGGAGCAAGGATGTCCCGGGCGCTGGGGATGGCTCCTTGGCCTCTGCCCCAGGCGCTAGAGTGGCTCTGGTCAAGGCAGAGCGACGCCCCGGAGGGGCAGAGCATCGCCCCCTGGTGGGCAGAGCGTCGCCCCTGGTGGGCGTGCCGGGTGGATCCCGGTCGGGCGCATGTGGGAGTCTGTCTGACTGTCTCTCCCCATTTCCAGCTTCAGAAAAATACAAAAAAAAAAAAAAAAAAAAAAAAAAAAAAAGGCGGGAAATGCAAGTAAAAAATCTACAACCACTGTATAAGACGCACCCAGTTTATAGACCCCAAATTTTCCCCCAAAAGGTGCGTCTTATACATGGGGAAATATGGTAACTCATCTGGAAGATGCCTGGCCTTTTCTTTTCTTTTTTTTTTTCTTTTCATTTTTCCGAAGCTGGAAACGGGGAGGCACTCAGACAGACTCTCGTATGCGCCTGACCGGGATCCACCCGGCATGCCCACCAGGGGGCGATGCTCTGTCCCTCTGAGGCGTCACTCTGTTGCATCCAGAGCCATTCTAGAGCCTGAGGCAGAGGCCATAGAGCCATCCCCAGCGCCCGGGCCATCTATGCTCCAATGGAGCCTCAGCTGCGGGAGGGGAAGAGAGAGACAGAGAGGAAGGAGAGGGGGAGGGGTGGAGAAGCAGATAGGTGCTTCTCCTGTGTGCCCTGGCCAGGAATCGAACCCGGGACCTCTGCACGCCAGGCCGACGCTCTACCACTGAGTCAACCGGCCAGGGCTTTTTTTTTTTTTTTTTTCGCCTTTTCTTTTTTTTAAGGTGCCTAACATTTTGATGCTGGGGGGAAAAATGCCCTTTTAGATAGCACTTGTAAAGCCAGACTCAGTGCTAACCATCCAGCAGAGGATGTTCCCTATAATCTTTCTCAGCCCAGAAATGAGACTAAGGCCTGGCACAGAATGAGTTAAAATAAGTCCCTTCCAACTTTCCCACAGAAGACACTGCTTTGTTCTGTTGAGATTTGTCATAATTAAATCCAGAAAATTCAAGGTCTTGCTTAAATTTATAATAATTTGAAGATAAGCAGATGGACTATAGAAAGGGTGGATGAGAGGTAGGGAGAAAGGAGAGAATTAGGGAGAAAATGAAAAGGAAAACGAAAAGAGCAACAATCCATTGAAATGAAATCTCACTTAGCTGAAACCCCACTTAAATTTTCTGCTTTTGTCATTCAAAACCCACCTTAGCAAAACAAACAAAACCAGTGAATTGAACAAATTTCAATTTCTTGCGGTGACTAAGAGAAAGAGATGTCAAGAAAAATGAAGAGAAACAAAAATCTCAGCTTCTCAGGATGTCAACTCAAAAGCCAAAGCAGGGGCATGAAATGTGTGTTTGAGCAGAGAAACCTTTAACATGAAATACACTGCCCCAGAGTCCCCTAGGACAGTGGTCCCCAACCTTTTTTGGGCCATGGACCGGTTTAATGTCAGAAAATATTTTCACGGAACGGCCTTTAGGGTGGGATGAATAAATGTATCACGTGACAGAGACAAGCATCAAGAGTGAGTCTTAGATGGATGTAACAGAGGGAATCTGGTCTTTTTTTTTAATTTTTTTTTTGTAGGGACAGAGAGAGAGAGAGAGAGTCAGAGAGAGGTTTAGATAGGGACAGACAGACAGGAACGGAGAGAGATGAGAAGCATCAATCATCAGTTTTTTGTTGCAACACCTTAGTTGTTCACTGATTGCTTTCTCATATGTGCCTTGACCGCAGGCCTTCAGCAGACCGAGCAACCCCTTGCTCGAGCCAGCGACCTTGGGTCTTCCACATCCCAGTCCGACGCTCTATCCACTGTGCCACAGCCTGGTCAGGAGGAATCTGGTCATTTTTAAAAAATAAAACATTGTTCAGATTTAAATATAAATAAAACAGAAATAATGTAAGTTATTTATTCTTTCTCTGCGGACTGGTACCGGTCCGTGGCCCGGGGGTTGGGGACCACTGCCCTAGGAGATCAAATGACAACTTAAAAATATGCTTCAATTGGAGCTTTTCCTGAATAGCACCCAAATCCAACTTCAAAGTTACTCTCTTTTTTTTCTTTTTCTTATTTATTCATATTTCTAGAAAGGAGAGAGAGGAGGGAGAGAGAAGGGGGGGGGAGGAGCAGGAAGCATCAACTCCCATATGTGCCTTGACCAGGCAAGCCCAGAGTTTTGAACAGGCGACCTCAGCATTTCCAGGTCGACGCTTTATCCACTGCGCCACCACAGGTCAGGCACAGTTACTCCCTTCTTTCCCACAAATGGAGATTACTGAACTCTGGTAATGAACCGGCTTCGTAGGTGCCACTACCAGATCCTTAAGAAAGTGAAGACACCTATTTTACCCTTTTGACAGCCTTAAGGCGCCATCTGCAGTTCTCAGCTAAGACTGCAAAAGGTTTGCTTGCTTGTTAGGATCAACACACTTGATGAAAAAAAGAAAACAAAGAAATACTACTAAATTCAAGTCAGAGTCCTCAGAAGCCCTGGGTCATAGAGCAGATGCAAACATAGCTTTAAGACACAGTGCCTGGGAAAAGATCTAAGGGCCTTATTGGCTATAAGCTCAATGAGCAACAAAAAAAAGCTAATAAATTCTTAGGCTGCTTGATTTAAAGAATGATATATTATCTAGACCTTGGGAACTTAATAACCCCACAGTACCCTGTTCTGTCTGAACACAACTGAGAATTGCATTTAGTTCTGGGCACCACAATTTAAGAGCAATGTTGACAGAGCCATAAAAATGTTCATACCTTTTGACCCAGTAATCCCACCCATGGGAATTTATTCTGAAATAATTCAAGAGAATAGATGAATTAGAAACATGAAGATATCGATGCAGTATTCTTTATAACAAAATTATATATTAATAGTCTAAATGTCTTCCAAAAAAGGGAATATTATATAGCATAAAAATATAGTGATGTATTATTTGGGGGATAAAAGTGATAATGCATACTGCAACATGAATGAATTTTGAAAACATTATAAGAGATAGAAGCCAGACACAAAAGGAGACATTATATGATTCTATTTATATAAAATGTCCAGGACAGAAAAATCTATAGAGACAGAAAGTAGATTAGTAGTTGCCGGGAGCTGGGGAAAAGACAGAATGGAGACTGATGGCTAATTCTTTTTTGAGATGGTAAAAACATTCTGGAATTAGAGTGTTGATGTTTGCATGAACCTTATGAATATACTAAAACCCACTAAACTGTATACTTTTTAAAAAGATTTTATTTTATTTATTGATTTTAGAGGAGAGAGAGGAAGAGAAAGGGAAGAGGAGGAGTAGGAAGCATCAACTCGTAGTAGTTGCTTCTTTTTTTTTTTTAGTAGTTGCTTCTTGTATGTGCCTTGACTGGGCAAGCCTGGGTTTTGAACCAGCAACCTCAAAATTCCAGGTTGTTGCTCTATCCACTGCGCCAACACAGATCAGGCTAAATTTTATACTTTAAAAGGGTGAATTTTATGGCATGTGAATTACATCTCAGTAAAAAAAAATATATGAAGTCTTCATAGTACTATATATAAATGCTCATGATTCTGTGAGGGAGGAAAAGTATTAAATTATATCCCTGATATGATTCAACCATGAAAGTTAATTATGTACTCTTATGGATGAGGGCAGAAGAGATCATGAATAAATGAAAACAGTTTGATAGAGGTGGATTTTTTATAGGGGTGGGAATGGTGACCATTATATTCTTCAAGCAATTAAATATTTAATTTTCTTTCCAAGACAGTGTCCACAAGAACGCACACAGAAGATGACACACCAAACCATTTAGCATAAGGCTCAACTGAAAAGAACCTAGAATCCAGTGTGGAAAGCAATCTTAGAAGTCATCTAAGTTCCACTTCCTCACACTGTAAGGAAAAAACAGGCCCAGAGTGGTGAAGTGACTTGTCCAAAGTCAGTCGACTGGTCATACAAAAGGCAGAAGTAGAACCTCATCTCCTCACTTCTCCATCTGTGCTCTTTCTAACAACTACAGAGCTTCCTTAAACAACGTTTAATCTGAAAAGAGAAATTTAGAAGGATATGAGATGAATGGCAGGTTCTCATCAAGAGAGGGCTTTCTGTTGGTTTTTGTTCTTTGTGGCAAAAATGGCTAATCTAGAGAGAAATTACAGTGAAGCTAATTTCAGTCCAATAAAAGAACTTAACTCTTATGGATATTCAAAAGGTGGGAGCCTGACCAGGCAGTGGTGCAGTGGATAGAGCATCGGACTGGGACACAGAGGACCCATGTTCAAAACCCCAAGGTCACCAGCTTGAGCACAGGCTCATCCAGCTTGAATGCAGGGTCACTGGCTTGAGTGTGGGATCATAGACATGACCTGATGGTGGCTGGCTTGAGCCCAAAGGTCACTGGCTTGAGCCCAAGATCACTGGCTTGAGCCCAAAGGTCACTAACTTGAGCCCAAGGTTGCTAGCTTGAGCAAGGGGTCACTCACTCTGCTCTAGCCCCACGGTCAAGATACATACGAGAAAGCAATCATTGAACAAGTAAGGTGCCACAACAAAGATGATGATTGATGCTTCTCGTCTCTCTCCCTTCCTGTCTGTCTGTCCCTCTCTCCGACTCTCTGTCTCTGTAAAAAAAAAAAAAAAGTGGGAAAGGTAAGGAATTTCCTATTCAAGAAAAACCAAAATGGTCATCTCTGAACCAAGCTATTCTTGAAATTAGCACTGGATAGGTACTCAGGGTAGAGGCCTTCTCAGTTCCCTTCCAACTCTTTTTTTTAAGAGAGATGAGAAGCATCAACTTGTAGTTGTTCATTGATTGCTTCTCAGACGTCCCTTAACTGATGGGCTCAGCTGAGCCAGTGACCTGTTGCTTAAGCCAATGAACTTGGGCTCAAGTCAGCAAACATGGGATCATGTTCATGATCCCACACTCAAGCCAGTGACCCCACACTCAAGCTAGTGAACCCGCATTCAAGCCAGAGACCTCGGGGTTTTGAACCTGGGACACCAGCCTCCCAGGTTAACACTTTATCCACTGTGCCACCACCAGTCAGGTTCTTCAACTCTTTTTTTTGCTTTTGGATTTTTTTTAAATTTATTCATTTTAGAAAGGAGAGAAAGAGGGAGAGGAGAGAGAGACAGAGAGAGAGAAGGGAGGAGGAGCAAGAAGCATCAACTCCCATATGTGCCTTGACCAGGCAAGCCCAGGGTTTCGAACCGGCAACCTCAGCATTTCCAGGTCGATGCTTTATCCACTGTGCCACCACCAGTCAGGTTCTTCAACTCTTTAAAAGGATCTATAATTTTTTTTTATTTGTGGCAGTGGGAGACTACGTATTCATTGGATTTCATTAAATCAATTCAGGTAGAGACTAAGGAAGACTTCTTACTTGCTAGTTAATCTGAGTTGTTTCTTTTTTTTTTTTTTTAGTGAATTTCTGCTTTTAGCTGATTTTTTTTAGATTTTATTTATTCATTTTAGAGAGGAGAGAGAGAGAGAGCGCGCGAGAGAGAGAGAAAGGGGGGAGGAGCAGGAAGCATCAACTCCCATATGTACCTTGACCAGGGAAACCAGGGATTTGAACTGGCGACCTCAGAATTCCAGGTCGACGCTTTATCCACTGCGCCACCACAGGTCAGGCTCAGCTGATTTTTATTATCTCAGATTCTTTGGGAAGCACATCTCCAGAAAAATCAGTGATTATATCCCAGGGTTGGCAGCAGAGTAGAATTTCCTTCCAGAAGTTCTAAATGCATATGATTTTACATCATTTCTTTCTTTAAAAAAATAAAAAATAAAAAAAGCTGTTTGCAATAACATGGATGGACCTTGAGGGTGTTAGGCTAAGTGAAATAAGTCAAACAGAAATACAAATACCAGTCTGACCTGTGGTGGCTCAGTGAATAAAGCTTTGACCTGGAACCTTGAGGTCGCTGATTCAAAACCCTGGGCTTGCCTGGTCAAGGCACATATGGGAGTTGAGGTTTCCTGCTCCTTCCCCTTCTCTCTCTCGCCTCTCTAAAATGAATAAAGTCTTTTAAAAAAAATGGGGAATCTAAAAACAAAAGTAAAAAAACAAGCCCATAGATACAGAAAATAGATTGGTGGTTGCCAGAGGCAGAGTGTGGGGAAGTGAGTGAAATGAGTGAAGGTGGCTCTGGCCTGGTAGCTCAGTTGGTTAGAACATTGTCCCAACATGCCAAGGTTGTGGGTTCAATCCCTGATCAGGGCACATAACAAGAATCAAGCAATGAATGCATAAATTAATGGAATAACAAAATTGATGCTTCTCTCTCTCTTCTTTCCTCTCTCTCTAAAATCAATAAATAAAATTTTAAAACATTTTAAATCATTGAAGGTGGTCAAAGATGCAAACTTCCAGTTATAAAATAAGTCTGGGGATGTAATGTATAGCATGGTGACTATAGTTAATTATACTTGTATTGCATATTTGAAAGTTGCTAGGAGAGTAAATCTTAAAAGTTCTCATCACAGCCCTGGCCGGTTGGCTCAGTGGTAGAGTGTCGGCCTGGCGTGCGGGGGACCCGGGTTCGATTCCCGGCCAGGGCACATAGGAGAAGCGCCCATTTGCTTCTCCACCCTCACCCCCTCCTTCCTCTCTGTCTCTCTCTTCCCCTCCCGCAGCCAAGGCTCCATTGGAGCAAAGATGGCCCGGGCGCTGGGGATGGCTCCTTGGCCTCTGCCCCAGGCACTAGAGTGGCTCTGGTCGCAACAGAGCGACGCCCTGGAGGGGCAGAACATCGCCCCCTGGTGGGCAGAGCTTCGCCCCTGGTGGGCGTGCCAGGTGGATCCCGGTCAGGCGCATGCGGGAGTCTGTCTGACTGTCTCTCCCCGTTTCCAGCTTCAGAAAAATACAAAAAAATAAAATAAAATAAAAAGTTCTCATCACAAGAAAAAATATTTCTAACAATGTATGATATGGGTATTAACTAGGTTTACTGTGGTGATCATTTCACTATATATAAACACAAAATCCCAAGGTCACTGGCTTGAGCCCAAGTTTGCTGATTTGAGCAAACGGTCACTGGCTATGCTGGAGCCCCTGGGTCCAAACACATATGAGAAGCAATCAATGAACAACTCAAGTGCTACATCTATGAGTTGTTGCTTCTCATCTCTCCTTTCCTGTCCGTCTGTATCTCTCTCTCTCTAAAATAAACAAACAAACAAACAAACAAACAAATAAAGTACAGCTCCTAGAAGTCCTACTATAAATGAAATTAAAATATTTTTCTCTACTGGCCTGTGGTGATGCAGTGGATAAAGTGTTAACCTGGAACCCTGAGGTTGCCAGTTCAAAACCCTGGGCTTGCCTGGTCAAGGCACACATGGGAGTTGAGACTTCCTGTTCCTCCCCCCCTGTTCTTTCTCTATCTCTCTCTAAAAATAGACAAATAAAATCTAAAAATATATATTTTTCTCAAATTTTGAAATTTAACATCAGTCTTACCTCTTAGTAATCCACAGAATAGATCAAATCCCTTTTGTCACAGGATAACTTGTGAAACATTAGAACTTTCATATTTTTCCTTCAGTCTAATCAAAAGCTTTGCATATTAAAGAAAAAGTATTAAATAAGCTTACTACTTCACTCATCAATGTACCAGGGGTGGGATAGGTGGGATATTATAAAAAAGATATTTTATTGGTTTTATAAAGTATTTCATCTTACTGTATGGTGTTAAGAAAAAAATAGTCAGGAACACAATAGCCAAGAACTCAGAAATTCAATACATAAATACATTCTTCCACCATAACAGCTTTCTCACCCCTTTAAGTTTTTTCTACTACCAGCAGTTTCTTTAATGCTATAGGATGTCTCCTATGGGCAAAGCTGGGTTGAGACAAGCTGCCCAGCTCTGTCAGGAAGATCCATCCTCAAAGGGAAGTTTTCTTCTCACCTCTAGAATCCCCTGGGCTTCCTGGGCTGATTCAGGATTTCATACGCAGCCTGGATCTCTAGGAAGTGACTCTGAGCCTCCTCTGTATGGTGCCGGTTGTGGTCAGGGTGCCAAATCTTCACCAGCTCCTTGTATCTCTGATGTATTTCTTCACTTGTTGCCCCCTCTAAGAGACCCAAAACCTGAAGGAAACAGAAGCTAACAAGTTAAAATACCATGTGCCTGGACCTTTCTCTGTTCCCTTGTTAACTTAGCCCATATTATCTCTGAGATTGGCTCCTACTTGACCATGGAAAGGACCTAGAATCTCACATTAGAATTTCAGCCTTTTGAAACATGGATAAGCTCTGGATCTCATGGCAAGAATCAGAATTTGCTTTAATTATAGCTACCCATTTTCCAACCCGGAACTTCACATCCCTGACAAGATCTCCTTGCAAGAGAAATAAGCATGTATGTCCACCAAATATATGTATAAGAATGTTCATAGCAGCTTTATTTAGACTAGCCCCATACCGAAACCCAAATCTTCATTAATAATAGAGTGGGTAAATAAATTCTGGTATATTCATGCAATGGGATACTATACAACAATGAAAATAAACAATTTATAATTGTGTATAATATTATGAATAAATCTTATAGACATAATGTTGAATGAAAGCAGACACAAAAGAGTAAATACTGAATGATTCCACTTACATGAAGTTCAAAATGGGTAAAACTAATTTATGTTAACAGAGGTCAGAATAGAGGTTACCTCTGACTGGTGGTTACATAGGTGCATACATAAAATTAGTATACCGGCCCTGGCCTGTTGGCTCAGTGGTAGAGCGTCGGCCTGGCGTGCAGAAGTCCTGGGTTGGATTCCTGGCCAGGGCACACAGGAGAAGCGCCCATCTGCTTCTCCACCCCTCCCCCTCTCCTTCCTCTCTGTCTCTCTCTTCCCCTCCCGCAGCGAGGCTCCATTGGAGCAAAGATGGCCCGGGTGCTGGGGATGGCTCCTTGGCCTCTGCCCCAGGTGCTAGAGTGGCTCTGGTGGCAACAGAGCGACGCCCCGGAGGGGCAGAGCATCACCCCCTGGTGGGCAGAGCGTCGCCCCCTGGTGGGCGTGCCGGGTGGATCCCGGTTGGGCGCATGCGGGAGTCTGTCTGACTGTCTCTCCCCGTTTCCAGCTTCAGAAAAATACAAAAAAATAAATAAATAAAAAAAATTTAAAAATTAGTATACCTTCTATTATAGAAAGAGGCTGATTTAATGGCAGGCACACTGGGCACGTGCCCTGGGCCCCGACTTCTGAAGGGCCCCGCAAAACCCCAAGTTTACACGTTTTTCTAATGATACCAAGTTTGGTTTCAGATGTGCAATTATAACATTAATAGTACATAATATTTTTTTTTCTTTTTTTTTCTGAAGCCGGAAACGGGGAGAGACAGTCAGACAGACTCCCGCACGCGACCGACCGGGATCCACCCGGCACGCCCACCAGGGGCGATGCTCTGCCCCTCCCGGGCGTCGCTCCGCCGCGACCAGAGCCACTCCAGCGCCTGGGGCAGAGGCCAAGGAGCCATCCCCAGCGCCCGGGCCATCCTCGCTCCAATGGAGCCCCGGCTGCGGGAGGGGAAGAGAGAGACAGAGAGGAAGGAGGGGGAGGTGGAGAAGCAAATGGGTGCCTCTCCCATGTGCCCTGGCCAGGAATCAAACCCGGGTCCCCCGCATGCCAGGCCAACGCTCCACCACTGAGCCAACCGGCCAGGGCCTACATAATATTTTTTATTTATTTAAAAATATGGTTAACATGTATTTTTATTCTCTCTCTCTCTCTCTCTTGTATTTTTCCAAAGTTAGAAGCGGGGAGGCAGTCAGACAGACTCCCACATGAGCCCGACCAGAATCCATCCAGCATGCCCACCACGGAGCGATGCTCTGTCCATCTGGGGCGTTGCTCTGTTGGGGCTGGAGCCATTCTAGCACCTGAGGCAGAGGCCAGGGAGCCGTCCTCAGCACCCAGGCCAACTTTGCTCCAATGGAGCCTTGGCTGTGGGAGGGGAAGAGAGAGATAGAGAGAAAGGAGAGGGTTAAAGCAGATGGGCGCTTCTCTTGTGTGCCCTGGCTGGGAATCGAACCCGGGCCTTCGATTCCACACGCTGGGCCAATGTTCTGCCGCTCAGCCAATCATCCAGGGCTCTCTCTTTTTTTTAAGGGGCCCAATATTTTCTTTTGCACCCAGGGCCTCAACCAACCTTAATCTGCCTGTTTCTATATTACTTCAATAAAATGTAAATAAAATATTTTCCCATTCATATTCGAACCTCCTGCACCTTCAGCCATTGCATAGAGAAATCAAAAGAAGCCAGGTCATCCTTCTGGGGCCAACCAGCAGATATAAAAACAGGACTTTATATAAAGGGCACCAGCTCCAATAAGTCTTAGCCTAACTCCCAGAGAAAAATGAGAGGGAAGGAAGCCTTACCTGGTAAGCCAGCTGATGCTTTTCATCCTGAAAACTGTGAACAGATCCATAGAGCTTCTCCCATTCCTGGAAGTAGCCACTGCTGAAGCCAGGATCCCCCACCAGCAGCCTCCAGGCACGGTAAGGCAGAAGGAGGACAGACTCCATGAGGCGGCCAAGGAGGGGGAAGAAGCTGAACCAACTCAAGAAGGAGCCAAGGGTCTCTGCCACATAGTTGAGTGTGGCAGCTGTGTTGTAGAGGGCGCTGTATGTTAGTGGGCCCGTGAAAGCAAGGTAAGCTAAGCCCAGGCGGTAAAGCCGCGCACTGAGTGTCTCTGACCTAACTGAAACTTTGTAGCGGCGATGCTTCTGGGCTGTGATGCTGGCTACCAAGCTGATGGGCAGGATGGCTATGGGGCGGCCATAGAAGATAGGGGAAGTAAGAAATGCCGCCCCTAGAGTATTCTTAAAATCTGAGGTCTGGTTGCCAACAGCAGCCACGAGCAAGACTCCTAAGCCAACTGCCAGTGGGAGGCCCACAATATAGAAGCTGGCCATGAAGGAAAGGCTAATGAGAGCCACAAGGCCAAAATAGATGCCTACTGTCATCTGGGCAGCAAAACGAATGGGACTCAGAGGTGGTGTCTCCCTTCCTGAACTCTGCCCCTGTCCCTGGGCTCTATTGGCCTGAGCTACAAAGCTTGGAAGCTTCCAGAACTCCCAGAGCCAGCCCAGCCCACCACCCCCCAGGGTAAGCATCCAAAGCAGTGCATGGCTGTCCCTGCCTAGGTAAAGGTGGTGGAGCCCAGCAGGGCCCCCTATAGCCCAGAGGACATAGGTCACCAGGAGCCCCTTGGCCATCCTTTAGGGAAAGGGTCTCAGAACAAGTCCAGTGGCAACTGACGTTGCTCAGAGTGCAGAAATCTGGGGTCCTCTGTGAGAATCATGGCTATCATGGTCCCAGCGTTATCCTTAGACCCTAGGAGATGGAAAAAAGCAGTTGTAAAACTACATCCAGGCCCTGACCAATTAGCTCAGTCAGTTAGAGTGTCCTCCTGAAACACCAAGGTTGCAGGTTTGATCCTAGGTAAAGGCACACACAGGAAGTGACCAATGAATGCACAACTAAGTGGAATAACAAATAAATGCTTCTCTCTCTCTCTCTCTCTTTCTCTCTCTCTTGCAAATCAGTTAAAAAAAAAAAAAACTAGCATGGCCTGTGGTGGTGCATTGAATGGAGCAGCCACCTGGGATGCTGAAGTCATCAGTTCCAGGCTTTGGGCTTGCCTGGTCAAGGCACATGTGACCCGCAAGCAGTGAACAGCTAGAGTTAAGCAACTGTGAATCAATACTTCTTGCTCCCCCCACCTCCTCTCTCTGTAACATCAATAAATAAAATCTCAAAAAACAAAAACAAAACAAAACAAAACAAAAAACAACTATATCTAAGTTCCAAATACAGTAACCATTTCTCCTTCCAATAATAGAGTCCAGATCTTCCTGAGTGTCCCAGAAATGCTGGTTCTCCCATACCCTTTGGTTTAGCACCTCATGCCTGTTTTTTACAACCACAGCAACTCCAAATTTAGGTGACAAAAATGTTTTAAATGCTTTCAGTTGAGTATCTAAAAACTCGGCACAGGAACAAAAAAGAATCAGAAGGTTTAATTTTTTACTTCCCCTCAGACCTGGGGAATGACTGAATTGGGAGTGGAGTGGATAATAAGAGTGAATAGGCTGCACTTCTAAATTTCCTACACATTTTGAAAGTTCCTACCCCCCCCCCCCACTCAATTCTGAGTATGGCTGCCTTCAGACACTCTTGGTCAAGATTTTGTGGGGGGTTTTTTGTTTGTATTTTTCTGAAGTTGGAAACGGGGAGGCAGTCAGACAGATTCCCACATGCGCCCCACTGTGATCCACCCGATATGCCGACCAGGGGGCGATGCTCTGCCCATCTGGGGCGTCGCTCTGTTGCAACCAGAGCCATTCCAGCGCTTGAGGCAGAGGCCACAGAGCCATCCTCAGCGCCCAGGGCCAACTTTGCTCCAACAGAGCCTGGAGCCTTGGCTGCAGGAGGGGAAGAGAGAGACAGAGAGGAAGGAGAGGGGGAGGGGTGGAGAAGCAGATGGGCGCTTCTCCTGTGTGCCCTGGCCGGGAATCAAACCCAGGACTCCTGCACGCCAGGCCGACGCTCTACCACGGAGCCAATCGGCCAGGGCTTGTGGATTTAAAAAAAAAAAAAAAAAAAAAAAAAGATTTTATTTATTGATTAGAGACTGGAGAGGAGAGGGAGGAGCAGAAAACATCAACTCATAGTTGCTTCTGGTATGTGACTTGACAGGGCAAGCGAGGGGCTCCCGGTGGGGGCCCCAGCACTCCAGGTCTGCGTTTTATCCACTGTGCCACCTCAGATCAGGAACACTTTGCCAAGGTTTTAGCCCTACTCTAGCATTTCCAGCTCTCCAGACCATGAAACCTTCTCCCAAGTCAAACTTGGAAAGTATCTGTATTCTGTCCACTTAAACAGCTCTGGAAAACTACGTTTTGACCTAGACCCCGACACCGTACAATTCAACCACCTCTTTGCCAGGGCAGACTTGAAAAGTCTCTCCAAAGCAGCTAGGAAACCCCAGAATATCAAACCAGATGCCAAAGCGTGCCTGCCACTCTCTCTCCTCTACGTTGAGTGGGCCTCAAAACCACCAGCCGGTCCCCGCTAGTCCCAGGATGAGCGGCCGTACCTGGGTACCCCAGCTCCCAGGCGCGTCAGACCAGTCATTTCCTTGGAACATAGAGTCAAAATGGCCCCTCTTCACTCCGCTCCCACTTCCATCCAAATGGACTTTGTCTTTCTGTGTTTGCTATGTCACGGAAGTCAGGTCGTTGAAGCCAGGCCCCTCCCCCAAGGCCCTCCCCGGCCTTCTCTGGATCACCCGTCAGCCTCCCGCACCTCTTGCTTTTTCTCTCAGATAAAGTCAGTTTAAGGTTTTGAGGGCGTATCCAGCCTCCCCAGGCTCCACAGGGCAGGCGAAGTGCCCCACTCTGGGCCAAGCACTCCTGCACCGCAGAACCACGGCCGCCAGGTGGCGCTGCCACTTAGGAAAGGGCCGGTCGGGTCGCCTGACTCACCTTGTCGTATTGCCCGGCAAAGCAGCCCAGGGCAGTCCCCTATTTAAAAAAAAAAAAGGCTCCTGCTCGCTCTTTTTCACCCCCACAAATGAGAGAGTAATTCCCCCTTCACCTCAGGCTGCACTTTCCTCTCTCCCTACTTGTCCTTCAAGACTGCCTTGTACGGCTCCACTTACAATTCCCAGGGCAAAGACACCCATGGACAGGCTGCAGAGAGGGACTCCCGCCACACTCACACACACAGCCGATTTTGACTCACTGCCTCGTTCTAGATGTGCCAGTCATGGGGCACTACATCTAGACCTGAGCCTGAGGCCGAGAGCCTCTGATCCAGCAGGAGCCCCAAGGCGGCTGTATCTGGCCAGCTAAGGCAAAAGGGAGAACCCGGAGCGAAGCGGGGCAGAGCGTGAGGGGCGTCCGCCAGGAGAGCAAGGCCGCAGCCTGGGAGTAGCCTGCCTTCCTCCCGCCTCGATGCGGGGATGCAGCTGGGATGAAAGATGCCTTCATTTTGGTACACTGGGCTCCAATCCTGGTTCTGCTATGACCTTGGCCGAGTCACGCCAGTTCTGGGGAATGTTTCCTCTTCTCTACAGGAAAGGCTTGACTCCCCAACGCCTCCCAGCCTTGACTTGGGGTAAGCTAGGCCTGGTGAGCCTCACCCACGTTATCTCCCTGCAGCCGGCAAGAGTGTTTCTGTTTCCCTCCACACTCCCAGTCCTCTCCGTCCGTATCCCGGCCCGAGATGGGAAGGCGGCTCTCCATACTGCCCCTCAAGCGCATCGAGGAGCCAGGGCTGTAAGGGGACCCAAAGCAACGCGGGAGCTGCCAGCTGGGGGGTGGCGGCAGACCGGGGCGCTGAATAATGAATGAGACTTAATTGGGCCGGCATAGCGCCGCGCCGAGCTAAGCTGGGCAAACAGCTCGGCTGCGGCCGCCGCCGCTGCACAAACAAACTAGCTCCCGGCGGAGGAGGCGGCGGCGGGGGGGAGGGGGTGAAGGCACAGGCCGCCCAGGAGTGCGCCCAGGCACAGGCCGTGCTGGCCTCCCGGAAAGAGGCTCAGGGTTCGAGCGCAGGGGGCGAAGACTGGGGAGGAAGAGCAGCGGGTTGTGCGGTGGGAGCCAAGGGCCCCGGGACGACCTGAGCGTGAGAAAAAGATGGAGAAACAAGTGGCAGGCGGAGGAGAGAGGAGGAAGTGAGAAAGGAGAAGGCGCACCGGGGGAGAGGCCTCAGCGGGGCGGGGCAGGAGAAGAGCTGTTACCGGGAGGAAAGGGAAGAGCGATGGAGGAACAAGCGGAGGGAGGCGCCAAGGGCCGGGAGAAGAGGAATTGGAGAAGAGTCAAGGAGAGGGATGAGAGGTGACTGGAATGAGAACGAGAGGGCGGCGGGGCGGGCGGGAGGCGCCCCTGCCTCCGCCTCAGCCCGGCGCGCTCCCGCCCTCGCGCTCTCTCCAGTCGCCCGCACTCACTTTGTCACAATTACGGGGCCGTCACTTGGCCCGGATTGTTTTCCCCAAATTGTTGTTCTATAAACTGGTGCGGGGTGGGGCGTGGGGGGACCCGGCAAGCTGAGGTGGGAGCGAGGGTCTGCACTGCGCCGAGGGCGTGGTGGTGTATTTACCCACAAGACGGCCCGAAGCGGGCAGGTGAATTCAGAGGCCCACGCGGGAATTCTGGCCGTTGCCCCAGAGTCATCTCTGACTCCGCTTTTAACCTTTCTAGTTCTGTCAGTCGCGCTGCCTCGGTTTCCCCAACAGAGAACTGCGAGGGTTGCAGGGTAGGGGCCGTAGAGGCAGCTGTAGTTTGGGGCCTAAACCTCCTTGCTCACCCCGTTCATTTTTGTTCTTCACTACCCGCGTCACAGGGAGGGGGTGTCTATCCCAGCGCAGCCCCTCTGAGTGTCTAGACTCCTACCTCCTGCCCGGGCCCGCGCTCCAACCCCGGGGCTCCGCGCCACTTTTCTGCCCCTCATTTGGCAAACATCTGTTGCGCGCCTACTGTGAGCCACAGCTGCGCCAGCCCCCCCGCCCGCCCCCGCCTCGTCAACTCGCCCCCGCCGCCCGTCCCTTCCCCGCCCGCCCGCCCGGTCTGTCGGCTTCGTGACAGCCGTCGCCAAAGCCCAGGCCCCGCGGGAACGGCCGCGGAGGAGCTGCCGCATGGCTGGCTACGGCACCGGCCTCCCGGGCGGCTCCAGGGGCAACGGAGGGTAACGGCCGCTGAAGCGAGACCGGAGCCGGCCCGCCGAGTTGGCAGAGCCGGGCAGGGGAGACGCGGGCCCCTGGGCGGGCTTGTGTCCGGGTCTCTAAGGCCTGTCACTCCATTGCCCTGGGGTCCGCTGGGGCCGGGACCCTGTCTGGCTCCAAGTGCCCCGGACGCAGTTGGCTCCCCGAGCCCCCTCCCCCAGTCCGCGTGATTTACACCCTAGCTCTGAGCCGCGGCCGCTTCCCAATCAGGAATATCGACCCCGGGCGGGGCCCCCGGGCCGCATCGATCCTTCTAAGGCTCGGGATTTAAAAATGTCAAATTTGCCTTTTCCAGGAGGGCGGAGGGGGCGAGGGCCTGGAGAAGGGCGGCTTGGCGGGAGGTGGACAGCGGAGCATCGACCAGGCTCCTGTGCCCTGAATGAGAAGCGACTTGGCCGCGGCAGAGCCCTGACATTGCCTGGCCATCCTTGGGTGGAGTCACCTCACCTCTGAATGGGAGCAGGAAGGAAGCCTCACTCTCTCTCTCCATTCCAGTAAGCCTCCCTGTTGCCCTGGGGTATTCCCAGAGGGAGAAGCTCCATAGGAACATAGACCCCAAATGTAGGGAGACAAATTTGGAAAAGATCTGTAAATGTGGGAACATGCGGAGGTAAGGGTAGGGCTGCAGGAACAAAGATATAGAAGCTCCAAGAGATACCCTGGCCGTAAGGAAGAGCAAGGCAAAGAGAAGGTGGCTGAAAGGCATACTGAACAAAACAGGGGACAAGAAACACAGAATCACCCTAAATCTCTGCCCTGTACAGCCTGGAGATTCAGAGCTGGGGAGAATGATCAACCTTTTAGTGTGTTTGAGAGTAGGGAGGAAAGTGGAGACAAAGTCAAGTGATGAATGTTATTAGGGAAAGGAATTAGAATATGATTAGCATTATCCTCCAAGGTGTCAACTAGTTACTAGATCTGAGATCCAAAAGGTAAGGATCCCAGGGGCCGTGAGCCCAGGCCTCAATGAGGTGGGCTTTCTCGGAAGTCTGATGGTCTGCCTCTTCCCTTCCTGAGATCCACCTCCTCTTCTCTGGTCACCACCAATCTGGAGAAGCCAGATGGGTTGAGGACATATTTTATATTAGAGACTGTATATGTGATGAAGACTGTGTGTGAACTACAGGAAACTGGTAATAACAACTTCCTCCCCTAGAACTCAAAAACTGGGTCTCCAGACTGGGGGTGGGGGGAAATATCCACTGCTTCCAGGAAGCTTGGGGGGGGGATGATGTTTGGGGTGGAGGTGATGGAAGGGAGCAGTTGTCCAGACCAGCATTTTCACAGGTAACATCTATCCCCTCACTCCCAGCAGCACACCTCAGCTGTCACGCCATTTCCTACAGAACTGAAGACAGAGAGCTGACAGCAAGTAGTGTGGGGGGGAGGGCACAGACACACAGAAGAGGCAGCAGCTCATCCTCAGACGCTCACAGCTCACACCTCCACTGAAAAAATCAGCCTGACACATCCCTAACACTGACATACACAGTCACTGCCCCCCTATGCGCTATCCACACCCATCAATCCCTGTCACACACCACCTCTGTGTGCGCAGACACGCACAATTCCTCCCAGGTCAGGCAGAAACTCCTAGTCCAAAGGACTGTCTACACTCTTTCTTGGCATCTCAGACCTTAAGTCGCCTAACCTAACAGGGAACCTTGGGTCCCCATCCTCACTCCCCAAATTCTGCAGCGAGGGTCAGCTCCAACAGCTGATAGGCCAGGCTCAAGGAAGTCAAATACCAGGGTTGAGGCGAAGAATCTGGAGCTGACCAGGCAGTGGGGCTGTTAAACGCCTCCCTTGCTCTCTCTCCTGCCACAGGCCTCTTCCCGGCACGTCCACTCGCGGCCCAGGTCCGCCGCCCGCCTGTCAGTCGAGTAATGAATGCGCGCTTTGGGCCCAGGGCCCCCCCGGAGTCGTTCATCACTGCCAGCACCGCCCACCTCTCTGCCGCTCGCTGGGAAGGATAAGCGGTCCAGGCGGCTAGAGCCCCTCTCCCCCCACCTCGACCGCTAATTGTCAGATTGAGATGTTGATTTGTCAGCCGGAAGCTAGTGCCAAAGAATCCGCAGTAAAAACCTGGACTCCTTGAACTTCCTCTTGGTTCCATTTGGGTTGGCTCAGCCTTGGAGCTTTCCCGGATTTGATGTGGATGTGTTGGATTTTAATTCAGAGGTGGGGGATAGAAGCGCAATATCATTGTATTCCGATAGAGGCGCACCGGGCTACAGACCCTCAGTTTCCCTAAGGGGTTTCGTCCTGGGCGCAGTTCCACTTATACAAACCTGAGGCCTTAGGCCTCGGATCCCCCAGCCTCCCAGCAGTGGGCGCCTGGGCCACCAGCCTCTCCTGTCCTGTTGCTACAGTCTGTGCTTCCTCACTGGAAGCCCCCAGGCAGCCGTCCCTCCGCCCAGCGCAGGGAATCCTTGGCGCCACATACTGCCCTCTCTCCTCTAGGTGCCTCGGGTCTCCCATCGCCCTTCGTTCTCCCGCAGGAGGCGCCCTGTTGCCGGTTGGCCTTCGCCCTGCCCTAAGCGCCTAGGCTGCAGTCTCAGCCCCGCCCTCTCCCCAGCCCGAGCCCGGGAGCTTCCCCCGCGGCCGGATGAGTGACGGGCGGCCGGTGATTATGCAGAGCGGGGAGCGGGGTGCGCCGCGGGCGGCAGCGCTGACCCTTCACATTTCCGATCCGCCGGGACCCTCATCCATCCGAAGCTGCTCTTTGTCTGGCCGCCTAATTGCCGGCGGACAGGATGGATGGTGGGACCGACAGCCGCGGAATCCCTAATAAAGGCCGCGGCCGCCGGGGAGGGAGCATGGGAAGGAGGGGGAGCAAGAAGGAAGGGATGGAAGGAGGTGGGAGGAAGCGCAGGCGGAGCAGAAGCAGAGCTGCTAAGCGCGGCGGCGCACACGCAAGCCAGGCTGGCCTCGAGTGCAGAACCGGGGATCCTGGGTCGACCCGAGTCCGGGCGCGGTGGGTGTGGGGCTCGCTAAGGCTACTTGTTGTAGAAATGGAAAAAGCAGGAGCCCTGGGCAAAAAGAGCATCCTAGGGCGGACGTCGCTTAGCGGAGCCCTCGGGGCTTTGAGCGTGGCCCTGCCTCCTGCGCTCCGGGCCCTCCCCAACCAGCACTCCTCCCTCGGCTCCCTGCACCACCACCCCTCCTCTGCTCACCTGTCGGTCTCCCAGGGCGGCATCCAACATCCCGGCTGAAAAATGAGGGGTCTGACAGCTGTCTGTATAGCCGCTCGCTACATTTCATTAACTGGAGGCTGGAGCCGGAGGACGGTAGAAACAAGGGGATCGCAAAAGGAGGTAGAGAAGCAGGTTAGGGTGAGGAGCTGCACCTGACCAGGAGTCAAGGACTGCGGAAATAATTCAGCAGCGCTCTGTGGCCTTACAGACACCTTAGAAGCAGTATCTACCCACTACCTGTGGAGCCAGGAGCCCGTTCTCTGTCCTGTGGGCGCTGGCACTGGGCTGCAGGGCCAGGGGCTCCTGCGACAAGTGAGTGGAAGCCATAGGCCTGGAGGCCTGCGCTCACCCTCTTGCCAGGCTGGTGAGGCCCATCGACCCTCTGTGAACGGGGGCAAAGTGCGGGTAGTCTCTAGTGCCTTGACTTTTCCCAGTGCTGGTGGGAAAAGGAGAGCAGTCGTCTGCCTCTCGGCCAGCTCTCCTCCCTTTCGACCCTTGAGCACATTTTCCTCCCGTTTGTTTCGTTTCCTGCTCCCTCCCTCTTCTCCTTCTGAAGTTATTTTCCACAGTTAACATCCGCCAACATCTGTTAACTAGCAATTGAGCACCCATTGGGGGTCAGTCAGACTCCATAGCGCTGGTAGTTGCAGATGGAGGCCACGCTGAGGTAAGTACCTGCTCTGTTGGCTTCACACGCAAGTCTCCCCTGCGACAGACAGTCACATTTCGCTCCTCACTCCTGTCCTGCTTCTGTCACCCTTCCACAGCCTTGGGTGCTATTCTTCTTTTCCAGGGCACAGAGAAGGAAGTCAGATTAGAACTCTAGTTTTATTTATTTTTTTATTTTAAAAAGATTTTATTTATTGATTTTTAGAGAGAAAAGACACAGAGAGAGAAAGTGGGGGAGGAGCAGGAAGCATCAACTCATAGTTGTTTCTGGTATGTGTCTTGACCAGGCAAGCCTGGGGTTTTGAACCAGAGACCTCAGCATTCCAGGTCGGGGCTCTATCCACCACGCCACCACAGGTCAGGCTAGAACTTTAGTTTCAGAGCTGCTATTCACAGGGTGATATAGGATAAGCAATTTTTCTCTTTGGTTCCCCAGTTTCCTCATCTGTAAAGTGGAAACAACATATCCACCTCTAAGGGTGCTGTGAAGATGCAATGAGAATTTGCATGTAAGAGCTCTAACATACGGAAAGCACTCAATAATGTTTTTTCCCTTTCCATGCTATCAGGTGGGCAAAGTTCCTTTCTCTTCATTTCAGGTATCTGATACTAAGCAACCCAGGTTACTTCCTATCCTGTGTCATCTTACATGTGGGAGCCGAAAGCCAGAATGTTTGTACGGGCCAGGGAGGGAGGAGAACCACATCATGAATTATCCTAAAAGGTGAGGAACGAAAGAGTGCAAGAAAAAAAAAAAAAAAGAGTGCTTCCTTAGATCTTAATGTAACACCAGCCATCTGGCTTCCCTCTTCTTACAGATGAGGAAACTGAGGCTTGTGGAGGTTACACCGAAAAAGACAAGGGCAGATCACATTGCCAGAATCCTTCCTCCTGCGAACCTTTATTGCTCATCTTCTCACCCCCATTTTTTTTCCCTGTAAGGGTTTTTGGGTCAGTGGTAAGGAGTGTGGGAGAAGGAACAAAAAGAAAGAACCTTCAAGAAGCCAGGACCTTTCTGCTAGACTTCATAAAATTTTAAAATGAAAACTTCCACAGAGTAGAAGGCACATAGCACATGCAAATCATATGCTAATCATATGCTAATCAAAAGTCTAGTTCTCAGAACTCTGAGGCACACCTGCCTGTAAGCCCCGGGGGAAATTCTTGGGAGACCCCTGGGTTCCAGGATAGGTGGGGATGGACAGGGGGAGGTTATGAAGTTAAGATTCACATTACGGTTGGAGAGGAGTCAAGTGTATAATTTGGAGTTAGGGTCAGGGTTAGTGCAGAGTCAAGTGTGGAGGTTAAGGCAGGATTCAGACTAGGCTCTGCTTTTACATAGGGGAGCCGAGGGGACTCCTTAAAGCAGGGGTCCCCAAACTTTTTACACAGGGGGCCAGTTCACTGTCCCTCAGACCGTTGGAGGGCCGGACTATAAAAAAAAACTATGGACAAATCCCTATGCACACTGCACGTATCTTATTTTAAAGTAAAAAAAACAAAACGGGAACAAATACAATATTTAAAATAAAGAACAAGTAAGTTTAAATCAACAAACTGACCAGTATTTCCATGGGAAATAGGCTCCTCTCACTGACCACCAATGAAAGAGGTGCCCCTTCCAGAAGTGCCCCGGGGGCCGGATAAATGGCCTCAGGGGGCCGCACGTGGCCCGCGGCCCGTAGTTTGGGGACCCCTGCCTTAAACGCTTTCTCTTTCTTTTGCTCCCCCATCAGTCTTGTCCCCACCTCCACTGCTCCTTCTATGTCCTGTAGCAAAACCTTCTCTGCCTACTCTTATTCCCAACTGTATCACCTCCTTGGGGCCTCCCAGTTTGTTGCTTGAGGAGCTCTAGGTAGATCATCCCAGACCCCAGCCTGCACCCCAGAATTTCCTCTTGAGCCCAGACACGTGGCTTCTGGCCTCAGGAGCACTGCCTGGCCTTGACCCTACTCAGATCCCTCCTTGTGACAGCTGCAGGGGAAGCAATAAGGACCTGGTGAGCTGGCAGCTTCATTCCAGAGTGTGGGGAAAGAGCAACAGAACATGAATAAATTCATAGAGCTGGCCCCTCAGCTCCCTGTGAGCCCAGCCTGCTCCCCCCCCCCCCCACACACACACCACCACACACACCGGCTGCCGCCTGCAGTCCTGCTGGTCACCACAGCTCACAGCCTAGGCTGAGGATAGGAGAAGGGAAGCTCCAGAGAGAAGAGGGCTGGGCCCTGACTGGGGCTGAGGTGAGGGGCTCAAAAAGAGGGCCTTGTCTGGTGAGTAGGAGAGTGCGGTGGGGAAGCAGGGTTGAGCGGCTGAGCAAAGATTGCCTCTGGCAAGTGGAAGTAGTGGGAAGGAGGGAGGTGAAAGGTGGCAGGACCTGGGGTTGATAGGGCTTGAGGATCGAGCAGGGGAGGCTGATGTGAGCCCTGGCCAGCTCTCTCCTCTTTCCTCTCTGATCCATCCATCATCCAGCCTGGGGGAGCATATCCAGAATTAGACATGCATGGGGCTGACATGGCCCTCAGCACCCCCCCCCCCCCCAGGAAGACAAATGGCGACAAAGACCTTGAATAAAATTTGTATTTATGGTTGGAGGGAAAGACCCCTCCCCCACTGACTGCCAATTCTTTCTCTCCCAACCCTTTCAAGCATGTAGGGCCCTTCCTCCACACAGGCCCAGCCTCAGAAATCTCTTTCTCCCTGCACCATTATGGGCTGAAGAGGCAGAAAAGGGGTACAGGAAACAAAAAAATGAGGAAATCCTCTTCACCTAATAATCATGCCTTGGTGTGCCTTGTGCTCTCCATTTTACACATTGTATTTCTATACATTACAGTCCTGGCTTATCTTAGTCTCTAAGAGGTTCTTTGTAGCTGCCCATCTCCAGGGCCGCCAAACACCCCCACTTTGCCAGTTCTGGAGCCCTTCTCCAAGCCTCTGCCCCTGGTGTCCCTGGAAGCAAGCAAATTCCCCCAGAGGGGCCAGACTTTAAATGAAGAATGCAGCCACTAGTTTCCTCTCTCTACTCTGACCCCTCACAGACAGGAATCTATCAAAGCTTGTGTTCCCTCTTGGTCACCGGGAATGACAGACACAGTCACCTCTCACAAGAAGCTGCCTAGCACTTCACTGCATTTTGGTTATGATAATTTGCCTAACCAACTTCAACCTCTTTCAAGCATTTATTATGTGGGGTCAACTTCTCTGGGTTTCTATCTAACCATAGACCTTTGAGGAAGGGGGAAGGAAGGTGGCATAGATCCTAGGGCTGGACAAAATCTGGGACTAGGGCAGGGCTGGAGCTGGGCTGGTCTGGGAAGGGTCAAGAGCTACCTTCTGCCTCTTCCTCAGTCTCTCTACTTCTCAGTCCTAAAATAGGTGAGATGGTCCCACATTTAAGGATTAAGAAGACAAACACAAAACCTCCCTTTGAATAGCCGTCACACACACACGTACACACACATACAGACAACAAAATCCACAATCCCACTCACCCAGGGACACACAAGACCAGGGTGCTATAGCCACGTCCACACTTGCCAGCACACTGTCACAATGCACAGGCCCAGAGCCTACCACTCTGCTTAAGAACCGCCCCGCCCCCGCGTCTTCCTTACAGTTGATATGTCACATTGGAGTCCGAACACGGACCTGGGTGTCTTCTGCAGCGCGCCATTTACATTTCTCTCTCGATCTGTCAACCTGTCTCCGCTCCTGTTTCTCTCTCTCTGTCTCTGTCTCTTCCTCTCCCCCTTTGGGGCTGTCAGTTAGTCTCTTTTCTAAGCTTTGTCTCTGTCTCTGCGTCTCTATCTGGCTTTCCGTCTCTTTGATATCTGTCGCTCCTTCTGCTTTTCTGCTCGCTTCCACAGGCTGGTCTGTTTATTCACTCTCTCTTGCTCTCTCACTCTCTCGGCTGCTCTGCACTCACCAGCACTGGGGAGTCGAGAGTAGGGGTGACTGGAGATTTGCCTTTTTTAGTGCAAGCCAACATGTACCGTTGAACACTTTACAGTATGATAGATATTTAGTCATGGCACTGAGGGGTGGCGAATTTCTATTTTCTCGCCCTTCTTGTTCGTTTGTTTGTTGGATTTCATTTTCCTTTTTATTTCTTTTCTGTTTTTTTTTGGGGGGGGGGGAAGGGAGTCTTTTTAACTCAGGAATCCACCTGTCTTTTCTCTGTGTGCATCCCGACCCTTTTTTATCCCACCGCTATTTCTGGCTTCTCTGGGCTCTGGGAATACCCAACTCGAGGTAAAGGGTGAAAGTAAGGATAGCTGGGATCAGTGAAACCCTGCAGAATCCGCTCAGAGCTGGGCATCACCGAGAGACTGAGAGTCCGCGGGCGGGGGCCGCTGCCTGCCCCGCCCCCTCTCTTCCAGCTCTGGGCGCCAGGGGTCGCTCCACCCCCGGTCGCTTATAGCGGCTCCCCGCGCGCGGCTGCTCACACCACAGGCACTGCCGCCCTGGGAGGGAGGAGAGGAAGGTTAGGGATGCAGAGAGGGAGTGCGCTAGCAGAGGAAACACGCGGGGCCAGGACTCTCTCTAGCAGGGTCTAGGGCCGCGGCTGGGGTAGAAAGGCGGGTCAGTGCTTGCCAAGAGCCAGAGCGCAAACCTTTGAGGAGGTCGCGTCCGGTGGGTTGCCTCCCTCAGCGCTGAGCCCCGGACGTCCAGAGCCCGGAGAGTAGTCTCCCCTCCGGCCAGGAGAGATCCGTCTGGGTAGCTGGGGACCTAGGCTTCGCCATCCTTGAGAAAGAAGCTGTCCAGAGAGCAAACCTCCTAGATCTGTAAGAAACCAGCCGTCCGAGAAGCCGCAGATGTCAGGCGCCCGGGAACGTTAGGCTGAACAGGAGAGTAATAGAGGACCACAGGCTCTGAAACGTCGGGATCTGTCCCTGGCCCAACCTCCGCCTTGACGGAAGGTTTGGGGAACTGCAGCGGTGAGGTGGGAGCCCGCAGGGGCGGGGAGACCGGGCGCAGCCGTCGGGGTTGTCCCGACCCAGGCGCGAGCCCGGCCACCGCCTCTGGGGCCCGCGGAGAGCCCCGAGCCCCCGTCGCCATTGCGCCCAAGAGTGAGGAAGATCTGCTGGCCCTGGCCGCGTCGCGTCTGAGCCGCCGCAAGCGGGTGGCGGGCGCGGCCGTCGGGGTAGCCATGGTGCTGCTGCTGCTGGTGGCTATTCCGCTGCTGGTGCACAGCTCCCGCGGCCCGACGCACTACGAGATGCTGGGTCGTTGTCGCATGGTGTGTGACCCGCACGGGCCTCGAGGCCCAGGACCCGACGGCGCGCCCGTCTCCGTACCTCCCTTCCCCCCGGGCTCTAAGGGAGAGGTGGGCCGGCGCGGTAAGGCGGGTCTTCGAGGGCCCCCGGGCCCACCAGGTCCCAGAGGACCTCCAGGAGAGCCGGGCAGGCCAGGTCCGCCGGGACCTCCTGGCCCAGGCTCCGGCGGGGTGGCGCCCCCTGCCGGCTACGTGCCTCGCATTGCTTTCTATGCGGGCCTACGGCGGCCACACGAGGGTTACGAGGTGCTGCGCTTCGACGACGTGGTGACTAACGTGGGCAACGCTTATGAGGCGGCCAGCGGCAAGTTCACCTGCCCTATGCCAGGTGTCTACTTCTTCGCTTACCATGTGCTTATGCGCGGCGGCGACGGCACCAGCATGTGGGCCGACCTGATGAAGAATGGGCAGGTGAGGTGTCCCTCCCCCACCCAGCCCCAAATTTGCCAGGTAGCTTTCTAAATCTCTCTGTACTCATTACACAACCCGACCCCCTTCCTCAAACAGCATTACTGAAACCAGGAATGCGAGGCTACCAAGTCCCAGGCAGTGCACAGTGGCAGGCGTTCCTGTGAGGGGGCATTCAGCTTGGAATTTTTAGGAAAAGGTAAAAAGGAAAATACTGGCTCATTTACCATCAGCTCTAATGCTAGTGCCAGGGCTTGGGGCCGATTCTAGAGCGGCCTTACCAGTCAGCTAATACCGAATCAGTAGACAGAGGTGAGAAATGATGTGATAGCTCAAAGGACCAGACAGACGGCTATAAGAAACAGTGTTGGAAGAGGAAAGAGACAAAAGACGGGTTGGAAGGAGGAAAGGCAAAGAAGAGGATGTGGGGCCTGCCAGTAGGCCCCACATCCTCCCTGGCAACCACTTTCCACTGCTTCCTGCCCCTGTGGTCAGAATCAGAGTCACTGCTGCCTTGGCTTTGGAGAATAGCTGGAGAACTTAAACCTGAGCACCCCCGACACACAGAGGGTGTGAGAGGCCTCAGGAGTGGGGGTTGGGTTAGGTGCCCGGGCCGCTCAAGCAGCAGGGAGTAAGGTTAGGACTTAGCGGTAACCTCTGAATGCCACACGAAATTGAGTGGTGTTGACCATGCCGCATCAGGCCTGCTCATCCTGGCTGTCCAAAACGGATCCTGCTCCAGCCATAGCACTCTCCTTCTCCAAGACCCGCTGGCACTGCCCTGGGGTCTCCTCCCAGCCAGACTGCCCCAGAAACCCAGGGAAAGGGAGTTAGAGTGTATGTGTGTGTGTATGGGAGTGAGGTAGAGTATGTGTGCAAGGGAGCATGAGAGTGTATATCTGATGTGTGTCTGTGGGTGTGGGTGTGCGAAGGTGTGGAAAAAGTGTGTCTATCTGCATGTGGCACTGAATAGGTGTATGTGGTCTATGCAGGGTATCTGAGCAGGTGGAGGGGTCAGTGTGTATCTAGAGTGTGTCAGTTTCCAAGACGCCCAGGCCGCGCCTCTCCCACTCAGTATTTTGCTGCAGGCCCTGAGGACGGTAAATAGTGATTAGAATAATAATGAATAATTAATGAGTTAATAACCAGCCCCTGCGGGACAGGCAATAGGTGGTTGGGGACAGGCTGGTGACCAGAGAAGAGAGACAGTAGGTGACTACCAGCAGCAAGGCCAGAGGGGAGGAGGGGCTACCTGTTGGGGAAGGTGACCCCCACGTGGGTGCACCAGAAGCTAGGAAGGACATGGGCACTCTGAAGCAAGAATGCATCATTGCACCTTCTCAGTTAAGGCCCACACCCTTGCATACACACAGACATACCAGTGCCCTATCACCTGGGATGGGAGTGCAAATTTAAGAGGCCAAAGGGGGTTCAGAAGCTTAGAAATTATCCTGCAGGCTAATTTTTTTTTTAAATAATAGCAAAGCCTTAGAGCGTTTTCCATGTGCCAAGCACTGTTCTAGCACACTTCACATGTAGTAAGTAATTTAATCCTACCACATTAGAAGGTAAGCTCTATTATTACCTCCAACCTTATATCTCAAATTGAGGACCAGAGGTGTAAAACTTGCCGGAGTTGCACAGCTAGTGAATGGCAGTGTCTGAGTAGCTCAGCCATCTCTTGGCCTCTATTTGTCCTCCTCAACCCCTGTAACCAGCTACTCTCGCGCTGCCTTCACAGGCCCAGTTGAACCTACTCAGCCTGACCCCTGTCATCACCCCAGCTCTGCACAGAGCATGAAGAGGTTTTTCTGTTCTCCCTCATTAGGTCCGGGCCAGCGCCATTGCCCAGGACGCAGACCAGAACTACGACTACGCCAGCAATAGCGTCATCCTGCACCTGGATGTGGGCGATGAAGTCTTCATCAAGCTTGACGGCGGGAAGGTGCACGGTGGAAACACCAACAAGTACAGCACTTTCTCTGGCTTCATCATCTACCCGGACTGAGCCAACCCCATCCCCCAGGCCCTCACTTGCCCTTCCTCTTCGCTCTCCTCACCTACTTTCAGTCAGCCCCAACCAAGACACCACCCCATCCTCTGAGCCTGGCTGTGGGGCAGACCGCCTGCTCCCGGAGACGGCGTTAATGGGCAGACTCTTGGTGCTCTGGGGGTATATGTGGCTGGGGAGCGGAGGAGACTGGCGGGAGGAGCAGAGCTGCTTGGCTTCCAGAGGGACCACCCGCAACTATGCGCGGGAAGATTGGGAGGGGAGCTGTGAGAGCAGGTCTGAGAAGGGCGGAGGTCGTGGCACTCTCTTCCGCGGAGCTGGGGGACTGTCTCACTACCCAGACCTGGCATTTTTTGGGGGGAGAGAAAATGGAAGGAGCCCATTTATTTGGAAGGCGTTAGGACTTCAGGACAGGGTAGGCACTGGTCCTCTGTCATAACAATTTTCTTTTGCTGTGTGCTCCTCCCTTCATCTCCATTTTTCAGGCTCCAGCCTTGGCAGCCTTCCTGTGAACTGGAAGAACTAGTGAATTCTTTCCTAGCGTTTAAAACTCATTCTGTACAGTCCACACTTCATCCCCATCTGGGCTGAGCCCTGGGGTTAAAGCTGCTGTTGCCTCTTCCAATAAAGTGAGGTTAGAAAATGTGTGTACCTCTTAAGTGGTGCAGAATGGGGACAGGGGACTTCCACCCACCTTGCCAGAGGCAAAAGTTCAGTTCATCCCAGCAAAGCCTGCCTCTGGAGGAAGAGGGGTATAGCCCACCAGGGCTTCTGCTGGGAAGTGGGAAGGGGGAGGAGGGTGGTATCAGCTTCAGGAGAGCTTCTAGCCTTACACTATAGGGGGAGACCAAACAGTGATACTAAGAATGGAAGGTTCTGGCCCTGGCCAGTTGGCTCAGTGGTAGTGTTGGCCTGGCATGTGGGTGTCCCAGGTTCGATTCCTGGTCAGGGCACACAGAAGAAGCAACCATCTGCTTTCCTCTTCTCACTTTCTCTCTCTTCCCCTCCCACAGCCATGGCTTGATTGATTCCAGTGCATCAGCCCTGGTGCTGAGGATGGCTCTGTGGAGCCTCCACTGCAGGCACTAAAAATAGCTCAGTTGCAAGCATGGCCCCAGATGGGCAGAGCATCGGCCCTAGACAGGGTTGCTGGATGGATACGGTCAGGGCGCATGTGGGAGTCTGTCTGTCTCTCCTCCTGTCACTTGGAAAAAGAAAAGAAAAAAAAGGGAAGGTTCCAAGAATATGGGTCCTATGTTCAGCTTTCTGCCCAATGCAAGGAGAGTTCTAAGAGGAGCTCTTAGATGAGGGAGTTGCTGATGGCTCCTGAAGTGGCACTGATTTCAAGAACCAGGGAGAAGAGCAGGTCCCCAAAGGTTCTCCAACACACTTATAGAACTTGCTGTGTGGGTGAGGTGAACAAGAGTGGAATGACTTCTTCCTTTCAGGACAGATCCAAGGTGAGGGAACCTGAGGGATGCTGAGAGCCCACGGCTAGCTGTAAGCTGGAGAACACTGCCACCAAGTGGGCAACTGGAGAGCAACAGCAGTAGCTGGCCTAGGTCTGACCGGAGGGGAAAAGACATTTGGACACTTTAGAAATTTTATTGAAAGACAAAAGAGTGTCGGCTCCCAATTCCATGGGATGGACCGACAATAAATTAGAGCTAAAACAAAGGAGCAAAGCAGGGCAGGAGTGGGTGGAGGCAGGTGCCTCACAACGGAGAGTCCTGAGGGGCAGCAGAACCAATTGGAATAAAACACTGGAGAGAGAGAAGACCTCGTCACTGCCCAGCCATCCTTGAACTGCGCCAACCCTTCTCCACTATCCTCTGTAAAGGAGGCAAGGTTGGCCCCCTGCCCCATTTCCTAATTCTCACAGGCATAAGCTGGCTGTGGATGGGGAGGCTCACCAGGGCATCCTGCCATTCCAATAACATGGCCACAGGATTGGTGCAGACCCGAGAGGGGCCTGAGGGAAGGGCTCGGCTGGTGTAGAAGGCACACTCATCATCCAGGCAGGCCTCATGGAAGCAGTGGATGGCAGTCAGACATGCTTTGAGGCGCTGCCTCAGGGCCAGGGTTTGAGGAGCCAGACTACTGGGGCCTGAGGGTTCAAGGGCCAGAGTTCAGGGTGGGCTCTGGAGTACTATATACTCTCACCTTATATTGCCCCTTCTCAATCTCCCACCAAAGGCCAAGCCAATTAGGAGCACAGAACCGGAGGTCCAGCTCCTTCCATCTTCCTAAAGGAAAGCCAGGTTGGGCAAGGTAGGTGGAAGAAAGCAACCTTGGGATCACCTGGCACAGGGCAGGGGTCCCGCTCCCAGCAAGATGAGGACCTCTTCTGTTCACAACCCCTTCCAACCAACTACTTACCTGCCCGGCCTGTTGGGGGCTTCAGAGATTGGATTGAGTGGATAGGGGGGCTGGCACAAAGGGGGCTTTGGGAGGAGAAGGTCACGCTGGTGGTCGATGAAGTCCACTGACAACAGCAGTGATGTGGGCTGGTTTCTGGACTCCTAGATTCCAGGGAGCAGGCCTCTGATGCCCCAGGCTCTACCCTAGGGCAGGGCTCTGGGAGTTTAGTCTGCCCCTGGGAGCAGGCCTGAAGGGGTTTAGCCTCTACTGGAGGGCAAGCCTCAGATACCTCAGGCTGTTTCTGGGTGGTAGGCTCTGGTATCTCAGGCTCTCTTCTATGGCAGGACTCTGGGGCCCCTGGCTCTGCTGGAGGGCAGGGCTGAGCTACCTCAGGCCCCGTTCCAGGGCAGAGCTGTGGTTCCCCACACTGCTCTGGAAGGCAGGGATGTGGCAGGCCAGAGTGCTGAAACGGTTCAGGAAGGTGGAAAGCCCCAGAACTATGCTCTGGGGCATTCAGAGTTCTAGGAATCTCTGCCAGCAAGGGCTGAAGTTCAACCATATCCAGAGAGGAGCCTTCATTAAGGGGGGCACACTTGCTCCCTGCCAGTCCCTCTATCTCTTGTTGCAAAAGCTGCTGCAGGATACCGATGCGCTGTGAGTGGAAGAGAATACCCCAGTATGATGTCAAGATGTGGGTTCAAGTGCCTACTGACACTGTCCTATTCCCATACCCCCTCTCCTCCCATTTCTCCCTTCCCCAGCCATCACTGACCATCAGACATCAAAGCTATTACCCACACTACCCACCTGCATCTTCAGCTCCTGGAGGTTAGGGGTTCTACTGGGTTGGGGTCCATGAGGAGTTGCCACAGGTGGTTTCCCAGGCCCCTCCTGCAAACTTTTACAACTCTCCTGGTTAAATAACCGGACTGCAATCTGCTCCTGTCACATGGGAAGAGAGAGGGACCATGTCTGACTGGGGCAAGAAGACCAGTCTGGCCTGACCAGGCGGTGGCACAGTGGATAGAGCGAAGGACTGGGATGCAGAGGACCCAAGTTCAAGACCCCAAGGTCATCAGCTTGAGCGCGGGCTCATCTGGTTTGAGCAAAAAGCTCACCAGCTTGGACCCAAGGTCGCTGGCTCCAGCAAGAGGTTACTTGGTCTGCTGTAGCCCCACAGTCAAGGCACATATGAGAAAGCAATCAATGAACAACTAAAAAGTGCCACAATGAAAAACTGATGATTGATGCTTCTCATCTCTCTCCGTTCCTGTCTGTCTGTCCCTATCTATTCCTCTCTCGGACTCTCTGTCTCTGTAAAAAAAAATAAAAGAAGACCAGTCTGAATCCTACCCTTAGGAGGAAGGGATCAGGTCCCTAATTCAGGGGCCCTAGACTGAGACTAAGAGGAACAGCAGAGAAGCAGGGAGAGTTAGGTAGCTATTCCAGAGAGCCCACCTCCCTCAGACTGCTGGGCCTCAGGCCAAGAGGACAGAGTGAAAGATGCCAGCATGGGTAGGCTTCGGGCACTTACCCAGCGCAGGGCAGCCTCTTCAGGGCAAGACTGAGGAGAAAGGCCACTCAAACATTGAGCCTGGGACAGAAGTGAGATGTCATAACTCCTTCTGTACCCATTCATTCCCTTCCTATGCCAGCTACCTCCCCTGCCAGCTTCTCTTACCTGCTGAGATTTGGGAGCCGACAGGATGGGTGTGAACTGGGTTTTAGGATGAATGGTGAGACGCTGCAACACTGAATATGAGGTCTGGGAAGAGATGGGGTTGGTTGAGCAGTGACAAAACCTAGACTTAGGAGGGATCCCAACCAGACTGTTCAGCCCTTGCCCAGACCCTAGGAGCTGTGGATACAAACCGGAGCTGAGGGGCCAGGGGTGGGGACACGCTGAGCCAATCCAAAGGGGGATGGACGGGTGATGGATGGTAGCAGCACATGGCCAGGGGAGGTCATCAGATGGCAGTCATGGCTGTCCTGTGGAGAGGAACAAGGTGAAGGGTGATCCCTCCCTCCTTGCTTTCCCAGGTCTTGTTTTTACTACAGAAGCCAGTGTGATTCTTCTAAGACCTACTCAAAACATGTCACTCCCTTGTTCATTCCCTCTCCCCTGGGCTTTCCACTCATTCCAAGAAAAACCAAAGGTCTTACACTGGTTTGTAAGTCCTTACCCAGTCTAATTCTGTTATTGCTCTAACCTCACTTTCTGTCACTCTCCTTACTTGATTCAGTCTTGCTGACATTTCCTTTTTGCTGATCCTTAAACAAAGTAGGCACATTTCCTCCTCAGGGCCTTTGCATCTACAGTTCTCCTGGCATATTTTCTCCCCAAATAACTGGATGGCTTACTCCCTCAACCCCTTCTGGTCTTCACTTAAACGTCATTTTCTCAATAAGATCTCCCTGACCACTCTATCTGAAATTGCAAAACCACCTCCCCACTTTCCCTTTCCCTTCAGTGCCTTATTTTTTTACAGGGGCCTTATCACCAGCTGACATACTTTTACAATACATTTACTTTTTATCTCCCCCTTCTAGAATGTAAATTTACTTACTACTATATATCCAGAATCTAGAACAATGCTTAATACACAGTAGCTGATCAATAAATACTTGTGGAGTGAATTGATGAATGCTTTGGCTGACAAATGTCAGATTTCTCAACACTGATCTGATGGTGATACAAATATATACCAGTCTCATCCCCAAGCCTCTCACTTCCAAGCTTCTCACCTCTAAGCCCCAGAAACCTGGTAAACAGAGGCTAGGCCCACTCTGGAGACGGCTTGGGCACATCAGGAGTAAACCCACATCCAATTAACATCTGAGGCCCAGGACTATTTGGCTCTACCTATAATCCTCAGTGCTGGCTATTAACAGGGAATTTCCCCCAGCATCATTCCTCCCCACTTCCCCTATCCCAGTAGGGTCCCATCTCACCCTGGTGTGGGTTAACTCTCGGGTATCTCTTAATGGAGCCCACTGGGCCAGACTGAGGGGGCCCCTTCCTCCTTCATCTGAGTGAGTGACAACCTCATGTTCTTCTTCAGGGAGAGAGGAAACTAGGAGACAGGAAATTTGCTGTAGTATTTGGTGTACCCACCAAAGTTTGGGACAGGGCTTTGCAACCTCTAAAGAAGGTATGTCAGTTTGACAGTCCCCAATGCCCCATCAGGGGTGAGTATCCCCTTGGAGCCCAGAACTTAGTAATCACTTATTAATCTGACATCCTGAGTAGCTTGGGGTGTACTAAGGGCTCGTAGGGGCAGAAGATAAAATAGTGAATGGAAGGCAATTCTTGTAGAAAGTGGCAGGGAGAGGGCAGGACCTTTGATGCAAGTGCAGCTGGGTCAACTTCTGGCCTATTAGGTCTCTTCCTCCTTAACTCCTTTTGATCTGGCCTTTTCCACCTCTCCCCAGCCTGTTGAGCTTTTCCCTCTTGATCCCCACTGCAGACAGCCACCTGCTTCTGTTCTCTCCCCATGGCCAGACACACTCACCAGGCTGGACTGGGGTCTCCAGGGGCAATCCTGAGGCCTGGCTCACTGAAGTCCTGATGATAATAAGGGCAGCAGCTAGTGGTCACTGAGTATCAAGTATGAGCTGAGCTCTGCATTAACAGCTTTACAAATATCTCATTTAATTTTCACAACAACTTCTAATGAAGATACAATCATCCTCATTGGACAGATTAAAGAAATTGAAGTGTGGAGATTCAGGCAAGCTTGCACTACTGTTAAGTGCTAAGAGTCAGGAATCAAACCCAGATTCCATTTACTGCCACAGTGTGTGCTAGCTACTAAACAAAAGAGATAGCACTTCTTATTTTTGTACCCTTCCTCCCCCACAACCTAAAGAAACTGCTGTCCTACTGAGGCCTGGCTAGCAAGGCCTGAATCCTATTCCAGGAGCTCACCTGGGCAGTCATAGGTTCCCTCTTTCCCCTCCTGGGTTGGTGGGAAGTCCTAAAACTACTTGAAGACCCCAGCTCTGAAGGAGCCCTGAAAGGGACACTAGATCATTCTTTTCCAAATGACTCCCTCCTTCTCACCAGCTCCTGCCTCCTGTCTCTCTTCTTAGTTCCTGGAAGCTAGGGCGAGCAGAGCAGTGAAAGGAAGGTCTTGAAGGTGGAATCTGACCATAGGAGCAAAAAAAGAAAGCAGAGTCGGAGCGGGCCCAAACTTTCAGGCCTCATCACCAACCCCATCGGCCTCTACAGAACCCTTTTACTTTTTTTTTTTTTTTTTTTTGTATTTTTCTGAAGCTGGAAACGGGGAGAGACAGTCAGACAGACTCCCGCATGCGCCCGACCGGGATCCACCCGGCATGCCCACCAGGGGCGACGCTCTGCCCACCAGGGGGCGATGCTCTGCCCCTCCGGGGTGTCGCTCTGTTGCGACCAGAGCCACTCCAGCGCCTGGGGCAGAGGCCAAGGAGCCATCCCCAGTGCCCGGGTCATCTTTGCTCCAATGGAGCCTTGGCTGCGGGAGAGGAAGAGAGAGACAGAGAGGAAGGAGAGGGGGAGGGGTGGAGAAGCAGATGGGCGCTTCTCCTGTGTGCCCTGGCCGGGAATCGAACCCGGGACTTCTGCACGCCAGGCCGACGCTCTACCACTGAGCCAACCGGCCAGGGCTCTAAAGAACCCTTTTAGCACATCATGAGGTACCTTCTCTCCCAAGGCTTAGCTTTGTCCCTGGAAGAAGCTCCTAATAGCACTGGATATCAGCCCCCTAAGCGTACTCACCATAGCCTCTAGCCTTTGAGCGTAAAAGGTCCGGCTGCGGGGTCCTGGTCCCTCCAGCCTTGAAAAGCAGGAAGCCCTGGCAGGGTCCAGTCGGTTTTGGGGAGTTCTGGGGGCCAAATATGCAGAGGCCCGAGCACCCTGGAACCCCCAAAGAGGATATCAGCTCAGGATTCCCTTTTCAGTCCACCCAGCCTTATCTTCTCATATCTTATTACCTGACCCCTACGGATGGTGCTTCCTTGGTTCCCTCGAACCAGTACTCTCTGAGCCAGGCTGGGCTGGCGTCCCAAGCGACAGCTCTTCACCCCCTCTCCTGATAGGATGGTAGCCAGGGCCTCAGGGTCAGCCACAAATTCTATGATCCCTGGATCCTCTGCAAAGTAAGAGAAGGAAAGGTGAGATGGAACAGGAAGAGGGAAAACTGAGGGGCCAGGTACCCTAACATAGTCACCTTGAGGCACAACAGTGAGCCAGAGACTCATAATATGATTCAATTCACCAAATGGTCACAGACACTATTCTAGGCCGTGGGACCCAGAGAATAAGAAGAAGCTGTCATCAAACCCATCCTCAAGAAGCTGTCATCAAACTATAGAGAAGTAACAGACTCAAGCCAAAGTATAGACATGTTATAAAAGAGTATAGCAAAGTATTAGAATACAGAGCAACTGATTATGACTGGAGAGCTGGAGAAGGCTTTAGAAGAGATGACATTTTGCTGAAGGAAGATGAGGGCTTCTAAGAGCAAAGAGCAGATACCAGGAAGGACTCATAGTCAGCAGGAGACTGGAGGAGTGCAAAGCCCGCAAACTTCACTATCCCCATCCTGTTCCTCCAACCAGCCAGTGCGACTGTGTCCTAGGCCTCCAACCAGTACCTGTACGGGGAGGAGGCCCAGGCCCGACATTTTGTCCCCCGGGGCTAGGCCTGAGCTCCTCCAAGGGGTTCCGAAGTGGAGTGCTCCCCACCAATCTCCCTGATTTCTCTGTTTGATGTGTGGCTCTTGGCCTGGGGCCTGCTGAGTCAACAAGGGGATTTTGAATACTGAACCTCTGCTCCAATCTCTGGGTAGGGAGAAGACAAAAAAATTCAGCGTTAGGGTGCATTGCTAGTGTGCTGCCTCCTTGTAGCTACTGTCTTAACCATCAAGCCCCTCTTACCTTTGGATCTTGGTTCTCCTGGTCCAGGGCGCAGGGCTTGACTGTGGGGAGAGGCGGGCGCCTCTTTGAACGCACCGGAATCTTGCTAGGGGTGGGTGATACACCCCGGAGGAGAGGATCCTTCTTGGTTTGGAAAGTGGTCATAATGGCTATAAAAGAGATGGGGAAGAAGGCAGGATCAGGGATCAAAGGCCAGCCAGTTTGGAATATTGATGCGGTCCTCACATCCCTGATACTTCCACTTTCGCTACAATCCACGCGCCCAGAAGACTTTGCGGCTGCAGGCCCGCTTTTCTGGGCGCCACGTCCAAACACCCTGAGTCTAACTTTCGCCCCAGGACTCCGAGTTCTCTCTCCTCCTTATGAACCTCCACAGCCCTCATTTCCTCCAAGATCCCCGTGCCGCACCTTCCCCAGAACCCTTCAGGGTCGCCCCCACTTCTTCGCTTTTTCCCTGACTCGGATTCAGCTACCGCTACTTACCCAGTTTGTAAAATACACCAAGTTCCTGATTGGCTCGTCCGCGTCGCGAGGCGAGTGACACCTGAGCCAACTCTCCAATCCACAGGCTTCGGGGGCGGGGCCAAAAGAATTAGTTGTCAAACCACTTTCTAGCCAGCAAAAAAAAAACTGACGCGACTCAATCAGCCAATCCGAGAGCGGAGAGCGGAGTAGGAGGAGAGGAAAGAGAAAGGAGGAGGTTGTTCAGAGGCAGAAAAGGTGTGGCACCCCAGGTCCGGGCAATAACGGGTGCAGTCATACTAACGCGAGGTCTCGGGACTGGTGAGGGAAGAACCGTTGAGGCCGCATTGCGGGAAGGGCTGGTGGCCTTGATTGGGGGTACCTGGTACCTCTGTGGGCGTCGACTGTAATTAGAGTGCGGCGTCAAGCTTTGGGGACACCATTCCAGACACTTAAGCCATTTCCTCCCTGGCAGTGGTAGCCCAGTTGGTTAGAGAGTCGGGGGGGGGGATACACCAATAGTGTGGGTTCGATCCCCAGTCAGGGCACATGCAAGATTCAACCCATGGCCTGACCTATAGTGGTGCAGTAGATAGAACGTCCCCAGGAAACGCTAATGTCACGGGTTTAAAATCTACAGCCGGCTGGGTCAAGCTACATACGAGAAGAAATAAACAACCAGTTGATACTTCTCTATCCACCTCACCACTCTCTAAAATCAATAAATAAAATCTAAAAAAAAAAAAAAAAAAAAAAAAAAAAAAATCAACCAATGAATGCATAAATAGGTGGAACAAGTCCAAATTTCTCCCTCTCTTGCCTTTCCACTCTCAAGTTTAAAAAAAAAAAAAGACCTGTGGTGGCGCAGTGGGATAAAGTGTCGACCTGGAAGTGCTGAGGTCGCAGGTTTGAAACCCTGGGCTTGCCTGGTCAAGGCACATATGGGAGTTGATGCTTCCAGCTCCTCCCCCCTTCTCTCTCTCTCTCTCTGTCTCTCCCTCTCCTCTCTAAAATGAATAAAAAAAAAAAAATTAAAAAAAAAAAAAAGAAGACATTTCCTCAGATAGGCCTTCCTTGAACTCCTCTATCGTAACCTTCCCTAATCTAAAAAGATTCCTTGGTTATGTGCTCTTAGAGAACAGTGTTTGTTTCCTCAGATCATGTATCGCAGTTGGTAATTGTATATTCATCAAATGTGAACATAATAAATTATGTTTATTAAACCAGATCTCTCCTGCTAGGCCTTCATGAGGGTGGTGACCCTTTGTGTTTTACTTAACTGTCATATTTTCAATGTCTTGCATTGTGCCCAGCTTGTAAAGGTGCTCAGTATTTGTTGAATGAGTCAATGGATGGATGAATAATTGATCAAATGAGATGCATGGAGAGACAAGGAAATCTCCAAGAAGAAGTAATATTTGAACTTCCTCTTTTAAAAAAGAACATTATTCTAATCATTGGGAACAGTACTTGCAAAGGCAAGCAGACATAAAAGAATATGGAGTGTTCAGAGAATACTGAGTTCTTAGGGGTAGATACAACATGGAAAATAAAACTAGGCCCTGGCTGGTGGGTAGAGCATCAGCCCAGCATATGGATGTCCTGGGATTGATTCCTCATCAGGGCACACACGAGAAGCAACCATCTGCCTCTCTCCCTCCCCTTCTCTCCCTCTTATCCTCCAGGAGCCAGTGGCTCTATTGGTTCCAGCATAGCCCCCATCCCAGTGCTGAGGATAGCTGCGTAGTAGCATAACAACCTCAGGTGCTAAAAATAGCTTGGTAATGGAGCATTGGCCCCAGATGGGGTTGCCGGATGGATCTCGGTCGGGGCACATGCAGGAGTCTGCCTCACTATCTCCCCTCCTCTCACCTTAAAAGAAAAGAAAAGAAAACTAGGAAGATGGACTGAGTAGAGCTAAAGGGAAGGTCACCTTATTCCACTAACAGGTGCTGTGAATGTGCCAAGTCCTAACCACTAGGCCAGCAGGGATGATTACAAACAAGCACTGTATGCCTACTGTGTGTAAGGCTGTTTGCTAGGCATTTGGGATACCAGGAGGAATAAGGCTTAACTTTGTAGGATGGGGAGGTGTCAGGATGGAGGTTGGCTACACCTGGCTTTTTATGATTTTAAGTGCAGGTTGGTCCTCATCGTCACACATTTGGAAACTTGAATGTGTCAGGCTACCCAAGGTAGATCTTTGAACTGACTTCACACTAATTAAATTTGTAAGAGAAACTGAGTGATGTATCATGAATAATGTACCTTTCAATAACCAAAATATTTGTGCCTGTTCCTCAGGGCACCAGTTTCACAGAATCAAGGTATAAGGGAGATTGATTTTATATCAGAAAAGTCTTTAAAAGAGCCAATGCTCAGAATATCTATCAGAGCATCCAATCTGTTTTTATTTTTTTATTGAAATTATTGGGTGACATTGGTTAATAAAACTATATAGGTTTCAGGTGTACAATACAATAATACATCATCTGTATATTGCATTTTGTGTTCACCACCCCAAGTCAAGTCTCCTTTCATCATCACTTATCCCCCTTTACCCTTTTCTACTCCCCAATCTGTTTTCTACACAGTAGTCAGAGTGACCTTCTTCTATTTGTCTTTGCTGGACCTTTCAACGGAGACTAGAGTTAATCTTCTTCTTCAGGTTATAACATAGCATTTTCATTGATGTACAAGCCATCTTTTTTGCTTTATTTATTTATTTATTTATTTTTTTAAGTGAGAGGAGAGAAAATAGACAGATTTCTACATGTGCCCAACTGGGATCCACCTGGCACCCCCCCCCCCCCATCTAGGGCTGATGCTCAAATCAATGAAGCTATTCTCAGTGCCTGGGGCCTATGCTCAAACCAACTGAGCCACTTTCTGAGAGAAAGGAAGGGGGGGGAAGAGAAGTAGATGGTTGCTTCTCATGTGTACCCTGACCAGGGATTGAACCCTGGGATGTCCACACACCAGGCCGATGCTCTATTCACTGAACAAACTGGCCAAGGCCAATTCACTTTTTAAAAAAAAATGTTTCTTTCTGCCTGACCAGATGGTGGCGCAGTGGATAGAGCGTCGGGCTGGGATGCGGAAGGACCCAGGTTCAAGACCCCGAGGTCGTCAGCTTGAGCGCAGGCTCATCTGATGACCCGCGCTCACCAGCTTGGACCCAAGGTCGCTGGCTCCAGCAAGGGGTTACTCGGTCAGCTGAAGGCCCGCGGTCAAGGCACATATGAGAAAGCAATCAATGAACAACTAAGAAGTCGCAACGCGCAACAAAAAACTAATGATTGATGCTTCTCATCTCTCTCCGTTCCTGTCTGTCTGTCCCTATCTCTGCCTCTGTAAAAAAAAAAAAAAAAGGCCCTGGCCGGTTGGCTTAGCGGTAGAGCGTTGGCCTGGCGTGCGGGGAACCCGGGTTCGATTCCCGGCCAGGGCACACAGGAGAAGCGCCCATTTGCTTCTCCACCCCTCCCTCCTTCCTCTCTGTCTCTCTCTTCCCCTCCCGCAGCCAAGGCTCCATTGGAGCAAAGATGGCCCGGGCGCTGGGGATGGCTCCTTGGCCTCTGCCCCAGGCACTAGAGTGGCTCTGGTCGCAGCAGAGCGACCCCCCGGAGGGGCAGAGCGTCGCCCCTGGTGGGCGTGCCGGGTGGATCCCGGTCGGGTGCATGCGGGAGTCTGTCTGTCTCTCCCAGTTTCCAGCTTCAGAAAAATACAAAAAAAAAAAAAAAAATTCTTTCTTTCTTTCTTTATTTTTTTGACAGAGCCAGAGAGCCAGAGAGAGGGACAGTTAGGGACAGACAGGCAGGAAGGGAGAGAGATGAGAAGCCTCAATTCTTTGTTGTGGCACCCTAGTTGTTCATTGATTACTTCTCATATGTGCCTTAACTGGGGTGCTCCAGCAAAGCAGTTGACACCTTGCTCAAGCCAGCGACCTTGGGCTTCAAGCCAGTGACCTTTGGGTTCAAGCCAGCAATCATGGGGTCTTGTCTATGATTCCATGCACAAGCCAGCGACCCTGCGCTCAAGCCGCTGAGCTCATGCTCAAACCAGACGAGGTCGCGCTAAAGCCAGTGACCTCGAGGTTTCAAAACTGGGTCCTCTGCCTCCCAGTCCAACACTCTATTCACCGTGCCACTACCTGGTCAGGGTTATGGGGTTTTATTATTATTTTTTAAAATTTTTTACTTATTGATTTCAGTGAGAGGAGAAAGAAGGAGAGAGAGAAAGGAACATCGAGCTGTTGAGCTGTTCCTGTATTTGCCTTGACCAGGGATCAAACAACCAGCCTCTGTGCCTCGGGACGATGCTCTATCTGGCCAGGGCAAACCTTTGTTTTATTCTACCAACCCCTTTCATTCTTTGTCTGTTCTTTTAGTCCTCTCCCCCATAAACACCACTCAAAAGTGCTTGATATATGTTCCTAACTATGCATACATGCTTGTGGAATATGTAGGCTTGTGTATTAGTTTCCTATTACTGCTATAAAAAATGGCCACAGCCTGACCTGTGGTGGTGCAGTGGATAAAGCGTCGACCTGGAAATGCTGAGGTCGCCGGTTCAAAACCCTGGGCTGGTCAAGGCACATATGGGAGTTGATGCTTCCTGCTCCTCCCCCTTCTCTCTCTCCTCTCTCCTCTCTCTCTCTCTCTCTCTCTCTCTCTCTCTGTCTCTCCCTCTCCTCTCTAAAATGAATAAATAAAAAATTTAAAAAAAATGGCCACAACTCTAATGGCTTAAAACAATACAAATTTATTCTCTTACAGTTCTGAAGGTCAGAAACCTAGAATCAAGGGTTGAATGGGCTCCATTCCTTCTGGAGGCTTCAGGAGCGTCTGTTGGCTTATCTTTTCCAGCTTCTAGAGGCTGCCAGCATTCCTCAGTTTGTGACCCCTTCTTCTTCTTTCTCAAGAACTTCTTGTTCTGTCATCAGATTGACTATTTACTCACTTCTGCCTCTCTCTTATAAAGACCCTGTACTTACATCAAATCTACCATATAATCCAGAATAATATCACCATCTCAAGGTCCTGAACTGAATCACACCTTCAAAATCCCTTTTGCCATATTCTGGAGCAGGGGTCCCCAAACTTTTTACACAGGGGGCCAGTTCACTGTCCCTCAGACCATTGAAGGGTTGGACTATAAAAAAAAAAACTATGAACAAATCCTTATGCACACTGCACATATCTTATTTTAAAGTAAAAAACAAAACAAAATGGGAACAAATACAATATTTAAAATAAATAACAAGTAAATTTAAATCAACAAACTGACCAGTATTTCAATGGGAACTATGTTCCTCTCACTGACCACCAATGAAAGAGGTGCCCCTTCTTGAAGTGCGGTGGGGGCCGGATAAATGGCCTCAGGGGGCCGCATGCTGCCTTTGGGCTATAGTTTGGGGACCTCTGTTCTGGAGGTTCACAGATTCAGGGATTAAGTAGTAGAAATCTTGGGAGGAGGAATTATTCAGCCTACTACAGGTTGTTTAGTGTATGCTTTTTTTTCTTTTTTCTTTTTTCTTTTTTATTTTTCTGAAGCTGGAAACGGGGAGGCAGTCAGACTCCCGCATGCGCCCGACCGGGATCCACCCGGCATACCCACCAGGGGGCGATGCTCTGCCCATCCGGGGCATCCCTCTGTTGCGACCAGAGCCATTCTAGCGCCTGAGGTAGAGGCCACAGAGCCATCCCCAGCGCCCGGGCCATCTTTGCTCCAATGGAGCCTTGGCTGCAGGAGGGGAAGAGAGAGACAGAGAGGAAGGAGAGGGGGAGGGGTGGAGAAGCAGATGGGCGCTTCTCCTGTGTGCCCTGGCCGGGAATCGAACCAGGGACTTCCGCATGCCAGGCTGATGCTCTACCACTGAGCCAACTGGCCAGGGCCAGTGTATGCATTTTTAATTTGCATAAATTTGCATTACTTTTTTTTAGTCAACTCTGTATCTAGGATTCATCCTTCCTGCCATATATAATCTAGTTCATTGCCTATGACAGCTGCATAGAATTCCATAGTAGGCATCCATTATAATTTATTTACCCATTCCACACTTCTACAAGGAATTCTAGAGAATTATCGTCTCACCTGGTCCCCTTTGAACCCATTCAAGGATTCCCCTGGGATATTTACCCGTGAGTGGAATTTTGGAGTCACAAGGCTTATGCACACTTAGCTACACTAAGTACCACCAGATAATTTTTTCAGAATGCCTACATCTCTTTATACTACATATTACTTGAATGTTCTGCCTGACCAGGCAGTGGTGCAGTGGATAGAGTGTCAGACTGGGACCTGGAGGATCCAGGTTCGAGACCCCGAGCTCTCCAGCTTGAGTGCGGGTTCATTGGGTTTGAGCAGAGCTCACCAACTTGAGCCCAAGCTTGCTGGCTTGAGCAAGGGGTCACTCGGTCTGCTGTAGCCCCCCAGTCAATGCACATATGAGAAATCAATCAATGAACAACTAAGGAACTGTAAGGAAGAATTGATGTTTCTCATCTCTCTCCCTTCCTATCTGACTCTCTCTGTCTCTGCCACACACACACACACACACACACACACACACACACACACAAAGTTATCACCTCTATCCTCTCCAATATTTGATATTATGTAACATTCTAATTTTTTACAGTTCTAATGGGTATTAAGTGGACTTTTGGTTATTTTACATTGCATTTCTCTGATTATTAGTGAGTTTGAGTGTTACCTCATATTTTTGTTAGAATAGAGCTTTGCCTTCTTTGAAATGCCTACTCACATGATTTGCACATTTTTTTCTATTGGCTTTCCAGTCTTTATTCTTGTTGATTTATAAGACTTCACTGTACATTCACATATTAACCCCATGTTCACTTTAGACACTGCAAATATTTCCTTTAGGTGTTCAGAGGAAGATAATTGATTTTCTAGCTAGCAACCTTAATGATCTTTTTCTTGGTTTTCCTAGTTTGTCTATTGATTCTGTTGAGTTTTCTATTGAGATAATTATGTCTTCTGCAAATAAAGGCAGTTTTATATGTTTTCTTTCAGTCTTTACACCTTATTGGGTTTCTTATTCATGTTTTCTTTTGTTGTTGTTTTTTTTCTTACATCGTTGTACAGAACTTCCAATGTTATATTAAATAGTAGCAGTACTAGGGGAACTTGATTTGTGGGAAACCACTTAAAGTTTTTTCAAAGAATAACACTTCCCCCTTTTATAACCTGTTTTTGTGAAACTATATCAAACAGAAAATTTACACGAATATACAAAGAACTTTTTATCTCAACCATCTGAGAATAGTTGTCAGTATATTGCCCCTCACTTTCCCACCCCACTACTTTAGTGTATATTTCCTGCTGTCAAGGACGTTTTTTTTGTTTTGTTTTGTTTTTTAAATTATTTTATTTTATTTTATTTTTATTTTTTACAGAGACAGAGAGTGAGTCAGAGAGAGGGATAGACAGACAGGAACGGAGAGAGATGAGAAGCATCAATCATTAGTTTTTCATTGCGCATTACAACACCTTAGTTGTTCATTGATGGCTTTCTCATATGTGCCTTAACCACAACCTTCAGCAGACTGAGTAACCCCTTGCTGGAGCCAGTGATCTTGGGTTCAAGCTGGTGGGCTTTTTGCTCAAACCAGATGAGCCCGTGCTCAAGCTGGCGACCTCGGGGTCTCGAACCTGGGTCCTCTGCATCCCAGTCCGACGCTCCATCCACTGCGCCACCGCCTGGTCAGGCAAGGACGTTTTTGATACATAACCACAATACAATTAGTAAACCCAGGAAAAGAACATTGATACATTCCTATCATTCCTAAACCTCAGACCCCATTTGAGTTTCACCAGTTTTCCAAGAGATGCCTTTTATAGCAAAGGGATCCAGTCCACACTACTGTGTTGCATTTAGTTGTCAGGTCTCTTTAGTCTCCTTCCACCTGGAACAGTTCTTCATACCTAACTTTCATGACCTTGACACTTTCGAGGATTAAAGTCCAGTTCTTTGTAGAATGCCCCTCAATTTGGATTTGTCTGATATTTCCCTATAATTATACTCAGGGTAAGCATCTTTGGCAGGACTGTAACAGAAATGATGCTGTTTTCTTCCTATTGCATCTTAATTTTTTTTTAGACTTTATTCATTTTTTTTAGAGAAAGAGGAGAGAGAGAGAAAGAGAAAGAGAGAGAAGTGGGGAGGAGCAGGAAGCATCAACTCCCATATGTGCCTTGAGCAGGTAAGCCCAGGGTTTTGAACCAGTGACCTCAGCATTCCAGGTTGATGCTTTTATCTGCTGCACCACCACAGGTCAGGCTATTCACTTTTATTAGAAAGAGAGAGGAAAGAGATAGAACAGGGAAAGGGGCAGGAAGCATCAACTCCCATATATGCCTTGACCAGGCAAGCCCAGGGTTTTGAACCAGCTATCTCAGCATTCCAGGTCGATGCTCTATCCACTGCGCCACCACAGGTCAGGCTTCCTATTGCATTTTATCAGGTGGTGCCTGTTTCCATCTGTCTTTTAACTTTGATTACTTGATTGAAGTATCTGCCAGGTTTTTCTACTGCAAATTACTCTTTTCCCTTTATAATTACAAGTATTGGAGGGGGGAGAACTTTGAGATTTTGTGAATATTCTAGTCCTCATCACACTTAAACTTTATTTTATTAATTACATCAGTATGAACTCATGGATTCCTATTATATTTGGTGGATTATAATCCAATGACTAGTATTATTTACTTTGATATTCAAGTTGTCTGATTTGGTTAGTGGAAGCCCTTTCAAGTTGTCTTCTGTATCTTTCAGCATGACTGTGTGGGGGCTAAAAAACCTTTTCCTCCCACCTTCTAAGTTCTTCTAGATTGGCTAATAATCAAATTAACAGAGACATATTTAATAGGAGAAAATTTTTTTGTGAGATACAAAAGGAAACAGACAGAGAGAGGGAGAGACAGGAAGGGAGATAGATGAACAGCACCAACTCATTGTTGTGGCACTTTTTAGTTCATTAATTGCTTTCTCATATGTGCCTTGACCTGGAAGCTCCAGCAGAGCCAGTGACCCCTTGCTCAAGCCAGCAACCTTGGGCTTCACACTCAAGCAAGCGACCCTGTGCTCAAGCTGGTGAGCCTGCCCTCAAGCTGGATGGGCCCATGCTCAAGCCAGAGACCTCGAGGTTTCAAAGCTGGGACCTCAGAGTCCTAGGTCGATGCTCTATCCACTGCACCACCACTGATCAGGCAAAAATAAAAAATTTTAATGCATACACATGGGGAATTCATTTAAGCATGAAAACTCCCGACAGTGAGGCAACATTGGGCATATGTGACATTTTGGACAAAGAAGAAAAGGAAGGGGAAACAGGTCTTATATTTCAGAAGCGAGAATAGCTGATTTTCAGGTTTTGAGGAGGAGCAGAACATACATGGCAGGCAAATTCTTGGCAACTCAGAAACAACGGCACACAGATTATGTAGACCAGGGGTAGTCAACCTTTTTATACCTGCCACCCACTTTTGTATCTCTCTTAGTAGTAAAATTTTCTAACCGCCCACCAGTTCCACAGTAATGGTAATTTATAAAGTAGGGAAGTAACTTTACTTTATAAAATTTATAAAGCAGAGTTACAGCAAGTTAAAGCATATAATAATAATTACTTACCAAGTACTTTATGTCGGATTTTCGCTAAGTTTAGCAGAATAAATCTTTATAAAACAACTTACTATAGTTAAATCTATCTTTTTATTTATACTGTGGAAAGCTGGAACGCCCACTAGTGGGCAGTAGGGACTAGGTTGACTACCACTGGTAGACTAACAGGCCCCTGACTTTTTTTTTACAGAGACAGAGAGAGTCAGAGAGAGGGATAGATAGGAACAGAGAGAGATGAGAAGCATCAATCATTAGTTCTCCGTTGCGTGTTGCAACACCTTAATTGTTCATTGATTGCTTTCTCATATGTGCCTTGATCGCGGGCCTTCAGCAGACTGAGTAACCCCTTGCTCGAGCCAGTGACCTCGAGCTCACCTCAAGCTGGTGAGCTTTTGCCCAAACCAGATGAGCCCTCGCTCAAGGTGGTGACTTTGGGGTCTCGAACCTGGGTCTTCTGCATCCCAGTCCGATGCTCTATCCACTGCGCAACTGCCCCGTCAGGCTGAAGTCCTCTTATTTACCATACTGAACTCAAATTAAGCTGTTAAAGCTAAATTGAGCATTCTAAGATTTTCTTCCTGAATTTTTTGGGCAGGAAAGGGGGGGGTCAAAGTTCTTTCTGAATCTTCTATTTCTTTTTCTTTCTTTTGTTTTTAGTTAGTTTGTTTGTTTTTACAGAGACAGAGAGAGAGAGAGTCAGAGAGAGGGATAGATAGGGACAGACAGACAGGAACAGAGAGAGATGAGAAGCATCAATCATCAGTTTTTCATTGCAACACCTTAGTTGTTCATTGATTGCTTTCTTATATGTGCCTTGACGGTGGGCCTTCAGCAGACTGAGTAACCCCTTGCACAAGTCAGCGACCTTGGGTCCAAGCTGGTGAGCTTTGCTCAAACAAGATAAGCCTGCGCTCAAGCTGGCGACCTTGGGGTCTCGAACCTGGGTCCTCCGCATCTCAGTCCGGCGCTCTATCCACTGCACCACCGCCTGGTCAGGTTCTTTTTCTTTCTTTCTTTATTTTTAAGTGAAAGGAGGGAATAGTGAGCTGTCTCCTGCATGTGCCCAGACCGAGATCCACCAGGCAACCCCTGTCTGGGATGCTCGAATCAACTGAGCTATCCTCAGCTCCGGGTCTATGCTGGAACCAAGGGAGCACTGGCTGTGGGAGAGAGGGAGAAGGAAGGGGAGAGAGAGGGGGAGAGAAGCAAATGATCGCTTCTCTTGTGTGCCCTGACTGGAATCAAGCCCAGGATGTTCATATGCCTGATGCTCTATCCACTGCCCAGTGGCCAGGGCCTTCTATTTCTTAATAAACAGCTTAAAATCAATATCCCAAAAAGGCAGCTTGAGTGGCAAAACTTGGGTTTCCTTCAACTGTGTCCTTTTAGCATTCATCATTTTTTGTTTTCTTTTCTTTCTGGCATAGCAACATATTTCAGGTTCAATTTATACTTTCCCTGCCAACTCTGGAATCAGCCATTTCTCCAAGGAACTCTGGTTCCTCTTAATGAACAATGTTATTTGAAACCAAGAGCTGGACACTAGCTGTGCTCATTGCTAATAGGATATTGCTGCTCCAGGCTGTCTCCATGGACAGAGCTAGGATACACTCTATACACATGCATGTGCACACACATCTGTGCACACTCACACACACATACCACGCTTACATTTATATTTTTTTCTATATCTAAATATATTAAAAATTGTGAATTCAAGACTGGCTTTTAAAAACTATGTTACCTGTTTGAAATTAATTCAAAGGTTTTCTATTATCCTCAACAAATATCCAACTTAGAAACTTGCAAAAATAAGGCAGGCTCTCTTCTCTTTGCTCCAATGAATGGAGATAAAAATGTTTGCAATAAAAAGAACAGAGATTAGATCAGCCAAAAAAATGATTTTTCTATAGTTGACTTATTTTAAAATTAATATACTCAAATGTTAAGTAAGCATCAGACCTAACTTACAGTGGCTTCTTAGCCCTCTGCTGGTGAGATTTATTTTTTCGTTTCAAATATTTGAGGCTCCTTTGTCTTAAAAGGGGTAGCAAAGAGAGGTTCATTTATGGTCAAGTTCTATGGATGTGGCCTGGTAACTGTTTCCCAGAAGAAAGGTGTCAGTATTCCAGAGGTATTAAGCCAGCATTTTCCATTCTGTAACAGGAATCTTTAAAGGTAGCAAGCATACTACTTTGGGCAAAGAGTACAAGAATTTTGTTGTATTTTGTAAAATGTATAAATTATCTCTTGAACTACACTTAATCCAGTAACAATAATGATAATTTATTAATTCTATTTCTTCTCCAGAAAAGGAAATACTATAACATGGTTTATTCTGAAGAGTTCTTTGTAGTTGCAGCTAGAATTAACCAAAGTCTTTCCAGAATATTATGGTTTACAAGGTGCTGTATGATCTCCCCCTCCCCACCCACCTCATCTCAGACCTCTCCTCTCTCACTATGTTCCCCCCACACACTATGTTTTGTTTTAATTTATCCAGATGAGCACTTGAAGAGCCTTTCAACCTCAGGATTCACACCCATATTCTGCTTTGGAGAATTTTTTTTTAAAATTTTATTTATAAGAGGAGAGAGAGAGAGAGAGAGAGAGAGAGAGAGAGAGAGAAGGTGGGGAGGAGCAGGAAGCATCAACTCCCATATGTGCCTTGACCAGGCAAGCTCAGGGTTTTGAACCGGCAACCTCAGCGTTTCCAGGTTGATGCTTTATCCACTGCGCCACCACAGGTCAGGCTGGAGAATTTTTATTAAAGTCTGGTTCATGGATCCTCTGAATCAGAATCTGCATTTTAATAAGATCCTCACGTGATTTGTATACTTGCTAAAGTTTGGGAAGTACTATTTTCTCCCACTAAAACTCCTGTTGGACAGATTTAGGATTTTCTGCATCTATTATCCACATTTTAACTTTTATAACTTTTTCTTTATCCTTTTATAAATTCTGAAAAAATGCAGCCCTAATTTAGTTTTTAATAGGAGTAGTCTGGAATTCTTCAAATGGGCTCTGTAATATGTGCCATATGTATAATTTATATATAATATATGTATAATTTTTTGTGTATTATAATGTTTTGGCATTTATAAAAAAATCTTTCAAACTGGAGAGAAACTACCTCTCTACAGCTAGCTAATTCTTTAAATCTTTTTAAAATTTATTTAGTGATTTAGACGGAGAGAAACATCGATTTGTTGATCCACTTACGTATTCATTGATTGATTCTTGTATGTGCTCTGACCGAGGATGAAAACCACAACCTTGGTATTTCAGGTCGTCTAACTGACTGAGCTGTCTGGCCAGGGCCTAGCTAATTCTTAAAGATAGCAAAGGACTCAGCCTGGAGCATTCCTTTCACAAGCAAATTAACCAATAAGAGCCATACTTTCCCCAACCTGGTCTGTATACCCCAGGAGGCACTATTCATCTGCTTTAATCTTTCCAGGACCAGGTATTATCAGGCAACTAGGGACCACCCCTATAGTTGAGAGCCTGCCAAGATTATTCATTCTAACCCATCTCAAACTGTTCATCCGACCCTGCCTTGCCATTCCCTTGGAAACACCAATAAACGTGGTGGCCTAAGCTTTTTTCTCCCTCCCGTTTTCTGCCACTGGACCAAAACCCACAACTTCCCCTGTGACCCTGTGTGGCATGTGGTGACTCCCTCTCTAGGACCTGTGATACAATAAACTTTGTTTTTCTCTGCCTTTCTAGGGTCTCCTCCTGGAGCTGAACCTGGATGATCCATCACATAAAGAATTCAAAAGCTGAACTTTACATTTCAACAACTGTAATTTTTATTTCCAAGATATCTAATTGTTCTTTATTTGTAACTATTTTTTGAGATTAGATTATTATCTTTCTAACAGTGTTAATTACATTGTTTTGAAATATTGGTTCTACTTGGTCTTAGCTATAAGTTAATTTTAGTTTTTTTTAGAATTCAGGTAAAATTCACATAACATAAAATCAAACTTTTTTTTTTTTTACAGAGAGAGAGTCAGAGAGAGGGATAGATAGAGACAGACAGGAACAAAGAGAGATGAGAAGCATCTATCATTAGTTTTTAGTTGCGACACCTTAGCTGTTCATTGATTGCTTTCTCATATGTGCCTTGACCAGGGGGCTACAGCAGACTGAGCCAGCGACCTTGAGTCCAAGCTGGTGAGCTTTGCTCAAGCCAGATGAGCCCGCGCTCAAGCTGGTGACCTCAGGGTCTCGTACCTGGGTCCTCTGCATCCCAGTCCGATGCTCTATCCACTGCACCACCTGGTCAGGCTAAAATCAAACATTTTAAATGTGAGCATCAGTGACATTTAATTCACTCACAGTGTATTAAATCACCACCGAGTTCCAAAACATCTTTATCACCTCAAAAGGAAACCTCATACCTATAAGTCAGTTACTCCTCATTCCCCCCAGCACACCCCAGGCAACCACCAATCTGCTTTTTGTCTCCCTATTCCAAATATTTTATAAAAATAGAATCATCTATATGTGGTCTTTTGTGTCTGGCGTCTTCCACCTAGCATAATGTTTTCAAAGATCATCCTTGTTGTAGCGCATCTGAGAACTTCATTCCTTTTTATAGCTGAACAGTATTTCATATATGTATATATTGCATCTTGTTTATCCACTCATCCTTTGATGGACATTGGGTTTTTCCATGCATGTACATGCATTTGTTTTGTTTTTAATTCTTTTTTGTATATATCCAGGAGTACAACTGCTGGGTCATTAGGAAATTCTATATTTAACTTTTTGGGGAACTGCCAAACTGTTTTCCATGGTAACTGAATGATTTTACATTTCCACCAGCAATGTCTAGTATCAATTCCTCTATATTCTCTACAACACTTGTTATTTTGGTGTTGTTTTTTAAAATTCTTTATTGATTTTTTAGAGAGAGAGTAAAGGGGAGGAGAAAGAGAGAGAGAGAGAGAGAAACATCAATTTGTTCCTATATGTTTGAACACACAACCTTTGCATATTAGGACAATGCTCTAACCAACTGAGCTACCCAGCCAGGGCTCTTGTTTGCTCTGTGTGTGTGTGTGTGTGTGTGTGTGTGTGTGTGTGTGTGTGTGTGTGTGTGACAGAGACAAAGAGAGACAGAGAGAGAAACAGATAGGGACAGACAGACAGGAAGGGAGAGAGATGAGAAGCATCAATTCATCATTGCGACCTTAGTTGTTCATTGATTGCTTTCTCATATGTGCCTTGACCAGGGGGTTACAGCAGACCGAGTGACCCCTTGCTCAAGCCAGCAACCCTTTGCTGAAGCTGGTGAGCCTCTGCTCAAGCCAGATGAGCTCGTGCTCAAGTTGGCCTCAGGGTTTCGAACCTGGGTCCTCCACTTCCCAGTCTGATGCTCTATCCACTGCGTCACCACCTGGTCAGGCCTTGTTTGCTTTTTTAAAAAAATAGCATTCTAATAAGTGTGAAATAATATCTCAAAGTTTTGATTTGCATTTCTTTAATAACTACTGATGTTGGCCTGACCAGGTGGTGGCACAGTGAATAGAGCATTGACCTGGGATGCTGAGGACCCGGGTTTGAAACCCTGAGGTCACCGGCTTGAGCGCGAGCTCATCCCATTTGAGAGTGGGCTCACCAGCTTGAATACATGGTTGCCGGCGTAAGCATGGAATCATAGACATGACCCCATGGTTGCTGGAACCCCCATCAAGACACGTACGAGAAAGCAATCAATGAACAACTAAAATGCCGCAACTACAAATGGATGCTTCTCATCCTGTCCCTGTCTGTCTGTCTGTCTGTCTCTCTCACTAAAACAACAACAACAACAAAACAACGAAACAGAAACTAATGATATTGGGCATCTTTACATGTACTTGTCAGCCATATGTATATCTTCTTTGGAAAAACAGCTATTAAATTCTTTGCCCATTTTGTAATTGATGTGATTAAGTTAAGGATTTTGAGGTGGGAGAGATTATCCTGGATTATCTGGTGCACCCAACCTAATAACAAGGATCCTTATAAGAGGAAAGCAGGAGGACCACAGTCACAGAAGACATGATAACTGAAGCAGAGATCAGAGTGACATGATTGCTGGCTTTGAAGATGGAAAGGGCCACAGGCCTAGGAATGTGGGCAGTCTCTAAAAGCTGGAAAAGGCTGTGTAGTACCTCCAGCAGGAACATGGATCTGTTATCTCATTTTAGATTTCCAACCTCCATCCAGCACTGTAATTAATTTGTTGTTTTAAGCCACTAAGTTTGTGGTAATTTGTTACAACAGCAATTGGAAATTTATCCAGTATGATAGGCTACACAGCACATGCTCAAGCTTTCCCCTTGAAACAGAAAAAAACCCTTTGGTATTTACATTGTCAAGTATCGGCTTGGGTTGCTGAAGACCCAGGCTTGAAACCCTGAGGTTGGGCCTGACCTGTGGTGGCGCAGTGGATAAAGCGTCGACCTGGAATTGCTGAGGTCGCTGGTTCAATACCCTGGGCTTGCCTGGTTAAGGCACATATGGGAGTTGATGCTTCTAGCTCCTCCCCACCTTCTCTCTCTGTCTCTCTCTCTCTCTCTCTCCCTTTCTCTCTCCTCTCTAAAATGAATAAATAAAATTAAAAAAAAAAAAAAAAGAAACCCTGAGGTTGCCAGCTTGAGAGCGGGCTCACTAGCTTGAGCCAGAGGCTGGCTTGAAGTCCAAGTTTGCTGACTTGAGCCCAAGGTCATTGGCTTGGCTTCAACACCCCTGGTCAAGGCACATATGTGAAGTGGTCAATGAATAACTAAAAGTGGAGCAAATAGTTGATGTTTCTCATCTCTCTCCATTCCTGTCTTTTTCTTTCAAAAAAAGAAAGAGAGAGAGAGAGAGAGAGAGAAAGAAAGAAAAAAGAAAAGAAAGGAAGAATAACTGGAATTGTGATCCTTAGTTTTTTGTTTTTGTTTTAAGTGAGAGGAGGGACGATAGAGAGACAGACTCCTGCAGATTGAGCAGACTGCGGGAGGGGAAGAGAGAGAGAAGGGAGAGAGGGAGGAGAAGAGAAGTAGATGGTCCCGTCTCATGTGTGCCCTGACCAGGGATTGAACCCAGGACGTCCACATGCTGGGCTGATACTCTAGCCACTGAACCAATTGTCCAGGGCTGTGATCCTTAGCTCATAGCTTATAAGATTCCTTGTTACGGCCCTGGCTGGTTGGCTCAGTGGTAGAGCGTCGGTCTGGCATGCAGAAGTCCCAGGTTCGATTCCCAGCCAGGGCACACAGGAGAAGCACCCATTTGCTTCTCCACCCCTCCCCCTCTCCTTCCTCTCAGTCTCTCTCTTCCTCTCCTGCAGCCGAGGCTCTATTGGAGCAAAGATGGCACGGGTGCTGGGGATGGCTCCTTGGCCTTAGCCCCAGGAGCTAGAGTGGCTCTGGTCGCAACAGAGCGATGCCCCGGAGGGGCAGAGCATCGCCCCCTGGTGGGCAGAGCCTTTCCCCCTGGTGGGTGTGCCGGGTGGATTCCAGTCGGGCGCATGCGGTGGTCTATCTGACTGTCTCTCCCCGTTTCCAGCTTCAGAAAAATACAAAAAAAAAAAAAAAAAAAAAAAAAAAAAAAAAAAAAAGAGATTCCTTGTTACCCTACTGAGAGAAGTTTAGGGGCCATATCACCCCATTCTCTTGCCTACAGAATAGCCAAGTTTACTCACCTCTTTTTTTTTTTAAATTTAATGCAGTGACATTGATAAATCAGGGTACATATGTTGAGAGAAAACATCTCCAGATTATTTTGACATTTGATTGTGCTGTATACCCCTCACCCAAAGTCAAATTGTCTTCTGTCACCTTTTATCTGGTTTTCTTTGTACCCCTCCCCTCCCTCACCCCCTCTCTCCTTCCTCGCCCCCTCCCCCCTCCCTCCACCCCCCACCCCCTTTGCCATCACATTCTTGTTCATGTCTCTGAGTCTCATTTTTATGTCCCATCTATATATGGATTCATATAGTTCTTAGTTTTTTCTGATTTACTTATTTCACTCCGTATAATGTTATCAAGGTCCATCCATGTTATTGTAAATGATCCGATGTCATCATTTCTTATGGCTGAGTAGTATTCCATAGTACATATGTACCAAAGCTTTTTAATCCACTCGTCCTCTGATGGACACTTGAGCTGTTTCCAGATCTTCGCTATTGTGAACAATGCTGCCACAAACATGGGGGTGCATTTCTCCTTTTGGAGCCGTTCTATGGTGTTCTTGGGGTATATTCCTAAAAGTGTGATAGCTGGGTCAAAAGGCAGTTCGATTTTCAGTTTTTTGAGGAATCTCCATACTGTTTTCCACAGTGGCTGCACCAGTCTGCATTCCCACCAGCAGTGCAGGAGGGTTCCCTTTTCTCCACATCCTCGCCAGCACTTACTCTGTGTTGTTTTGTTGATGTGTGCCATTCTGGCTGGTGTGAGGTGATAATTTCATTGTGGTTTTAATTTGCATTTCTCTAATGATTAGTGATGTTGAGCATTTTTTCATATGCCTATTGGCCATCTCTGTATGTTCTCTTTGGAAAAGTGTATTCATTTCTTTTTCCCATTTTTGATTAAATTGTTTGTCTTCCTGGTGTTGAGATTTACAAGTTCTTTATAAATTTTGGTTATTAGCCCCTTATCAGACGTATTGTCAAATATGTTCTCCCATTGTGTAGTTTGTCTTTTTATTCTGTTCTTATTGTCTTTAGCTGTGCAAAAGCTTTTTAGTTTGATATAGTCCCATTTGTTTATCCTGTCTTTTATTTCACTTCCCCGTGGAGATAAATCAGCAAATATATTGCTCCAAGAGATGTCGGAGAGCTTACTGCCTATGTTTTCTTCTAAGATGCTTATGGTTTCACAGCCTACATTTAAGTCTTTTATCCATTTTGAGTTTATTTTTGTGAGTGGTGTAAGCTGGTGGTCTAGTTTCATTTTTTTGCAGGTAGCTGTCCAATTTTCCCAACACCATTTGTTAAAGAGGCTGTCTTTACTCCATTGTATGCTCTTACCTCCTTTGTCAAATATCAGTTGTCCATAGAGCCGTGGGTTTATTTCTGGGTTCTCTGTTTTGTTCCATTGATCTATATGCCTGTTCTTATGCCAGTACCAGGCTGTTTTGAGTACAATGGCCTTGTAGTATAACTTGATATCAGGAAGTGTGATACCTCCCACTTTATTCTTCTTTTTTAAAATTGCTGAGGCTATTCATGTTCTTTTTTGGTTCCATATAAATTTTTGTAATATGTGATCTATATCTTTGAAGTATGTCATTGGTATTTTAATTGGTATTGCATTGAATTTATAGATTGCTTTGGGTAATATAGACATTTTAATGATGTTTATTCTTCCTAACCATGAGCACAGTATATGCTTCCACTTGTTTTTATCTTCCTTGATTTCTTTTATCAATGCTTTGTAATTTTCCTGTTTACTCACCTCTTCATTTAATCTTCACAACAATCCTATAAAGTAGCTGCTATTGTTTCCATTTTGCAGATGAGAAAACTGAGGCAAAGAGAAGTGAAGTAACTTTTCCAAAGTCATATATCTAATAAGTAGAAGATCCCAAGATTGATTGATTGATTGATTGATTTATTTATTTATTGTGACAGAGAGAGGGGGAGATAGACAGGAAGGGAGGAGTTGAGAAACATCAATTCTTCGTTGTGGTTCCTTAGTTGTTCATTGATTGATGTCTCATATATGCCTTGAAAAGGGGGCTACAGCAGACCGACTGACCACTTGCTCGAGCCAGTGACCTTGGGCTCAAGCTGATGAGCCTTGCTCAAACCAGATGAGCCCGCACTCAAGCTGGAGACCTCAGGGTCTCAAACCCGGGTCCTCTACATCCCAGTCCGATGCTCTATCCACTGCACCACCGCCTGGTCAGGCCCAAGTATTTTTTTTTTTTTTTTTGTATTTTTCTGAAGCTGGAAACGGGGAGAGACAGACTCCCGCATGCGTCCGACCGGGATCCACCCGGTACGCCCACCAGGGGGCGACGCTCTGCCCACCAGGGGGCGATGCTCTGCCTATGGGAGGGGGTCACTTTGTTGCGACCAGAGCCACTCTAGCGCCTGAGGCAGAGGCCACAGAGCCATCGCCAGCGCCTGGGCCATCTTTGCTCCAATGGAGCCTTGGCTGCAGGAGGGGAAGAGAGAGACTGAGAGGAAGGAGAGGGGGAGGGGTGGAGAAGCAGATGGGCGCTTCTCCTGTGTGCCCTGGCTGGGAATCGAACCCAGGACTTCTGCACGCCAGGCCGACGCTCTACCACTGAGCCAACCGGCCAGGGCCCCCAAGTAATTTTTAATGGGAGTTTTTTTTTTCTTTTTTTTTGTGTGTGAGAGAGACAGGTGGAGAGAAGGACAGACAGGGACAGACAGACAGGAAGGGAAAGAGATGAGAAGCTTCAATTTTTCGTTGTGGCACCTTAGTTGTTCATTGATTGCTTTTTCATATGTGCCTTGACTGGGGGCTACAGCCAAGCCAATGACCCCTTTGTCAAGCCAGAGACCTTTGGGCTCAAGTCAGTAACCTTGGGGTTTAGAATCTGGGTCCTCTGCATCCCAGGCCGACGCTCTATCCACTGTGTCACCGCCTGGTCAGGCTGATTCTTTCTTTCTTTCTTTCTTTCTTTCTTTCTTTCTTTCTTTCTTTCTTTCTTTCTTTCTTTCTTTCTTTCTTTCTTTTCTTTTCTTTTCTTTTCTTTCTTCCTTTTCTTTTCTTTCCTTTTTTTTTTTCAGAGTCCACTAATCTGACAAAGCAGTTCAGTGGCATCTTTTTTTTTTTTTTTTAGATTTTCTTTTATATACTTATTTTTAGAGAGAGATGCGAGGGAGAGGAGGAAGGGGGAGCAGGAAGCATCAACTCCCATGTGTGCCTTGACCCTGCAAGACCAGGGTTTCAAACCAGCAACCTCAGTGTTCCAGGTCGATGTTTTATCCACTATGTCTCCACCGCCAGGCTGGTTCTTTCCTTTTTAAAGATTTTATTTATTGATTTTACAGAGAGAGGAGGGGGCAGGGAGCAAGAAGTATCAACTTATAGTTGCTTCACTTTAATTGTTTGTTGGTTGCTTGTTGTATGTGCCTTGACTGAGCAAGCCCAGGATTTCAAACTGGTGACCTCAGCATTTCAGGTTGATGCTCTATCCACTTCACCACCACAGGCCAAGCAAAGATTCCAAGATTTAAATAAAGATTGTAACCACTAAGCCATGTGTTAAATAAAAATTGTCCTTTTTACACTCTTCATTTGTTTAAAAATATTTGCTTGAACTATGAGATTTATAACAGGTGTTCAAAACAAGTTTAGGAACAAGTACAGACAATATTAGTTGTGCATTTAACAATAACTAATGGGAATTAGTTAACTGGTGGAAATGGAAGTGTACAGGGAACAAAGCAGTCTGTCAGCCCAAAAAGAGCTCAGTTCTTTGAACATCTGCTGCTATGTCTCACAGAAGGAATGGAGGGTGTCGGTTAATCTGGCAAGGCTAGTAAACTGGGCATATTCTGTGACAGGAAGTGAGAGCAGAACTAAAGAAAGCCCAAGAAGTTGGTATTCAATTGTTATCAGGCATAGAAGCCATTGGACAATTGAAGCCACAAGGATAAGAAACTATGAGTAAACAAAACCAGGGTAGAGGGTGAGCTCATTTGCTCATTATGACAGGAGCAGTAGAAACAGCAGGGCCCTAGGGTGGGAGCAGTGTGCACCTGACCTGAGCCTCTGTGAGGCCTGATGAGGCTGCAGAGCCCATTCTTCCTGGGAGGCTAGGTCAACCAGGTGTTTCTGGGTTCCCGCAAAAGTAACTCCCTCCCCACCCCAGCCAGCTACAATTCTTGTCCCCCATAATTCTGTGTGTAACCTCACAATGAATTCTCCCTTGCCTGAGATAGTTGGTCTTTTTTTGTTTTTGTTTTTTTGTTTTTTGTTTTTTTGGAAGGGGGGAGGAACAGGAAACATCAACTCCCATATATGCCTTGACCAGGCAAACCCAGGGTTTTGAACTGGTGACCTCAGTGTTCCAGGTCGATGTTTTATCCACTGCGCCACCACAGGTCAGGCTGGTTAGTCTTTATTCTTTGCAACTCAGAGAACTGAACTCCCTCTTCTACCCACTGCAAGTGGCCCCTGAAGAATTAGCTCTGTTACCACAGTGGGCATCTCCCTGGGGCACAGGGAACAGGTGCCTGCCACAGTATGATCCTCTCTAGGAAGAGTATAAAATAAATGTGGGTCCTGGCCGGTAGGCTCAGTGGTAGAGCGTTGGCCTGGCGTGTGGGAGTCCCAGGTTCAATTCCCGGCCAGGGCACACAGGAGAAGCGCCCATCTGCTTCTCCACCCCTCCCCCTCTCCTTCCTCTCTGTCTCTCTCTTCCCCTCCTGCAGCCAGGGCTCCATTGGAGCAAGGTTGGCCTGGGCGCTGAGGACGGCTCCATGGCCTCTGCCTCAAGCGCTAGAATGGCTCTGGTTGCAACAGAGCAATGCTCCAGATGGGTAGAGCATCGCCCCCTGGTGGGCATGCTGGGTGGATCCTGGTCGGGCGCATGCGGGAGTCTGTCTGACTGCCTCCCCATTTCCAGCTTCGGAAAAATACAAAAAAAAAAAAAATGTGGCCACATTCTTGCTTTTGAGATGACCTTCTTATAGGTGTCCTCAAAACTATATCCTTTCTCTCAACAAGCAGAGTACAATAAAATCAATGTGCTATAAGCTTTCTTAATTACAGGCAAATCCCAGACTTGTCTTCTTGAGGTTAACATCAGATCCTCTTGATTAGAATTGGATTCTGAGCTTTTCTAAAACTCTTCAATCACAGCCAAGTCTGAGGTGGTGTCATGTTTGTAGATTGCTGGGCCCATTTGTGACAACTTGATCTTTCTAATTCTCCCCAGCATTTACACATGTTCAAGTCTGGTCACTTTCTCTCTTTTCATTTTCTTCTTTACCAAAATCCAAGATTAAAAAAATAAATTGTATATGGCAACCCAGTGCACACATATATAAATACATCAAAAATCGGTTTTACCACACTCTAAATTTTTCAATTTTTTTCTTAAAAATGTTGATCTCAACACAATAATTTTATAACACTGTTTCATGACTCACAGTTTAAAAATTATTGGTCCAGGCCCTGGCCGGTTGGCTCAGCGGTAGAGCATCGGCCTGGCGTGTGGGGGACCCGGGTTCGATTCCCGGCCAGGGCACATAGGAGAGGCGCCCATTTGCTTCTCCACCCCCCCCTCCTTCCTCCCTGTCTCTCTCTTCCCCTCCCTCAGCCGAGGCTCCATTGGAGCAGAAATGGCCTGGGCGCTGGGGATGGCTCCTTGGCCTCTGCCCCAGGCGCTAGAGTGGCTCTGGTCAAGGCAGAGCGACGCCCCGGAGGGGCAGAGCATCGCCCCCTGGTGGGCAGAGCGTCGCCCCTGGTGGGCGTGCCGGGTGGATCCCGGTTGGGCGCATGCGGGAGTCTGTCTGACTGTCTCTCCCCGTTTCCAGCTTCAGAAAAAAAAAAAAAAATTATTGGTCCAGCCTGACCTGGGGAGGCACAGCAGAGAAAGCGTTAACCTGCAATACTGAGGTTGCTGGTTCGAAACCCTGGGTTTGCCTGATCAAGGCACATACGAGAAGCAACAAGTTGATGCTTCCCATTCCAGCCCCCATTCTCTCTCTCTCTAAAAAAAAAGTCAATAAACAAAATCTTTTTAAACTCTTTTTTCTTTCTTCATTTCCAAGTGAGAGGAGGGGAGATAGAGAGACAGACTCTCACATGCTTTCTGACCAGGATCCACCCGTCAATCCTTGTCTGGAGCTGATGCTCTGCCCATCTGGGACCATGGTCAGGTTCAAGCTATTTTTAGCATCTGAGGCAGAGGTTCCATGGAGTCATCCTCAGTGCCCGGGGCCAATGTATTTGAACCAATTGAGCCATGGCTGCAGAAGGGGAGGAGAGAAAGAGAAAGGGTAGGGGAAAGGGTGGAGAAGTTGATGTGCCCTGGCCAGTTGGCTCAGTGGTAGAGCGTCGGCCTGGTGTGCGGGAGTCCCGGGTTCGATTCCTGGCCAGGGCACACAGGAGAAGTGCCCATCTGCTTCTCCACCCCTCCCCCTCTCCTTCCTCTCTGTCTCTCTCTTCCCCTCCCGCAGGCAAGGCTCCATTGGAGCAAAGTTGTCCCAGGCACTTAGGATGGCTCTGTGGCCTCTGCCTCAGGCGCTAGAATGGCTCTGGTTGCGGCAGAGCGAAGCCCCAGATGGGCAGAGCATCTCCCCGTGGTGGGCATGCCGGGTGGATCCCGGTCGGGTGCATGCGGGAGTCTGATTGCCTCCCCGTTTCCAACTTCAGAAAAATACAAAAAAAAAAAAAAAAAAAAAGAGAGAAGATGATGGTCACTTCTGTGTGACCTGACTGGGAATCAAACCCAAGACTTCCAGATGCCAGGCCAACGCTCTACTACTGAGCCAACTGGCTAGGGCCTAAATAAAATCTTTAAAAAATTATTTTTATAGGCCCTGGCTGGTTGCTCAGTGGATAGAGTGTCAGCCTGGACGTCCCTGGTTCAATTCCAGTCAGGGCACACAGGAGAAGTGACTGTCTGCTTCTCTCCTCTTCCTACTCCCCCTTCTCTACTTGTTCCCCTTCCACAACCAGTGGCTCAATTAGTTCCAGCATGGCCCAGGGAACTGAGGATAGCTCTGTTGGGGCACATCAGCCTCAGGCACTAAAAATAGCTCAGTACTCAAGCATTGGTCATTGATGGGGTTACTAGATGGATCCTGGTTGGGGCACATGCAGAATCTGCCTCACTATCTCTCTCTCTCTCTCTCTCTCTCTCTCTCTCACACACACACACACACACACACACACACACGTTTAGTTTTTCTTTTCTTTAATTTTTTTTTTAGATTTTATTTATTCATTATAGAGAGAGAGAGAAGGGGGGAGGAGCAGGAAGCATCAACTCCCATATGTGCCTTGACCAGGCAAGCCCAGGGTTTTGAACCGGCAACCTCAGCATTCCAGGCTGACGCTTTATCCACTGTGACACCACAGGTCAGGCAGTTTTTCTTTTCTTTAAAGTTTCATTCCCCAAACACAGTCTTTGCTCTGATTCTTTCTTTTAACAGTCAAACATCTTGAGTAGTGGTCTACTCTCCCTTTCCTCATCTCCTAATCACCATTCCACTGAGCAGGTTTTGTCTCTGATCCTACCCCAGCTGGAAGCTGCCCTCACTGAAGTCTCTAACATCTTCCTCGTTGGTAACCCCCAAATTTTCCATTTGTTGTCTAACCTGGGCTTCCAGCTGCTCCTTCCCAAGAGCTTTCTCTTGCAGTTGTCTCCTGAGGCCATACTCTAATTCTCCTTCTACATTTCTGCTGGTTAATTCTCAAGATTATCTTCTGCTGCTACTTTAGGAGTCTCCCAAGACCCTTCTCTTTTCTCACTTTATCCATCATCTTTAGGTAGTTTCATTTCTTCTCATGTGATACACCTGAGAGGCCCATGCCCTTCCCTTCAGCTCAGTCTCCTCATATGCAATACAAATCACTCCACAGACCGAAAGGAAACTGTCCAAACTTGACATTTTGCTCACTTGGAAACCTAAACCTTTGAAACTCTAAAGCTTTTGTCTGCTTTTCTATATTAATATTTCTCCTGAGATAATAACTTCCACTGAATGAAAGGGAGAGAAGGCAAGTGGTATAAAGAATGTGAGTCCAACCCTGGCGGGTTTGCTCAGTGGTAGAGCGTCGGCCTGGCGTGTGGAAGTCCCGGGTTTGATTACCGGCCAGGGCACACAGGAGAGGCGCCCATCTGCTTCTCCACCGCTCCCCCTCTCCTTCCTCTCTGTCTCTCTCTTCCCCTCCCGCAGCCGAGGCTCCATTGGAGCAAAAAGATGGCCCGGGCACTGGGGATGGCTCGTTGGCCTCTGCCCCAGGCGCTAGAGTGGCTCTGGTTGCGACAGAGCGACCCCCCAGATGAGCAGAGCATTGCCCCCTGGTGGACGTGCTGGGTGGATCCCGGTCGGGAGCATGCGGGAGTCTGTCTGACTGCCTCCCTGTTTCCAGCTTCAGAAAAAAAAATACAAAAAAAAAAAAAAAAAGAAAAAAAAGAATGTGAGTCCACATCCATAAAAAATGATGAAATAGGCTCTGGCCGGTTGGCTCAGAGGTAGAGCGTCGGCCTGGCGTGCAGGAGTCCCTGGTTCAATTCCCAGCCAGGGCACACAGAAGAAGCACCCATCTGCTTCTCCACCCCTCCCCCTCTCCTTCCTCTCTGTCTCTCTCTTCCCCTCCCGCAGCCAAGGCTTCATTGGAGCAAAGTTGGCCCGGGCGCTGAGGATGGCTCTGTGGTCTCTGCCTCAGGCGCTAGAATGGCTCTGGTTGCAACAGAGCAACGCCCCAGATGGGCAAAGCATCGCCCCATGGTGGGTATGCCGGGTGGATCCCGGTCGTGCACATGCGGGAGACTGTCTGACAGCCTCCCCACTTCCAGCTTCAGAAAAATACAAAAAAAAAAAAAAAAGATGAAATATTGCCATTTGCAACAACATGGATGGATCTTGAGAGTATCATGCTAAGTGAAATAAGTCAGATGGAAAAATGACAAAAACCATGTGATTTTACTCATATATGGGATAGTAAACAAAAAGTAGCAAATGAGAAAACAAACTCATAAACTCATAGACACAGATAATAGTATGGTGGTTACCAGAGGGGAAGGGGGCAGGGGAGAATAAACAGGGTGCAGATAGTCAAATTATGGTGACGAAAAGAGACTAGACTTTAGGTGGTGAGCACACAATGGAATATGCAGATGATGTATTATAAAGTTGTAGACCTAAAACTTATATTATGTTGTTAACCAATATTACTCCCCCCCAAATTTAATTAAACAAAAAAGAAGAATGTGAGTGTATGTGGGCCTGTGTGTGAAGGGTGATGGTGGTGGGGATCCTGAGCAATATTTGTAGTGGACATTGTGGTTGATTCCTGATGCCTATTCCACACCAGTTAGCTAAAGCCAATCAGTGCCTTTCCCCTGGCAACAGTTATTGCTCCAGGAATGGACACACCAATGACCTTAACCAGACAGCCTAAAGAAAAGGGAGGAGGTTTTCCTCTGTCCTCCACTGGATGTGGAGAGAGACACATCACCCAGTAGCTTCTGACAATCATCCTGGGACCATGAGGAGAATCGCCCCAAGGACAAACCTCCCCTCCAAGGAGAGAGAGCCAGGGCCTTGATGACATCACTGAGCTGCCAAATCAACCATGCTCAATGTCTGCCTACCTCTGGCTCTTGTTATATTATATAATTCTTTAGTTTGTTTTGTTTGTTTGTTTTTTTCATGAGGTTATTTATATGCTACTTGTAGCAGAAAGCATCAAAGCAGAAAGATACTGCTAGGTTCAGTATCTCAAAACATTCCATTACACCTGAAGTCCAGACCTGTGGATCCAACTGCCTGCGAGCCCTTCTTTTTGATTGTTCCATAGTTCCTCACACTCAATAAGTATTAAGTCTATTGCCTGACCAGGCGGTGGCGGAGTGAATAGAGCATCGGACTGGGATGCAGAGGACCCAGGTTCGAGACCCCGAAGTCGCCAGCTTGAGCGTGAGCTCATCTGGTTTGAGCAAAGCTCACCAGCTTGGACCCAAAGTCACTGGCTTGAGCAAGGGGTTACTTGGTCTGCTGTAGCCCCATAGTCAAAACACATATGAGAGAGCAATCAATGAACAACTAAAGTGTCGCAACGAAAAACTAATGATTGATGCTTCTCATCTCTCTCCGTTCCTGTCTGTCTATCCCTCTCTCTGTAAAAAAAAAAAAAAAAAAAAAAAAAAAAAAAAGTAGTAAGTCTATTAAGTATTGTCTTGAGCTCCCTCCACCCCTTACTCTAATCTTTCCTGTCGCAGTGAAAGGTCCACCATCTACCTTAGTGGTAGTCAACCTGGTCCCTACCGCCCACTAGTGGGCGTTCCAGCTTTCATGGTGGGTGGTAGCGGAGCAACCATAGTATAAATAAAAAGATAGATTTAAGTATAGTAAGTTGTTTTATAAAGATTTATTCTGCCAGACTTAACGAAAATCTGACATAAAGTACTTGGTAAGTAATTATTATTATATGCTTTAACTTGCTGTAACTCTGCTTTATAAATTTTATAAAGTAAAGTTACTTCCCTACTTTATAAATTACCATTACGGTGGAACTGGTGGGTGGTTAGAAAATTTTACTACTAACAGAAATACAAAAGTGGGCAGTAGGTATAAAAAGGTTGACTACCCCTGATCTACCTGGTCATTCAAGCCAAAACCTTGGGTCATCTTTGCTATTTCCCTATCTCTCACCTGCCAGTTCCTCCCTAGGTACTGCAGATTCTACTCCCTGAATATTTCTCAGCTCCTTCCACTTCTTTGCCCACCATCACCTCTTGCATGTTTCACTGCAACAGCCTCTGTACTGCTCCTTCATCTATTTCCAATTGTTTCTGTACACTCTTGCTAGACTGATCTTTCTAAAATGCATAGCTTGCCTGACCAGGAGGTGGCACAGTGGATAGAGTGTCGGACTGGGATGCGGAGGACCCAGAATCGAGACCCCGAGGTCGCCAACTTGAGCGCGGGCTCATCTGGCTTGAGCAAAAAGCTCACCAGCTTGGACCCAAGGTCTCTGGCTTGAGAAAGGGGTTACTCGGTCAGCTGAAGGCCCATGGTCAAAGCACATATGAGAAAGCAATCAATGAACAACTAAGGTGTCGCAACAAAAAAACTAATGATTGATGCTTCTCATCTCTCCATTCCTGTCTGTCTGTCCCTATCTCTCTCTCTCTCTCTCTCTCTCTGTGTCTCTGTAAAATAAATAAATAAATAAATAAATAAATAAGATAAAATGCATAAACACAAACTTCCTTTTACTTTTTTTTAAAAAGTATTTTTTTAATTTTATTTATTTTTTATTTTTTAACTTCAGAGAAGAGAGAGAGAGAGAGAGAGGAGAGACAGAGAGAGAGAAGGGGGGGAGGAGCTGGAAGCATCAACTCCCATATGTGCCTTGACCAGGCAAGCCCAGGGTTTTGAACCAGCGACCTCAGCATTTCCAGGTCGATGCTTTATCCACTGTGCCACCACAGGTCAGGCCTCTTTTACTTTTATTTTAAGATTTTTTTTTTCTTAAGCTGGAAACGGGGAGGCAGTCAGACAGACTCCCGCATGCGCCCGACCGGGATTCACCGGCATGCCCACCAGGGGGCGATGCTCTGCCCATCCAGGGCGTTGCTCTGTTGTGACCAGAGCCACTCTAGCGCCTGGGGCAGAGGCCACAGAGCCATCCCCAGCGCCCAGGTCATTTTTTTGCTCCAATGGAGCTTCGGTTGCAGGAGGGGAAGAGAGAGACAGAGAGGAAGGAGAGGGGGGGGGATGGAGAAGCAGATGGGCGCCTCTCCTGTGTGCCCTGGCCGGGAATCGAACCCGGGACTTCCGCATGCCAGGCCGATGCTCTGCCACTGAGCCAACTGGCCAGGGCCTATTTTAAGATTTTAATTATTGATTTTACAGAGAGAAGATTTTACAGGGGGGAAGCAAGAAGTATAGTTGCTTCACTTTGATTGTTCATTGCTTGTTTCTCATATGTGCCTTGACCAGGCAAGCCCACGGTTTTGAACTGGTGACCTCAGCATTCCAGGTTGATGCTCTATCCACCACAGGCCAAGTCTAAACACAAACCTTCTGATTAAATCTTCTTGCCCTTTTCGTTAGGATAAGTTCCAAATGCTTTGATATGGCTTGTAACGTCCTCTATGATTGGCCCCCATTTCATCTTTCCAACCTCAACACAATTCCTTTCTTTCTCTGTATCCATCCACTATAGTGCTACAGAACTTTTTTTTTTTTTTTTTTTTACAGAGACAGAGAGAGGGACAGGTAGGGACAGACAGACAGGAACAGAGAGAGATTAGAAGCATCAATCATTAGTTTTTCGTTGCAACACCTTAGTTGTTCTTTGATTGCTCTCTCATATGTGCCTTGACTGTGGGGCCACAGCAGACTGAGTAACCCCTTGCTCGAACCAGCAACCTTGGGTCCAACCTGGTAAGCTTTGCTCAAACCAGATGAGCCCGCGCTCTAGCTGGCGACCTCGGGGTCTCGAACCTGAGTCCTCCACATCCCAGTCTGATGCTCTATCCACTGCGCCACCGCCTGGTCAGGTCAGAACTATTTTTAATTTCCAAACTTGCTTTCTTAGATCATGGCTGACTTGTCTACCTACAAGTCCTCCTCCTCTCCCTGCTCCACCTGAATAACTCCCGCTTGTTCTTCAGTGCTCAGTGTGATGGCACCTCCCTTGGACACCATCCTTACCCTGTGGTTGGGTTTGGTGCTCTTCTTCATGTTGCCACGAAGCCATGTCCTTATCCCAGTCATAGCACTTATTACCAGGTTGAAATAGTCTGTTTATCTATCTATCTCCCCGACCTCAGACTGTGAGCTTCTTGAGAGGGGACTCTGACTTATTTCCTGTACCTAGACCTGTAACTGAGTGAAGAAGATCATTTAAGTTCCAGAAGCAGATTTTGACTTGGAGGCAAGAGTAAGAAGGAATAGAGTTAGGAGACAGAGTGGAAATGTACATTTTTAAGTAGGGAGAGGGGTGGCGGCAGCTGAATCTGATTTGTTTGCTAAGTGTTGACTAAGATTAGATGGGTGGCAGGGCCAGGCCAGGGAAAAGACTACTGAGGCAGATAGTGTAACCCAGACAAGATATGACAGTGGCCTGACTCAGGGTACTTACTGGCAGTGTGGATGGGGAGAACCAAACAGACTTAAATGAATTAAGAAGTAAAATTAACAGAATTGTTTGGGGTGGTGAGGTGAAGAAAAGAAAGGGTGTAAACCCTCCTCTCCTTTCAAAAAAAAAAGAAAGGGTGTAATATGGGGTGAGTTCTAATTTGGGTAACAGAGGTCCTAGTGGTGACTTCTTCTAGGGCGGGGAATCTAGAAGAAAGAACATGATTACAGATGGTAGAGAGAAAGATGAGGAGCTCTGTTTCAGACATATTGAATTTGAGGGTCCTATGAGACACCCAGAGGTATCTGGACATTCAGAGCTGCAGAGGGAGAACTGAAGTTGAGAACAATAAAAGAAAAAGCAGAAGAGTAAATAGAAATAATAGATGCCAAGAGAGTGGGATTCAGAAATGACTCCTGTCTCTTTCTCTTCCTTTCTCTCTCTAAAATTAATAAATTGAAAAACAAAAATTTTAAGCTCTGGCCAAATAGTCTGGTTAGTTAGAGCAGTGGTCAGCAAACTGCAGCTCACGAGGCACATGTGGCTCTTTGGCCCCTTTGAGTGTGGCTCTTCCACAGAATACCACGTGCAAGAGCTACCTCGATAACGAATGTACCTACCTATATAGTTTAAGTTTAAAAAATTTGGCTCTCAAAAGAAATTTCAATCGTTGTACTGTTGATATTTGGCTCTGTTGACTAATGAGTTTGCCGATCACTGGGTTAGAGCATTGTCTAGAAGTACAGAGGTTGCCTGTTTGATTCCCACTCAGGGCACATACAGGAACAGATCTAGGTTCTAATCTCTCTCACTCTCTCTCTTCTTTTCTCTCTCTAAAATCAATCAATAGCCTGACCAGGTGGTGAAGCAGTGGATAAAGCCTTGGCCTGGGATGTTGAGGACCCAGGCTTGAAACTCCAAGGTCACTGGCTCGAGCACAGGCTCACCAGCTTGAGCATGGGATTGTCAGCCTGAGTGTGGGATCATAGACATGACCCCATGGTCACTGGCTTGAGCCCAAACATCATTGGCTTGAAGCCCAAGATCCCTGGCTTGAGCCCAAGATCGCTGGCTTGAGCAAGGGGTCACTGGCTCTGCTGTAGCCCCCTGGTCAAGGCACATATGAGAAAACAATCAATGAGCAACTAAAATGCCACAACTATGAGTTGATGCTTCTTATCTCACTCCCTTTCTGCCTGTCTGTCTGTCAATATCTCTCGAAATAAATAAATAAATAAATAAATAAATTTTTATTGATTTTTAGAGGGAGAGAAAAGAGATAAAGAAAGAGGGGAGAGAAGTGGGAAACATCAACTTGTAGTTGCTTTCCATATGTGCCTTGACCAGGCAAGCTCAAGGTTTAGAACCGGCTACCTCAGTGTCCCAGTTCAACACTTTACCCATTGCACTACCACAGGTCAGGCAATAAAAAATAATTTAAAAAGAAAATAAATGACTAGAGACAAGGAGAACATACTGCTGAGCCTCCTCCTCACAGGTACCACCACATCCACAGACATAAATGCACTGGAGAGGTTTTTCTTGACAGCTGTTTTATTTGATTCAAAAGTTAAACTCAGACCCTGGTCCATCCACTGATCATCGGTTTATGGCAGAAATAGGCTCAACTCAGAGATCACTGGCCTCTTACCAGGATCAGAAAAGGGCAACATATGGGTCGTGTCTATATATCAGGGCAGGGAGAGGCCCAGCTACTGCTGGTTGGGTAGGACTTAGCTACAGGCCAGGGAAGGGGTTACTGGTACCATCCCCAAGACACATGCAGATGGAGAGGAGATTAATTCATGATGGGTGTTAGGGTGTGGGCTTAGAATAGGACTAGGGCAGGATCAGGGAGGTCTGGACCAACAGGTTCAATAGCTGTGAGTAGAGGACTTGTCCAACTCACTGTGCTGCTCCTTCTGGGACTCTGTCACCACCTGTAGGGGGAAAGGCATGTGAAGGGCACAAACCACTCAGCACCACCCTCCTTCAAGCTCCTTTGGGGTATGGGCCTCTCCTCTGGCATAACCAGTTGAGGCTCCAGTCTCTCCATCCACCTTCTCTATTTTCCTCTCTCAGTACCACTCCAAGAACCCCTAACCCATAATACTCTTAGAGCCAAGCAGCTACAGCCAAGCAGGGGCTCAGAAATAATGTTGGAAACGATGGGGTCCTAGACTGAAGTGTCCCATCTCACCTCCCCATCCCGGGTCTCAATGGTCTTGATCAGAACCATCTTCCGGCTATGGCTGTCCTGGGGAGGCTCCACCTCAGGCACTGGAAAATGTAGGTGAGGGGTGGAAGAGAGAAGGCTTGGCATTTATATTCTTTTAAGCCCTCATACCTTCTACAGAAGGGTATGAGGGAAGGGTAAGGGAGGGGCAGAGTTTAAGGAGAGGGCGAGAGTAGACCAAGACTCAAGAGTTCACAAAATAGCCTAACCAGGCGGTGGCGCAGTGGATAGAGCGTCGGACTGGGACGCGGAGGACCCAGGTTCAAGACCCCAAGGTCGCCAGCTTGAGCGCGGGCTCATCTGGTTTGAGTAAAAGATCACCAGCTTGGACCCAAGGTCCCTAGCTTAAGCAAGGGGTCACCCAGTCTTCTGTAGCCCACCCGTCACCTCCCCACCCCCCACCCCCGTGAAGGCACATATGAGAAAGCAATCAATGAACAACTAAGGAACTGCAAGGAAGAATTGATGCTTCTCGTCTCTTTCCCTTCCCGTCTGTCTGTCCTATCTGTCCCTCTCTCTAACTCTCTGTCTCTGCCACACACACACACACACACACACACACACACACACACACACACACACGTTCACAAAAGGAACCAATCCCTGAGGAGAGCCATAGCAAGAGTCCGGTCAGGACAGAAGAGGACAAGGGGAAAGACAGGTTGGAGGTCAGGTGTAGGAGACTCACCAGTTGTCTTTATACTTAAGGATGTGAAGGAATGGACGGGCACCGAGATCCTGGGGGTGAAGCAAATGGTTAGCTCCTGTGCCCAGGCCGCGCCCCTTCCTGGTCACGCCCTACCACCCTGCCGCAGCCCCGCCCCCACCGGCTCTCCTCGCCCTCCAGCAGCTTCCGGTAGGTGGCGATCTCGATGTCCAGGGCCATCTTGACGTTGAGGAGCTCCTGGTATTCGCGCAGGTGTCGCGCCATCTCCTCCTTTAGCTGCCGCAGCTCCTCCTCGAGGCGTGCAACGCCCGCCTGGTACCCACCGGCCTCCAGGGCAAACTGCTCTTCCATTTCCCGCAGCTGTCTAAGCAGCGCCTCGTTCTGGGATGGGGTGGGGAAAGCGTGGGTCAGAGAACGAACAGCCTTCACTGTCCATCCCCAGCCCGTGGTGTAGCCTGGTACTCACCGTGCCTCGCAGTCCGTCCACCTCGCACGTCAGGCTCTGGATCTGGCGCCGGGATTCGTTCATCTCCTGCTTGGCCTGGCGCAGGGCCTCGTGGTTCCGGTTGGCTGCATCGGACAGGTCCGCGTACTGCCGGATGGAGGGCAACCGAAATGTGAGCAGACGGCAAGCACCCTCACCCGAGCGCCCAACACTCTAAGGCCCTCCCAAACCCTCTGGGCGCTCGCACCTTGGACTTGTACCATTCCTCTGCCTCCTGCAGGTTCTTCGCTGCGATGCTCTCGTACTGCGCGCGGATGTCCCTCAGCGCTGCTGTCAGCTCGGGCTTCACGGTCGCCTCTACCTCGATCTGCTGCACCTGATGGTTCTCCACATTCACCTGCAGGTCTCGCAACTCCTGCCGCCCAGGATAACAGGACGTCGAGTCGCCGCGCAAATACACGCGGGCCGCGCAGTTCACACACAGAAAAGAGCAGAAACACTTGAGTGAACAAAGGGGGCTCCAGGCAGTGCAGCGCGCGCAGGACTGCACAGCCTGCGCCGGGCGCTCACCGAGCTGGAGGCCAGGTTACCGGGTGCAGCTCCGCTGCTCGCCACCTGGTGGCGCAGGGGCGGGAGGCAAACCACCTGTAAGGTTGAGGGGCCGCGTCTACCCGAGAACCTCACTTCGCTTCCCTAGGACTATTCTTCCGCTCCTCCCGCCAGTCTCCTCCAGAGCTTGTCTCCTAGCTCCAAAGAGATCACCCCAACCTCCCAAGCCTCGCCTGACATCCAGGTCCACCCACCTCCTCATGCAGCTTCTTGAGGAACTCAATCTCATCCATCAGAGACTCAATCTTGCGCTCTAGCTCCAGGCGGGCTAGGGTAGCATCGTCCACATCCTGCATGGGGTGGCAGTAAGGGTTCAAGAGTAGGGAGGAGCCGTTCAGCGCGAAGAAGACCCAGGCCCTCCCTGTCGGCCTCTGAAGAGGTCTAGTGACCTCCCCGTACCCACAGATTGCCACCCTGGGCACGCAAGCCCGATTAGGGGTAGGGAAACAGAAATCCACGCGAGGCCCGGGCTCACCTTGCGAAAGAGCACGAGGTTGTGCTCAGCGTCTTCCCGCTTGCGTGTTTCATCCTCCAGCCTGGTGGGAGGAGTGGGCAGAGGCTGAACTACGGGGTCACCGTCCCTCCCACCCCCGGGGTCTGGGGTAGTACAGGACTCCCAGGAGGGGTCTTCAGGCTGCCTGATGGACAGGCCTCATTTTCTGTCTAATGGGCTGGGAGCTGAGCTGGGCCCCTTAATTCACGAAGAGCTATAGTCACTTTGCCTCCCCAGAGACTCAGCAAAGTGGTAGAGGGAGGGCAAGGATGCTGCCAGCACACGCCCTCCCGCGTTGGCTGGGAAAGCAACTCCCACGGGTAAATGGTGGGGAGGAAGTGGAAGAGAAGAACAGCCGCCTCGACGGCCACCGCCCAGCCGTGCCCCCTGACCTCTGCTTGAGCGCAGCCAGGTCCTCCGCCAGCCCGTCGCGCTCCACCTGCACCCGGTCACGCTCGCGTCCCAGCAGCTCTAGCTCCCTGCGGAGCTCGCGCAGCTCCTGCTGGCACAGCTGGTCGGCGCGCGCCGGCTCCTGGCCCCGGGCCTGGTTCAGCTCCCCTCGCAAGGCCGCATTCTGCTGCTCCAGGAAGCGCACCTTCTCAATGAAGTTGGCGAAGCGGTCGTTGAGCTCCTGCAGCTCCTGCTTCTCGTTGCTGCGCGTGGTCAGAAACTCCTGGTTGAGGGCCTCGGCCATAGAGAAATCGAGGCGCTCCGAGGGCAGGCGCAGGAGGGCGCCCGCGCCCGCCCGGGGACCGCGGAAGCTGCCTAGACGCACCGAGGAGCTGGAGGACGCCGAGCCCAGCAGCCGGCTCCCCGAGAAACGGGAGCTGGACGAGTAGGAGAAGGCCCCGGGGGACAGTGAAGGCGGTGGCCCAAACGTGCGGCGGTAGGAGGTAGAACTGACGTTGGCCCGGAGGCCCGACGAGTGGCTCATGGCGGCGGAAGATGGGCAGTCACCGCTAGCAGAGCTGGTCCCGGAGTCGCAGACCGCTGCGAGGCAGCTTTATAGTCCTGCGGGTTCAGGGGGGGCACGGGCAGCTCCTCCCACTGGCCTGATTGTGCGGCTAAGTGGGGAGGGGGACGCCCCACCCCTGCGGAGCCGCAGGAGCTCCATACCCTCCCTCCCTGGTTGCTGGCGCCCGGCCTACTTGGATCCCCCTGTTGCTGGTGGGGAAGACAGCAGGGATGGCGTCTACAGGCCACAAGCAGGCGGGGTTGGAGGTCAGCGCCTTTCAGCAAGCATCCAGAGCTGAAGCCTAGGATGGGAGGACCTGTTCTGAGCAGGAATACCTGACTGAAAGAGCTGGTAAAAACTGGGGGACAGGAGGACTGGAGGTTAAAGGACAGACTTCTGGCACATGAGTAGGGAGGAGGTGGCTCTGGGAGATGGAGAGCTGGCCCGGCTTAGGCCTCAGATCCTGTGCCTCCACTTTTCCCCTGAAGGCTATGCTTTGCTTTTACCTGCTGTCAGTTACCACCTTTGTCACCACACCCAGGGAGATATGGGGGACAGGAGGGCAGAAGCAGCTGAGGGGGGGTGGGGAAAGGCTGATCTCTCTGTAATCCCCAGGGCTCTGTGCAGGGTTGCTTTCTGGCGCCAGCTCTGCGGCTAATGGACTGGCCACTTCCCCTCCCCCTCCCCTGGACACTTGGCCAGGGGGTTGCTGGCTGATGTCTCAGCTTTAAAGACACAGCTCTCAAACCTGGACCTACTCTAGGTCCCAACATGGTGGGCACATCAGAAGGGACTGTGGGTGACTGGGCCCAGCTCTGGGTCCCACTAGGCAGGGTCTGTTCCCTGCAGGAAGCTGAGCTGAGTGAGCCAGTGTATGCTGCCTGGCTTTACTGGATTCTCCCTTCCCCCAACCAACTGCTGCTCAGTCATGGGCCTTACAGGAACCAGGGTGAGTCCTGAGGTAGGAAGGGGAGGGGGCTGAAGGGTGGTAGCTGCTGCCAAGGCTGAGAGATGGATGGACTGGCAAGAATTAGTTTCCAGGGTTGGGGAGTTGCAGATACCAAAGGATGGGTGGGGCTGGATGGGGAAGCGGTGAGAGAAGAGAAGGTCTCTATCCCCAATGGTTCAGGGACAGAAAGAGGAAAAAGAAGGCCATAGAACAGATCCACAGCCTGTGCATATAGAGATGCATACATATAATAGCACTGTATACCTATGTGCACACACACATTACACAAACACACATACAGACACTGCACATCTTTTCCTACCCTCTCCCACCCTAGAATTAGCTGGAAGGCTGATGTCTGGCCTTTGCTTGTCAAGTTGCTTCTAGAACACAGACCCAGGTTGCCCAGGAGTGATCACAGACAGCTCGGATGGTCTGCAGGGGCCAGAGTGCTGAAATAGTGTTTGGCAGGAGCCACGGGACAGCTGCCGCCAGGACTCCAGGGCTCTCCAGTAGCGAAAAGTCTGCCTTCCATTGACTCTGAGGACAAAAGATGGGCATCTGGGAAAGCAGTTTGGGGCTCCAGGTTGGATCTCTGGCTGAGGCAGGGAGGAGGGCGGCTCCCTGGCAGCCAACTCCTTCAGCATTGCAGGGCAGAGCAGCCTCCCCCTTTGTGTGTCCTCTGAGATGGGCCACGCCCGACTGCCGGCTGACATCCCTACCGCCTCTTCCCCCGTTCCAGGCCCCTCCTTCCTTCCGGGCCATTAGTCTCTCCCTGTACAGCTGCCAGGTCCTTCTTGATGGGTCTGGTCTTGTTGCCAGGGGAATGGGAAGAGGGAGGATGGGAGAGAGGCGATGGATAAACTAAGGCCTGTCCCCTCTAACTCCTGGAAATAGAGAGGGGTAGGGTCCTGCCAGGGCTGGGGGTAGGGGATTTGGCAGGTGTGAGGAGGGAGCTGGGGAAACCTTGGTGCTTTCTGCCACAGCCTTATGCTCTCAGCCCCCGCTGCCATTGAGCTGGAGCCCCATTTACTCCAGCCGAGGCCCCGCCCTGCCCCTACCCGCTGTCTTCAAGGAGCAAACTGGAAGTCTGAGCTGGTACTGCATATAGAGGGGCAGACAAGTCCTGGGAGAACCAGCCTAGGCTCTGTCTTCATAAGGAGCTGCTGGTAGACCTGGGTCTTTGAGAGTCAAGGCCCCTTGGGCTGGGCCCAGGGAGTTCCGGGTGTGGTTCTCATCCCTTCTCCTGCTTGAGCTTCCAGCTCACAACCCAGATATCTTAGAGTGGAGGGGGGCCAGGGCCTCCTCAGCAGGGCTCTAGGAACTGTGGAGTGAGTAAGGCCAGGGCTTCGATGGGGAAACCAGGCCGGCTGGCAAGGCAGAGGAGACTCGTCCCCCGTCCTCAGAAAGAGCCAGGCCCAGGAGATCTTGAGGCCAGAAGAAACATAGGGAAGGGTACAGTCAAGAGTCAGGGCTCTTGCCTGACCAGGCGGTGGCACAGTGGATGGAGTGTTGGACTGGGATGCAGAGGACCCAGGTTCGAGACCCCGAGGTCACCAGCTTGGACCCAAGGTCACTGGATCGAGCAAGGGGTTACTCGGTCTGCTGAAGGCCTGTGGTCAAGGCACATATGAGAAAGCAATCAATGAACAACTAAGGTGTTGCAACGCGCAATGAAAAACTAATAATTGATGCTTCTCATCTCTCCATTCCTGTCTGTCTCTGTCTATCCCTCTCTCTGACTCACTCTCTGTCTCTGTAAAAAAAAAAAAAAAAAAAAAATGTAAGCTACTTTTAGGCCCTGGCCGGTTGGCTCAGTGGTAGAGCGTCGGCCTGGCGTGCGGGAGTCCCAGGTTCGATTCCTGGCCAGGGCACACAGGAGAGGCGCCCATCTGCTTCTCCACCCCTCCCCCTCTCCTTCCTCTCTGTCTCTCTCTTCCCCTCCGGTAGCCAAGGCTCCATTGGAGCAAAGTTGCCCTGGCGCTGAGGATGGCTCTGTGGCCTCTGCCTCAGGCTCTAGAATGGCTCTGATTATGGCAGAGTGATGCCCCAGATGGGCAGAGCATCGCCCCCTGGTGGGTATGCCAGGTGGATCCCGGTCGGGCACATGCGGGAGTCTGTCTGACTGCCTCCCCGTTTCCAACTTAAGAAAAAGAAAGGAAAAAAAAAAGAAAGAAAATGTAAACTACTTTTATAATTATTATTATCATTGACCTCCTGAGTGACATTGTCAGCCCCTCAGTGCAGTGAGGATCTGGACTTCTTTTAAATTATCCCCACTAGTGGCTGTCAAGTATTTACCAGCTAAAGGAGAAGAGGAAAATGGCCTGCCTCATCGTCCTCTGTCCTGGGCAAATAGTATACTGATTAAGACATGGACACTGAGTTCGATTAAGACTGCCTGGGTTCAATCAGGTCTCCTCAATTTAATTAGCTATGTGTTTTGGATTTAGGTGAATGATTTAACCTCACTTCACCCCATTGTCTTTATCCACAAGTGGGGATGATAATAATAGTACCTCCCTCACGTGTTGGAGGCTGAAATGAGTTACAGTATCTGAAGCACTTAGTGCTTGGCACGCAGACATGCTGTATAAGTATTAGCCAGTGTTAGTATTTCCCTTCTTCCTTCTGCCACCCTTGGCTGCTCTGGTGAAGGCTTGGAGAGGAATGACAGTTGGATGCATTCAACAGTTTGCAAAGAAGGTGAGAAATGAAGTTTAGGTCACTAGCAAGAGTGCTATTGAATGACAGTCCATGTACGCAAAGCTGGGTGAGTGGAGGTTTGTGGGAGATTGGCAGAGTAAAGATGTCCACAGGTGGGTCCCAGACAGGGCCAAGGAACAATCATAGTACAAAGAAATTGAAAGAGTCACTGAAAGGGTAGGAAATTGTTTTCAGAGAGCAGGATGCATGCACAAATTTGCCAGAATTTGTGGTTCTGGAGCTGGGTTATTAATTGAATAGAAGAGTCTCAGGGCATTTTTAAGGAAGTGGGCAGCTGAGGCTAAGGTGGGTTGGAGGGAAAGGTCGGAGGAGGAGAGCGGAGGGCAGCAGCCCGGGCACTGACTATCACCCTGGCCAGCCACTTGTCTTCTCTGAGCTTCCATTTTTTCATCTGTAAAATTGGGAGGATGACACTTTCCTCCTAGGGCTGTTGTGAGATCTATAGTATATGAGATATTGTACATGAAACAATAAGCCTGTGGTGAGACTCGCTGTAGATGCTCAACACTATTGACCAGGGGTCCCCAAACTATGGCCCGCGAGCCACATGCGGCCCCCTGAGGCCATTTATCCACCCCGCTGCACTTCCGGAAGGGGCACCTCTTTCATTGGTGGTCAGTGAGAGGAGCACATTGACCATCTCATTAGCCAAAAGCAGGCCCATAGCTCCCATTAAAATACTGGTCAGTTTGTTGATTTAAATTTACTTGCTCTTTATTTTAAATATTATATTTGTTCCCGTTTTGGTTTTTTTACTTTAAAATAAGATGTGTGCAGTGTGCATAGGGATTTGTTCATAGTTTTTTTATAGTCCAGCCCTCCAACGGTCTGAAGGACAGTGAACTGGCCCCCTGTGTAAAAAGTTTGGGGACCCCTGCTATTGATGGTCTTCTTCCTCTCTCATGTGACAGAGAGGAAACAGACACAGAGGAGCAAGGCCCTAACCTCAATTACTTGTAACTAAGTGCCAGCTGGGGTCTCCCTGCGCCTTGAGGTCTAAGATTGGCTCAACCTCCCTTTTTCATCCTGGGGAAAGTTCAGTGTACTCCCCAAGGTCTACTTGTCTTTCTGGTGCTTTCTTCTTTTTTGTCTCCCCTTCCCTGATGCTCCTGAATTGGCTGACTTTACAGCTCACTTACCAGTGTCTCAGCTGCAGAACTCAATACTGTCCCTTGGTTCCCATGATCACCTTCCTCATCACAGGTAGGACCTGAAGCTCAGAGGGATGGATTTGTCTGTCTGAGGTTACACAGTGAGATAATGACAGCTCCCATTCCAGGAAGGCTTGTCTTGTGGGTCAGATGAACTTCAGCTAGGAGTCCAGCTCCATTCAAGGTGGGCTCTCCTAGGCCGGTCCAGGCACAGGGTCCCCACCGGCAGAGTGGTTCCACAGAGGGAATTCTTTTCCCATTATCTCCATTTTGGGGTTCTACTCTTCCCATTACGGAACACTCTGGGTATCTTCTATCTCATCATTTCTCTCGTTGTATTGTACAGTAATGGCTAATATTTCCTATGTGCCAAGCATCTTATACATGTTACCACTTTTTTTTTTTTTTTACAGATACAGAAAGAGTCTGAGAGGGGGACAGATAAGGACAGAAAGACAGGAAGGGCCTGACCAGGCGGTGGCACAGTGGATAGAGCGTCAGACTGGGATGCAAAGGACCCAGGTCCAAGACCCCGAGGTCGCCAGCTTGAGCGCAGGCTCATCTGGTTTGAGCAAAAGCTCACCAGCTTGGACCCAAGGTTGCTGGCTCAAGCAAGGTGTTACTTGGTCTGCTGTAGCCCCACAGTCAAGGCACATATGAGAAAGCAATCAATGAACAACTAAGGTGTCAAAATGAAAAACTAATGATTGATGCTTCTCATCTCTCTCCATTCCTGTCTGTCTGTCCCTATCTATCCCTCTCTCTGACTCTCTCTCTGTCTCTGTAAAAAAAAAAAAAAAAAAAAAAGACAGGAAGGGAGAGAAAGCATCAATTTTTTGTTGCAGCTCCTTAGTTGTTCATTGATTGCTTTTTCATATGTGCCTTGACCGGGGGGGCTACAGCAGAGCAAGTGACCCCTTGCTCAAGCCAGTGACCTTTGGGCTCAAGCCAGTAACCATGGGGTCATGTCTATGATCCCACACTCAAGCCAGTGACCCCACACTTAAGTGAATGAGTCTGTGCTCAAGCTAGTGCTCTCGAGGTTTTGAACCTGGATCCTCCATGTTCCAGTCTGATGCTCTATCCACTGTGCCACCGCCTGGCCAGGCTATATGTTACTACTTTTTTTTTTTTTTTTTTAACAGGGACAGAGAGAGAGAGTCAGAGAGAAGGATAGATAGGGACAGACAGGAACAGAGAGAGATGAGAAGCATCAATCATTAGTTTCTCATTGAGACACCTTAGTTGTTCATTGATTGGTTTCTCATATGTGCCTTGACCACGGGCCTTCAGCAGACTGAGTAACCCCTTGCTCAAGCCAGTGACCTTGGGTCCAAGCTGGTGAGCTTTTTGCTCAAGCCAGATGAACCTGCACTCAAGCTGGCGACCTCGGGGTCTCGAACCTGGATCCTCTGCATCCCAGTCCGATGCTCTATCCACTGCTCCACTGCCTGGTCAGGCTATATGTTACTATTTTTAATCTTCACAATAACCCTATACATAGGTACTATTACAATTCCTATTTTACAGTTGAATAAATTGAGGCACTTAGAGGTTAAGCAAGTTTACCCAAGTCACACAACTAGTAAACTAGTAATGTTTATATATCTGACTTCTCCCTCCCTAACAATATGGTATTTGATGACAGCTATCAGGTATTATTCACCTTTGTGTCCGTGGTATCTAGCACAGAACCTTGGTCAAACAAGTGTTGGTTAAACTGAGTGGTAGGCACTTGAAAAACTCCCTTGGGTGGCAGTCTGGAAAAGAAAGAGAGATGTGTTGCTGCCATCTTCTGGCCAGAAGCCAGAATGACATGTCTGCAGCCTGAGTGCATATAGGCAGGTGTTTAAGACTCAATGCTAGAGAAACGTTGGAATTTGGAGATGCTTCAAAATTATTACCATGTCCTTTTTACAGATAAGGAGAATTGACCAAGCATGTGTAAAATATAATAGCATCACTGGAATTATGATTTCAGACCCCTGATTTTACTCCTGTAGGCTTTAAGAGCTCCCTCTGTCTCCACCCCACCCGCAGAAGCCAAAAGCCAGAAAAGGAGAACAAAACCTGCCCTCCACTCCCCAGTGTCCTGTACTATGTCCACAATCTCCAGTCCTGCCATCATCTTTTTTTTTTAATTTTATTTATTCATTTTTAGAGAGGAGAGAGAGAGAGAGAGAGAGAGAGAGAGAAGGGGGGAGGAGCTGGAAGCATCAACTCCCATATGTGCCTTGACTGGGTAAGCCCAGGGTTTCGAACCAGCGACCTCAGCATTTCCAGGTCGACGCTTTATCCACTGTGCCACCACAGGTCAGGCCCATCTTTTTTTTTTTTTAATTTATTCATTTTTAGAGAAGAGAGAGAGACAGAGAGGGAGAGAGAGACAGAGAGAGAGAAGGGGAGGAGCTGGAAGCATCAACTCCCATATGTGCCTTGACCAGGCAAGCCCAGGGTTTCGAACCGGCGACCTCAGCATTTCCAGGTCAACGCTTTATCCACTGCGCCACCACAGGTCAGGCCTGCTTTTCTTTCTTTCTTTTTTCTTTTTTCTTTTTTTTTTTAACAGAGACTGAGAGAGAGTCAGAGAGACGGATAGTTAGGGATGGAGAGAGATGAGAAGCATCAATCATTAGTTTTTCATTGCGACACCTTAGTTGTTCATTGATTGCTTTCTCATATGTACCTTGACTAAGGGGCTACAGCAGACCGAGTAACCCCTTGCTCGAGCCAGCGACCTTGGGCTCAAGCTGGTGAGCTTTTTGCTCAAACCAGATGAACCCGCGCTCAAGCTGGCAACCTCGGGGTCTCAAACCTGGGTCCTACTCATCCCAGTCCGACGCTCTATCCACTGCGCCACCGCCTGGTCAGGCCCTGCCATCATCTTAAATATCGTATCTCCATCCAGCAACCCCTCAACTGGAGAACGGAAAGCAGCTTGTGGCCTCAGAATGCTAAGTGAAACTTCTTGTGGTGTGGCCTATGGACCCAACTCAGAATCACCGGGAGGGGCCTTTTGAAAGCAGATTCCAGCCTGACCAGGCGGTGGTGCAGTGGATAGAGCGTCAGACTGGGATGCAGAGGACCCAGGTTCGAGACCCCAAGGTTGCCAGCTTGAGCGCGGGCTCATCTGGTTTGAGCAAAAAGCCCACCAGCTTGAACCCAAGGTTGCTGGCTCCAGCAAGGGGTTACTCGGTCTGCTGAAGGCCCGCGGTCAAGGCACATATGAGAAAGCAATCAATGAACAACTAAGGTGTTGCAACGCGCAATGAAAAACTAATGATTGATGCTTCTCATCTCTCTCCATTCCTGTCTGTCTGTCCCTGTCTATCCCTCTCTCTGACTCACTCTCTGTCTCTGTAAAAAAAAAAAAAAAAAAAAAAAAAGAAAGCGGATTCCAGTCCCCACTAAAATCTTCTGAATCCCTAGAATCTGAATTTTAGCAAACTTCGTAGGTGATTGAGACTACCTGGATTAATTTTTTTTTTCTTTAAATTGTCCATCTTGGCCCTGGCCGGTTGGCTCAGCGGTGGAGCGTCGGCCTGGCGTGCGGGGGACCCGGGTTCGATTCCCGGCCAGGGCACATAGGAGAGGCGCCCATTTGCTTCTCCACCCCACCTCCTTCCTCTCTGTCTCTCTCTTCCCCTCCCGCAGCCGAGGCTCCATTGGAGCAAAGATGGCCCGGGCGCTGGGGATGGCTCCTTGGCCTCTGCCCCAGGCGCTGGAGTGGCTCTGGTCGTGGCAGAGCGATGCCCCGGAGGGGCAGAGCATCGCCCCCTGGTGGGCAGAGCGTCGCCCCTGGTGGGCGTGCCGGGTGGATCTCGGTTGGGCCCATGCGGGCCCAATATACCATCCACATTTAAATTCCCCCAATTGTCCCAATAATGTCCTTTATAGCTATTCCCCCTCAACCCAGACTCAAAGATCAAGAATTGTAAGCATGCCTTCCTTGAGGCACACTGTCTGACTGTCTCTCCCCGTTTCCAGCTTCAGAAAAATACAAAAAAAAAAAAAAAAAAATTTCCATCTTTCCCTCCATTTTATTATGATTTTCAAACCCAGAGAAAAGTTCAAAGAATGCTGCAATACATGCCAATATACCCTTCACTCAGATTTATCAATTGTCAATATTTTGCCATAATTTGTTTGAAAGTATGTTTCAAACAGCATATTTCACCCCTCAATACTTTAGCATACAGCTCTCAAGAACAAGGATGGGCCCTGGTGGAATAGCTTGGTTGGTTAGAGCATCATCCTAATATGCAAAGGTTGTGGGTTCAATCTCTGACTAGGGCACATACAGGAACAGCTCAATGTCTTCCTCTCTCTCTAAAATCAATCAATAAATTTTTAAAAGAGAACAAGGATGAGCCCTAGCTAGATAGCTTGGTTGGTTGGAGTGTTGGAGTGTTGTCCCAGGGCACAGAGGTTGCTGGTTCAATTTCCTGGTCAGGGCACATACAGGAGCAGCTCAATGTTCCTGTGTCTCTCTCTCCCTGTCTTTCTCTTAAAAAAAAAAAAAAAAAGATCCAAGGGAATTACTTAAAAAAAAAAAAAAAAAAAAAAAAAAAAAAAGCCCCTGGCTGGTTGGCTCAGCGGTAGAGCGTCGGCCTAGCGTGCGGAGGACCCGGGTTCGATTTCCGGCCAGGGCACACAGGAGAAGCGCCCATTTGCTTCTCCACCCCTCCGCCGCGCTTTCCTCTCCCCTCCCGCAGCCAAGGCTCCATTGGAGCAAAGATGGCCCGGGCGCTGGGGATGGCTCTGTGGCCTCTGCCCCAGGCGCTAGAGTGGCTCTGGTCGCAACATGGCGACGCCCGGGATGGGCAGATTATCGCCCCCTGGTGGGCAGAGTGTAGCCCCTGGTGGGTGTGCCGGGTGGATCCCGGTCGGGCGCATGCGGAAGCCTGTCTGACTGTCTCTCCCCGTTTCCAGCTTCAGAAAAATGAAAAAAAAAAAAAAAAAAAAAAAAAAAGAACGAGGATGGTATTCTTTTCTTACATACCATGGTACTATTAACCCACTCATTTGCCCAATATACCGTCCACATTTAAATTCCCCCAATTGTCCCAATAATGTCCTTTATAGCTATTCCCCCTCAACCCAGACTCAAAGATCAAGAATTGTAAGCATGCCTTCCTTGAGGCACACCCACTCTAATCTCCTTTTTCTTTTTTTTTTAGCTTAGTTTTTTTTTTTTTGTATTTTTCTGAAGTTGGAAACGGGGAGGCAGTCAGACAGACTCCAGCATGCGCCCGACCGGGATCCACCCAGCATGCCCAATAGGGGGCGATGCTCTGCCCATCTGGGGCGTTGCTCTGTTGCATCCAGAGCCATTCTAGCGCCTGAGGCAGAGGCCATAGAGCCATCCTCAGTGCCTGGGCCAACTTTGCTCCAATGGAGCCTCAGCTGCAGGAGGGGAAGAGAGAGACAGAGAGGAAGGAGAGGGGGAGGGGTGGAGAAGCAAATAGGCGCTTCTCCTGTGTGCCCTGGCCGGGAATCGAACCCGGGACTCCTGCACGCCAGGCTGACGCGCTACCACTGAGCCAACCAGCCAGGGCCCTAATCTCCTTTTTCAAGTGAATTTTCTTTCTCCTAAACTGTAAGGCTCCTCATGAGACTTACAACCAGGGGAGCAATGGCAGCAGCAGCTTGTCCTGGGCTAACCCCCTGAACCTGTCTCCAAGGCCCCCTTTTCTCTGACTCTCCAGGACCCATGCAGGCTCTCTCCTGTTGCTTCTCCTATCCTAGACCCTTCCCTGTTTATACTGTCCCTAGCTTTAATAAATGTATTCTCAAAATAAAAAAATTTAAAAAGAAAGAAAGAATTGTAATTGGTTGTCACCTGGGTAGAGGGAAGAGCCAGAGCATAGGGGTAAGGCTGAGATCAGCTTGGCATGTTTGAGGAATTGAAGAAATGGAGGTGGAGGAGGAGGGGGGGGGAACTGTGAGGTTAGAGCAGCGGGAAGGAGTCAGACCACATAGGGCTTTGTAAGTCAGAGTAAAGAGTTAGAGCTTATTTTAAATTGGAGGGGGTTTCTTGCTTTTTTAAGTTTTGATTTTTTAGAGAAAGAGAGATGATAATTTGTTGTTCCATTTATTTATGCATTCCTTGTTCTTGTATGTGCCCTGAAGGGTGATCAGACCTACACCCTTGGTGTACTGGGACAACAATGATATAACCCACTGAGCTACCTACCAGCTAAACTGGAGGGTTTTAAGCAGAGGGCTGACTTGATCTGATTTGTGACTTTAAAAGATCAATATAAGGACAATTTCAGATTTGGGATATTTTATAAGACAAAGATTCCTAAACTCTTTGAGAAGTCTGTCATTTTCTTTAAAAAATAGTGGTTGTATTTGCTTCCTATGGTTGTCATAAGAAATCACAACAAACTTGGTGGCTTAAAACAACAGACATTTATTCTCTCACAGTTCTGGGGCTGGATGTCCAAAATCAGGATGCTGGCAGGGCTGTACTTTCAACAGCTCTAAGGGAGAATCCTTCCTTGCCTCTTCCAGCTTCTGGTGGCTCTGGGCTTTCCTTGGCTTGTGGCTGCATCTCTAATCTCTTTCTGCATCTGTCTTCACACATCCTTTCCTCCTCTGTGCCTGTGTCTCCCCCCCTTTTTAAAATATGTTTTAAAATTTATTGATATTAGAGAGGTGAGAGAGAGAAAGGTGGGAGGGGGAAGAGACAAGCAGGAAGCACCAAGTCGTAGTTCCTTCTGGCTTTGACCTGTGGCCACCATCACAGCCACCTGGCCCATACAGGTTCGCATTTGATTTGGACAGACAGTAATGAAACAACAGGGCCAATAACTGGTGGGCCATTACCAAAAAAAAAAAAAAAAAAAAAAAAAAAAGAAAGAAAGAAAAGAAAAGCCTGACCAGGCGGTGGCAAAGTGGATAAAGCGTTGGACTGGGACTCAGAGAACCCAGGTTCAAAACCCGGAGGATGACAGTTTGAGTGTGGGCTCAACTGGTTTGAGCAAGGCTCACCAGCTTAAACCCAAGGTCTCTGGCTAGAGCAAGGGGTCACTTGGTCTGCTGTAGCCCCCCCCGCCCCCCACTGGTCAAGGCACATATGAGAAAGCAATCACTGAGAAACTAAGGTGCTGCAACAAAGAATTGATGCTTCTCATCTCTCTCCCTTCCAGTCTGTTCCTCTCTCTGTCTCTGTCTCTCTCTGTCTCTGTCACACACACAAAAAAGAACTGGTGGGCTATTACCTTTAATCCTAGCTAGCACCTGGCGGGCAAAAAAATACACACACTGGGCTCCAAAACCAACTCATTCAGCACTCACAAAGCTACTGACTCATCCAAGTATTCCTAGAATCAAAGGCCCCACCAGCCTTATTCACCTCTGTTCCTCATCTCCTTCTTCCAACTTTCTGCACAAACTGGCTTCTCCTTCAGCACTCCGCCATCTTGGCTGCCTGTCCTCTGCAATGCTAATTTCAAAAACTGAGAGAGAGCGCACCCCCCCCACCAGCTCCCTTATTTTATAGTGTAGAAATTAAAGCCTTTAAACCAGTATACAAATAAGGAAATCTTTGATACAAAGCCACTTATCTGAGGCATAAATGAGATTCCTCATAAGAGTGCACCACCCGCCCTGGCCGGTTGGCTCAGTGGTAGAGCGTCGGCCTGGCGTGCAGAGGTCCCGGGTTTGATTCCCGGCCAGGGCACACAGGAGAAGCGCCCATCTGCTTCTCCACCCCTCCCCCTCTCCTTCCTCTCTGTCTCTCTCTTCCCCTCCCGCAGCCGAGGCTCCATTGGAGCAAAGATGGCCCGGGCGCTGGGGATGGCTCCTTGGCCTCTGCCCCAGGTGCTAGAGTGGCTCTGGTCACAACAGAGCGACGCCCCGGAGGGGCAGAGCATCGCCCCCTGGTGGGCAGAGCGTCGCCCCCTGGTGGGCGTGCCGGGTGGATCCCGGTCGGGCGCATGCGGGAGTCTGTCTGACTGTCTCTCCCCATTTCCAACTTCAGAAAAAAACAAAAAAAACAAAAACAAAAAAAAAAAAAGAGTGCACCACCCCACATCATGCAACAGTCAAGGGTGTGGCAAAAAGCTTAGTGTTGATAATATCTTAGTATGTATTTGTTGGTCAAATAAGTTTGTAAATATGATATATATGTTTGCTTGCTTATAGTTTGCATTGGGTCTGGGGGACAGGCTGTAAGCAGGCAGGGTCGTTATAACCTAAGGCTTAGTTTTAAGACTAAGCTTTTCCCCACACCCTTGACTGTTGCATGATGTGGGGTGGTGCACTCTCATGAGGAATCCCATTATGCCTCAAATAAGTGACTTTGTATCAGAGACTTCCTTGTTTATATATTGGATTAAAGGTTTTGATTTCTACACTGTAAAATGGGGCAGAGGAGCCCATGCTGGAGGAGAGCAGAGAAAGGCCGCGTGGAGGAGAGGAGAAGCAGCCAAGGTGGCAGAGTGCTGAAGGAGAAGCCAGTTTGTGCAGAGTTTTTACAGAGAGAAGGAGTTGGGGAACAGAGGTGAATAAGGCTAGTGAGATAGAAACCTTTGATCCTAGGAAACTTGGATGAGTCAGTGGCTTTGGGATCCCTGAATGGAAAGGGAAGTGTTTTCCCACTGTGTGCATTTCTTGCCCAATGGGTGCAAGCTAGGATTAAAGCTAATGGCCCACTAGTTCTTGGCTCCGTTGTTTCACTACCATCTGTCCGCATCAAATGCGAACTTGCAGGGGCCAGGTGGCTGTGATGGTGGCTGTGGCTACTGGCCGTACAGTATTAAAAGAGTGAGAAAGTGTAAAGCCAGTAGCCATACAGTATTAAAAGGGCGGGAAAGTATAAAGCCAGTAGCCACGGCCACCATCACAGCCGCCTGGCCCATGCAGGTTTGCATTTGATTCGGACAGACGGTAATGAAACAGCGTAGCCAAGAACTGGTGGGCCATTACCTTTAATCCTAGCTTGCAGCCGGTGGGCAAGAAATACAAACAGTGGGAAAACACTTCTCTTTCCATTCAGTGCTCACAAAACTACTGACTTATCCGAGTTTCCTAGAATCAAAGGTTTCTAGCTCACTAGCCTTATTCACCTCTGTTCCCCATCTCCTTCTCTCTGTACAAACTCTGCACAAACTGGCTTCTCCTTCAGCACTCTGCCATCTTGGCTGGTTCTCCTCTCCTCCACAAGGCCTTTCTCTGCTCTCCTCTCCCTGCTCTCCTAGAACTTAATCACTCTTCCCTAGAACAATATGATCGCCCTTCCTTTTAAAACCTTTTGGCGCAAAAGCCTTCCCCCAACACAGATTAACATTATCACACCCATCCCAAGCAAGAAGGGCAACTAATATTATCACCTGGGCGATGGGCTTCCACGTGGGAAGCACCATCTTTAACAAAGTGAGCATGTAAAGCCAGTATCCATGGCCACCATCACAGCAGCCGCCTGGCCCATGCAGGTTCGCATTGGATTCGGACAGTCGGTAAAGAAACAACGGAGCCAAAAACTGATAGGCCATTTTCTTTAATCCTAGCTTGCACCCGGCAGGCAAGTAAAAATACACACTGGGCTCCAAAACCCACTCACATTCAGTGCTCACAAAGGCACTGACTTATCCGAGTTTCCTAGAATCAAAGGTTTCTAGCTCACCAGCCTTATTCTCCTCAGTTCCCCATCTCCTTCCTTCTCTCTACACAAAGTCTACACAAACTGGCATCTCACTCAGCACTCCACCATCTTGGCTGCTTCTCCTGGCCACATGGCCTCTTTCTGCTCTCTGCTCTGCTCCCTCTGCTCTCTCATGCTAATCATCCCAGGAACCAAGAGAGCAAGCTCCTGTTCTGCCCCTATTTTATAGTGTAGAAATCCAAACCTTTAATCCAATATACAAAATAGGGAAGTCTCTACTACAAAGTCACTTTCTGAGGCATGATAGGATTGTACCACCCCACATCAAAAAGGGTGGGAAAGGCTTAATCCCAAAACCAAGACCCAGGCTACAAGGATTCTGCCTGCCTTTAGCCCACCCCCAACACACATTAATATCACCTGGGCAACGTCCTCCTCATGGGCAGCGCCATCTTTAACAAAGTGAGCATAATACATTTTATCTGCCCAACAGAGCATAATATATTTTATCTGCCCAACAGAAAGGCTTAGTCTTAAAACTAAGTCTTAGGCTATAAGGACCTTGCCTGTTTACAGCCTGTCTCCCACACACAATGCAAACTATAAGCGAGCAAACATATACATCATATTTGCAAACTTATTTGACTCACACCTGGCAAGCCTGGGGTTGGGTTACACCACCACAGGTGGGGATGTCTCCTACTCCTCTTCCTCTTAAAAATCTTATTTATTGATTTTACAGAGAGGGGGGTAGGGGTACTAGAAGTAGTTGCTTTACTCTAGCTATTCATTGGTTGCTTGTCATATGTGCTCTGACCTGGCAAGCCCAGGGTTTTTGTTTGTTTGTTTTAAAGATTTTATTTATTCATTATAGAGAAATGAGAGAGAGAAAGAGAAGGGAGAGGAGCAGGAAGCATCAACTCCCATATGTGCCTTGACCAGGCAAGCCCAGGGTTTTGAACCAGCAACCTCAGCGTTTCCAGGTTGACGCTTTATCCACTGCGCCACCACTGGTCAGGCAAGCCCAGGGTTTTGAACCAGCTGTGGTAAGGTGCCAGAGAACTGTAAAACTTAATATTGGCAATGCCATTTTAGAGAGGAAAAGTCAGGCTTTCTGTCCTGTCCTTTCTTTGGAAAATGGAGGGAAAAGAATATAGAAATCTCCTGACTTACAAGGACGACTAGGGTCATTTGGTTTTAAGTTCTCTGAAAGGATTAAGGTTATCTGAAGAACTCCCTTTCCCTTTCAATAAGAGGCAAAATTTACATACCACCCTACACTGATTTTGGCTCTCCCTCCCTTCCTGGAGTCCTGAGATTAATGTGTACCTCTAGGCAAAGGAGGAGAGATAGACACTAAAAGGTTTATGAATGTCTTTGACTGTATTACCTTGAAAGTTTTAATGTTATTGTAAATCCCCTAGACAAATGTTATAATCTTGTTAATGATTGTGTCATGCTGTCATGCCCCCCAAACCTGTATGTGGTCAAAGGATATACAACCAGCCTCTGAAATATACTTGGGGCTGCATGATTTGGGTCTGAAGAATCCCCCATGTTTGCTGCTGGCTTAATCAATAAAACTCCTCAAAAATCATTTTTTGGACTTGATGTCTCTACGTAAACCCGCTGAAGTGAGGTACGGTACTTTTCAGAATCTGGGGTATGGTACTTTACAACACAGCGACCTCAGATTTCCAGGTCAGTGCTCTATCCACTGCACCACCACAGGTCAGGTTGTCTTCTTTTTTTTTTTTTTTTTAAATATTTCACTTTTTATTTTATTTTTTTTACTTCTTTTTTCTCCTTTTTATTTTTTATTTATTCATTTTAAAGAGGAGAGAGAGTGCGTGAGAGAGAGAGAGAGAGAAAGGGGAGAGGAGCAGGAAGCATCAACTCCCATATGTGCCTTGACCAGACAAGTGCAGGGTTTTGAACCGGCGACCTCAGCATTTCCAGGTCAACGCTCTATCCACTGCACCACCACAGGCCAGGCAGGTTGTCTTCTTTTTATAAAGACATTTGTCTTTGGATTTGGAGACTGTAAGGCCAGTAGCCACGGCTACCATCATAGCCACCTGGCCCATGCAGGTTTGCATTTGATTCAGAAAGATGGTAATGAAACAACGGAGCCAAAAACTGGTGGGCCATCATCTTTAATCCTAGCTTGCACCCGTCGGGCAAGAAATACACACAGTGGGAAAACACTTCCCTTTCCATTCAGGGCTCCCAAAGCCACTGACTTATCTAAGTTTCCTAAAATCAAAGGTTTCTACCTCACTAGCCTTATTCACCTCTGTTCCCCATCTCCCTCTCTCTGCACAAACTCTACACAAACTGGCTTTTCTTTTCTTTTTTTTTTTTTTGTATTTTTCTGAAGCTGGAAACGGGGAGAGACAGACAGACTCCCGCATGCGCCCGACCGGGATCCACCCGGCACGCCCACCAGGGGGCGATGCTCTGCCCCTCCGGGGCGTCGCTCTGCCCGGACCAGAGCCTCTAGCGCCTGGGGCAGTGGCCAAGGAGCCATCCCCAGTGCCCGGGCCATCTTTGCTCCAATGGAGCCTTGGCTGCGGGAGGGGAAGAGAGAGACAGAGAGGAAGGAGGGGGTGGGGGTGGAGAAGCAAATGGGCGCTTCTCCTATGTGCCCTGGCCAGGAATCAAACCTGGGTCCCCCGCACACCAGGCCGACGCTCTACCGCTGAGCCAACTGGCCAGGGCACAAACTGGCTTTTCCTTCAGCACTCCACCATCTTGGCTGCTTCTCCTCTCCTCCACGTGGACTTTCTCTGCTCTTCTTTCTCTGCTCTCTCCTCTAATGCTAATCCCAGGAACCGAGAGAGAGCAAGCTCCCAGTCTGCCCCTATTTATAGTGTAGAAATCAAAACCTTTAATCCAATATACAAATAAGGAAGTCTCTGATACAAAGTCACTTATCTGAGGCATAATGGGATTCCTCATGAGAGTGTACCACCCCACATCATGCAATCAGTTAAGGGTGTGGGGAAAAGCTTAGTCTTAAAACTAAGCCTTAGGCTATAATGACCCTGCCTGCTTACAGCCTGCCCCCCAGACCCAATGCAAACTATAAGCGAGCAAACATATATATCATATTTAAAAACTTATTTGGGCCCTGGCCAGTTGGCTCAGTGGTAGAGCGTCGGCCTGGCGTGCAGGAGTCCTGGGTTCGATTCCTGGCCAGGGCACACAGGAGAAGCGCCCATCTGCTTCTCCACCCCTCCCCCTCTCCTTCCTCTCTGTCTCTCTCTTCCCCTCCTGCAGCCAAGGCTCCATTGGAGCAAAGTTGGTCCGGGCGCTGAGGATGGCTCCATGGCCTCTGCCTCAGGCGCTAGAATGGCTCTGGATGGAACAGAGTAGCGCCTCAGATGGGCAGAGCATCGCCCCCTGGTGGATATGCCAGGTGGGTTCCAGTTGGGCGCATGCTGGAATCTGACTGCCTCCCTGTTTCCAACTTCAGAAAAATACAAAAAAAAGAAAAAAGAAAAAAGAAAAAAAAAACACAAAAAACTTATTTGACCAATAGAGACCCAGGTTATCTAGGATGATCTCAAGTTTCTTAACTACATCTTGCAAAGACCTCTTTTACCAAATGATGTCACATTCACAGGTTCTGGAATAAGGACATATCTTTTTAGGGAGGCCACCATTCAACCCACTAGAGTTGGGGGATTGTTCTAGACAAGAAAGAGACTAACAGCTATAACAACTAAATGCAATATTGAAACCTAGATTGGATCCTGGGTTCATAGAAAAATAAAGAGTATTGGAGAAATTTGTGTTGTATGCTATAGAATGATTTATTCCTGTTTTTAGGTATGAAGATAGGAATGTTTGTGTAAGGGAATGTTCTTGTTCTTGAGAGGTGCCTGCAGGAGCATTTAGGGGTGAAGAGTCATGCTGTGTGTGACCTTTCCTAGTGGGTTGTAGGGAATCATCCACCTAACCTTGAACCCTCTATGCCTTGGATTGGGGAACTTTAGTTAAAAGCCCTCAGTGGCCTGACCAGGTGGTGGCGCAGCGGATAGAGCGTCGGACTGGGATGCGGAGGACCCAGGTTCGAGACCCCGAGGTCGCCAGCTTAAGTGTGGGCTCATCTGATTTGAGCAAAGCTCACCAGCTTGGACCCAAGGTTGCTGGCTTGAGGAAGGGGTTACTCTGTCTGATGAAGGCCCAGGGTCAAGGCACATATGAGAAAGCAATCAATGAACAACTAAGGTGTCGCAATGAAAAACTGATGATTGATGCTTCTCATCTCTCTCCATTTCTGTCTGTCTGTCCCTATCTATCCCTCTCTCTGACTCTTTCTCTGTCTCTGTAAAAAAAAAAAAAAAAAAGCCCTCAGTGAATCTCTCTTGAATGCAAACACCAAGAAGCTGTGTGAGTGACCTTTGTGCAGACGCAAAGGAATGCTTGTGAACAGGCTGTAGAAAACTAGCCTCGAAGTTCTAGATTGCCCCTTCCTTTGCGCTTGTTAATTAGCAAAAGAAAAAGAATGTTCTGACCAAATGAATCCTTTCTCCATGTCAGCAAAATGGCCATTAGTCATTCTTTCCCCTTATCACCTGGTCTCCTCCCTTGTATTCATGTTTCCTCTGTTCTGATTCTAATCAATAAAAGTTAAGGGAGAAGGAAATTCAGAAGATCCTCTTTGCCTCCCTTGGCAGGCCTCCCCTCTTCTTTTTTACATATATTTCCATCTTGAGTAGGTTTCTTCCATGCCACACTGGTAGTTCCCAGCAGGCTGGAGTACTACAGTGGGTCAGTCTCATTGTCTTCTTCATTGTATGGTGCAAGGCAATGGCTCTGGCTATTGAGTGAGACCGAGAAGGAGCATTTGCAGAGGCAGTGACACGGCTTATCAAATTAGAGCCAGGGTTCTCATCCTGGTTCCTACTTGAGCCTGCAGGGATCTTATAAGAAACTGACTGGTGAGGGTTTCTCTTCACCCTCCAGCATAGGATGTATAGGAAACCTGGTCCCAGGCCTGGGTCAGTCACTGGGCCTGCTTTCCTCATTGGTAAAATAAAGGGCTTAGATGAAATGCTCTCTGACATTCTTTCCAGGCATATCAGTTGTTGAGTAGGGGTCTAAGTAATAATAATAAAAAAAAGCATTTATTAAAGATTGTGATAGAAAAAAAAAAGATTGTGATGGGCCTGACCAGGCGGTGGTGTAGTGGATAGAGCATTGAACTGGGATGTGGAGGACCCAGGTTTGAGACCACGAGGTCACCTGCTGGAGTGCGGGCTCATCTGGTTTGAGCAAAGCTCACCAGCTTGGACCTAAGGCCCCTGGCTTGAGCAAGGGGGTTACTCGGTCTGCTGAAGGCCCGTGGTCAAGGCACATATGAAAAAGCAATCAATGAATAACTAAGGTGTCGCAACAAAAAACTGATGATTGATGCTTCTTGTCTCTCTCTGTTACTGTCTGTCTGTCCCTATCTATCCCTCTCTCTGATATTCTCTCTGTCTCAGTAAAAAAGAAGAAAAAAAAAAAAAAGATTGTGATGGGTCTCAGAGACTGTAGGAGCTTTGAGCTCTCCCTTCACAGGGTGATTTCCCAAGATCCTCCAGGCAAGGACAAGTGGCAGTTCCTATAAACAAGTGGGAAGGAAGGAGTAGGGGAAGCGACAACTTGTCCTGGAATGTTCTGAGCTGGAACATCCATGTGATCTCACCCCAGTTGAAGGGTTCATGGTCAGAGTAGACCATAATCAGGGAATCCAAGGAGGGCAGGAGTTTCCTCCTCAACTCTACTTACTAGGACTTCCCAAAGGAGATGCAGACTTTACGCTGGCCCATATGGCAGACCACTCCCTCTCTTTACGCATGGCCTTGAGCCCCTCAGCTTGGAACCCCAGAAAGTTAGAGCAGGTGGGGAATTCTGGGATCACCCAAGCCCCCCTCCCTCATTTTCCTAACGAAGATGCTGAGATGAGAAGGACTGCTGTTGGTCAAATAAGTTTGTAAATATGATGTATATGTTTGCTCACTTTGGGTGGGAGACAGGCTGTAAGCCGGCAAAGTCATTATACCCTAAGGCTTAGTTCTAAGACTAAGCCTTTCCCTCCCTTCTAATACTAAGGTCTTCTCAAAACTAAGCTTTTCCCCACACCCTTGACTGTTGTGTGATGTGGGGTGGTGCACTTTTATGAGGAATCCCATTTATGCCTTAGATAAGTGGCTTTGTATCAGAAACTTTCTTATTTGTACAATATATTGGCTTATAGGCTTTAATTTCTACACTATAAGATGAGGCAGACCGGGGGCTCTCTCTCTCAGATCCTGCCATCAGCATTGCAGAGAAGAGGCAGCCAAGATGGTAGAGTGCTGAAGGAGAAGCTAGTTTGTGCAGAGTTTGTGCAAAGAGAAGGAGATGGGGAACAGAGGTGAATAAGGCTGGTGAGGTAGAAACCTTTGGTTCTCGAAAACTCAGATGAGTCAGTGGCTTTGGGAGCCCTGAATGGAAAGGGAAGTGTTTTCCCACTGTGTGTATTTCTCACCCACCAGGTGTGAGCTAGGATTAAAGGTAATGGCCCACCAGTTCTTGGCTCTGTTGTTTCATTACCGTCTGTCCGAATCAAATGCGAACTTGCATGGGCCAGGCGGCTGTGATGGTGGCCGTGGCTACTGGCCATACAACTACTTACAATTCTGTGGGCTGTGAAGAGATAGGGCCTGGCTAATGGTCCCTATTAGAGGGGACTTGATCACCCTTCCGATGCTGGCAGGGGCATGAGCATGAGATGAGACAGGACCAGTACTCCTGCCCATTGGGCCAGCCGCCAGGAGGCTCTTTTCTGCAATCGTGACCCTCTGCCATTCATCTCATCCCATCTCCTGCAGGGCGAGGCAGGCTGACAGCTGAATTGCAAGTTCAAAGAGTCTGATACCCTACAAACTGCCCTGAGTGCCCTCTGCCTGCCAGCCACGTGGGCCCTCGCCTAACATCTGGGCCTGGCCAAGGCCAGTGGGTCTCCCAGCCAGGGAGGACCAACTGTCAGCTTCTGCGGGACGGCCTCACGCCCAACGCACATTCTCTCGGCAGGCAGCGCATGCTGTGCTGGTGCCTGGCTGGAGGGAAGGGACGTGATAGCGACAATGGGGATGGGAGAAGGGGGAGATACGTCAGGGAGGGCAAAGAGAGAAAAATGGAAGTGAAGGGAGGAGAAGATGAGGGGTGGGGCAGAGACTGGAGAAGAGAGGAAAAGTAGAGAAAACCAAATGGGCCAAAAAAGGAGAAAAGGCCTCTCAGGCTTTCTCCTCTCAAGGCCCAAGTGCCCCACACAGGGGAACAATGAGTCAAGTGACCCTTTCACCCTAGAGCCACAGTCTGGTCTGATTGTCACAAGAGTCACCTGGCACCATCTCCTTGTCTGCAAGGGCAGCTTAAAGCTCCTCAGGCTCTGGAAGATTTGGGACCATCCGGGCATCAGGCTTTCTGGGAGGGCGACTCTCTCAAAGGGCCTTCTTGCTCTTTTGCTCTCCACACATCCGACTCTGGCTCCATTTGCAGTGTCATGTAAAAAGGAAGACAGGACATTTTTTGGCCCTGCAGATGTTCTCTGTGTGGTTTCAATTTATAGTTTAAGTCTAGCCCATACTCCTGGGAATGCTGACAAGAAGAAGCAGATGAAGTTGGTGGACTAGGAACTGCTGCCAGAGGAAGGCCAAAAACAAAGGAGAGGAAGGGTGCATGGAATCTCTCCTGGGGCAATGTTTGCATTCCAGAGGGTTATACAGATTGAAATGGGCCTTAATGTTTTTATTATTATTTTACTAAACGTTTCTATGAACTATCATAAGGCTTTTATATTAGTTAAAAAGCTTTGGCAGGAAGCAATAGAAGACCGAACTCAAAATGTTCTAAACGATAACGGGATTTATTTGTTTGTTTGTTTATTATTATTTAGTGGGGAGGTGGGATGGGAAGAAAGACAGGGACAGACAGACAGGAAGGGAGAGAGATGAGAAGCATCAATTTGTAATTATGACACCTTAGTTGTTCATTGATTGCTTTCTCATATGTGTCTTCATCAGGGGGCTCTACCTGAGCCAGTGACCCCTTGCTCAAGCCAGTGACCTTGGGCTAAAACCAGAGACCTTGGGCTTCAAGCCCTTGGACTCAAGCCAGCAACCATGGGTCATATCTATGATCTCATGTTCAAGCTTTGGTGACCCCGAGCTCAAGCTGGTGAGTCTGTGCTCAAGCTGAATGAGCCCACGCCCAAGCTAGCCATCTTGGGGTTTTGAACCTGGGTTCTCAGCATCCCAGGCCTATGGTCTACCACTGTACCACCACTCGGTCAAAGGTGATTTATAATCTCACATAACGGAAAACCCAGAAGCAGAGGAATTTCAGGACTGGTTAATTCAGATGCTCAACATCCTATCAAAGACCCAGGTTCTTTTGATCTTTCTGCTGTACCACACTCAGAGTGTTAGCTTTTGTCCTCATGTTTGTCCCCTTGTAGTCGTAAGATGACTACAGCAACTTCAAGCATCATGTGCACACACAATAATATCCAAGGGTTGCAAATCAGAAAATCCTTTTCCTGCATTCCTTTTTAAGAGCAAGAAAATTTTCCCAAGAACATCTTCCCCTCCAGTCTACAACCAGCAGACATTACCTCACCTTTCATTTCCATAATTGCATCACATGATATTTCCTCAACCAATCTCTGGCAAGGAATTACTTTGATCAGCTCAGACTAAGATTCATCCTGGTGGTGGGGTGGCCCAGCCTCCCCTGATGCACATGGTTGCAGCAGCTGAACAGAACCAAGTTGTGTTGGCAGGTAAAACAACCAGCTGGGATGGCTTTGGGGTAGATATGCAATAGTGGCTGCCACATGTGACCAACTCCCCTCCTGACATGTGGCATATACTGCCTTGAATCAGGGTTGTACCTAGATGATCTGTCTCTATACTCTGAGGGGGACAAAGAAACTAAATATATTCCCTGTAGTACCTGGCAGAGTGCTTGCACCAAACAGGTTTTCCCACCCTGGCTGGTTGGCTCAGTGGTAGAGCGTCGGCCTGGCGTACAGGAGTCCTGGGTTCGATTCCTGGCCAGGGCACACAGGAGAAGCGCCCATCTGCTTCTCCACCCCTCCCCCCTCCTTCCTCTCTGTCTCTCTCTTCCCCTCCCACAGCCGAGGCTCCATTGGAGCAGAGTTTGCCCAGGCGCTGAGGATGGCTCTGTGGCCTCTGCCTCAGGCTCTAGAATGGCTCTGGTTGCAGCAGAGCATCGCCCCCTGGTGGGCGTGCGGGGTGGATCCCGGTCGGGCGCATGCTGGAGTCTGTTTTATTGCCTCCCCGTTTCCAGCTTCGGAAAAATACAAAAAAAAAAAAAAAGGTTTTCCCAAAATAGTGAATGAATGAAACTTAAAAAACTGAAACGATTGTCATAATAGTATAATTGGACATGATTACTTTTGCCAAGGGCATTTCGGTATTAGTTTTCTGTCACGCTGGACATCTCCCGTGAGCCAAGTGAGATTTGATAAGAACAGAGTGTGGGGCCTGGCTGGGCGGTGGCGCAGTGGATGGAGCCTCGGACTGGGATACAGAGGACCCAGGTTTGAGACCCCAAGGTTGCCAACTTGAGTGTGGGCTCATCTGGTTTGAGGAAAAGCCCACCAGCTTGAACCCAGGGTCACTGGCTCCAGCAAGGGGTTACTCGGTCTGCTGAAGGCCCGCGGTCAGGGCACATATGGGAGGGCAATCAAAGGGCAGCTAGGGTGTTGCAACGCGCAATGAAAAACTAGTGATTGATGCTTCTCATCTCTCTCCGTTCCTGTCTGTCTGTCCCTCTCTCTGACTCACTCTCTGTCTCTGTAGAGAATGAATAAAAAAAAAAAAAAAAAAAAAAGGACAGAGTGTGGGGACGGAAGGGTGACAGGGGTGAGACTGGAGTGATATCCACCCCAGTAAATTAAATTAATTTGTGAATGTCGACAACTCTTGTGTAATTAGGAAAGTTTAATATTTTGTTCCTATTTTTTAAATTTTTATTTATTTATTCATTTTAGAGAGGAGAGTTAGAATGAGAGAGAGAAAGAGAGAGAGAGAGAGAGAGAAAGAGAGAGAGAAAGGGGGGAGGAGCAGGAAGCATCAACTCCCATATGTGCCTTGACTAGGCAAGCCCAGGGTTTTTTTTTGTTTTTGTTTTTGTTTTTTTTGGGTTTTTTTTTACAGAGACAGAGAGAGAGAGGAATAGATAGAAACGGAGAGAGAAGAGAAGCATCAATCATCAGTTTTTCGTTGCAACACCTTAGTTGTTCATTGATTACTTTCTCATATGTGCCTTGACCATGGGCCTTCAGCAGACTGAGTAACCCCTTGCTCGAGCCAGTGACCTTGGGTCCAAGCTAGTGAGCTTTTTTTTTTTTTTTATCAAACCAGATGAGCCCGCGCTCAAGTTGGCGACCTTGGGGTCTCGAACCTGGGTCCTTCCACACATCCCAGTCCGACTCTCTATCCACTGCGCCACCGCCCGGTCAGGCAAGCTCAGGGTTTTGAACTGGTGACCTCAGTGTTCCAGGTCAATGCTTTATCCACTGTGCCACCACAGGTCAGGCTTGTTCTTATTTTTATTTATTTATTCATTTTTTTTTTAGAGAGGAGAGGGAGAGATAAAGAGAGAGAGAGAGAGAGAGAGAGAGAAAGGAGAGACAGAGAGAGAGAAGGGGGGAAGAGAGAGAGAGGAGAGACAGAGAGAGAGAAGGAGGGGAGGAGCTGGAAGCATCAACTCCCATATGTTCCTTGACCAGGCAAGCCCAGGGTTTTGAACCGGTGACCTCAGCATTTCCAGGTTGACGCTTTGTTCTTTTTTTTTTTTTTTTAGTTATTTATTTTATTTATTCATTTTTAGAGAGGAGAGAGGGAGACAGAGAGGGAGACACAGAGAGAGAGAAAGGGGGAGGAGCTGGAAGCATCAACTCCCATATGTGCCTTGACCAGGCAAGCCCAGGGTTTCGAACCGGTGACCTTAACATTTCCAGGTCGACGCTTTATCCACTGCGCCACCACAGGTCAGTGTTCTTATTTATTTTATTTATTTATTTATTTATTTATTTTTCTGTATTTTTCTGAAGCTGGAAACGGGGAGAGACAGTCAGACAGACTCCTGCATGCGCCCGACCGGGATCCACCCAGCACGCCCACCAGGGGCGACGCTCTGCCCACCAGGGGGCGCTGCTCTGCCTCTCTGGGGCGTCGCTCTGCCACGACCAGAGCCACTCTAGCGCCTGGGGCAGAGGCCAAGGAGCCATCCCCAGCGCCCCGGCCATCTTTGCTCCAATGGAGCCTTGGCTGCGGGAGGGGAAGAGAGAGACAGAGAGGAAGGTGGGGGGGGGGTGGAGAAGCAAATGGGCGCTTCTCCTATGTGCCCTGGCCGGGAATCGAACCTGGGTCCCCCGCACGCCAGGCCGATGCTCTACCGCTGAGCCAACTGGCCAGGGCCAGTGTTCTTATTTTTTTAAGAGAAAAAAAGTCTTATAGTGGTGAGACAAGTGTTTTAAGAGCGTTTTCTTTTTTATGACTAAAGAAGACATGTCTCTAGTTCTGGAGGTTCATTGCTGCTGAGTATTTCTCTGCTGCTGCAGACTCGACTCCCAGGAGCATTAGAGGAAGGAAGAACCATTTTCCAGATCCTGCTCTCAGGACTAATGAACTCAGAGATACAGGCTCTTGGAATGAATGGGGCAGTGATAGGTTAATGAGATGTCAGCAAACGGGGACTTGCTCCATGGGGCTGAAGGTGGGGACCTTCCCTACCTGTCTGTTTTCTCCTCCTTATACCACCCTATGTTGCCAAAACAGCTGTCCTGGCATTGGACTGCAGGAGCCATCAGCCGCCTGGACCATCTCTGCCAGTTTCACCTTGTGGCCTTGGCTGACAGGAGGCTACCACTCTGGCCCCTGTGCTTAGGGTAGTGATGCTCCAGATGTGAGCTGTCCTCTCTGACCCATGGCTGTTGTCTGGTCAGCAGGAGTCCAGGAAGGTGGAAACAGCTACCCTGCAAGGAAACTATCATCTCCATGATCTGAGAATTGATTTACTAAGTTCAGAGGGAGGCCTGGACAAGAAAGCCCCCTCACTAGGAAGGCTACAGCCTGGCTAGTGGGGACCAGCTGGCTTTGCTCCTTTGGACTAGCGTGCTGTCCACCTGGACACCAGAATGGGGCCCCTGGGAGGTAATCTAACAGTCAACAGCATAACAAGATCTCCTTTCTGTGGCTGTGGCCGCATCCAGTGCTCCACACAAGGTCTAGCTTCTGTGGGCCTCATGCCTGACTCACCCCAGGATGTGGCCCTCCTCACCCAGAACTGGAAAGGCCTCAAGTGCTGTGACCGCTTTCTGTGGTCCTGCTTGGAGGCTGCTGGGCAGAGTGAAGTCAGAGTTCTGGGGTCAATTCCATTTCATCCTCTTGCTCTGTGGTCTTAGGCTGGATACTTACTCTCTCTGAACTTTGACTTGTTTAGCTGTGGAAATGGGTACGACATTTCCTCACAGGTGTGAAGATCCCAGAACACCTCCATGCTGATGGGGTCTCCTCTTCCTCCCACAGCCCCACTCAGGGTTGCCACACACCTTCCAGAACTCTGAGGCCTAAATTTGAGGCTCTCTCAAAGCTCAAATATACCTGGCTACCTCTGCCCAGACAGTGGGCTGTTTGACAACCTCCACGGGAGCAGAGGCATTAGCCAGCTGCTTCCCAAACACTTAGCATGACAGGTAGACAGGCCAGCACACCGGTCCCTCACAGCCATTCTCTCCTCCTCATTCCAGCACAAAGCAGCTATGCTTGGGCCCACTGGGCCCTCAGCGTCCAGTGGCCTCCATGGGGTAGAAGCAGATTGCTCATCTGTCAGGGGAGGGCAGCCTACGCCCTGGGTCCGCATAGCCAGCATCTGGGGCCCTGGCCTATCTTGAAGCCTGCACCCTCTTAGGCTTTCTCCATTTATCCCCATCGAGTCTCAGAGGCATCAGCAATGGCTGCAGTTCTGAGTCCAGACTTTCTATTTGTGGTCAAGGGCAGATCAGATTTGGTTGTCAGCCACAAAGCAGTGACCTAGACCTTGGAGTATAATTTATTCTTGCTGCTGGCTAACTTTTATTCACTCTCTCACCAGCACAGGAGGGGAAATCATCACTTCAAGGAGAAATTCCTCCCTAAGCCCCAGCACTCTGCTCTCCCCCAGGCTCTGGTCTACTGGAATATTTTTACTCTTGAGCAGCATCAAAATAAGGTCGGTCAGGGAGAAAAGGTGAACACATCTGCAGCTCTGCACCTGCCTCCATCTCCTGCCACTTGTGTGGCATTTTCATTCAGTCTAGCACCCAAGCACCAAAACCAGTTCCTCCCTTTGCGTGAGGCCTGGCCTTTTGGTCATCCTTGCTCTTCTCCATTGCTCAGCTCAACCTTATAGACCACACAATTCGTACCTGAGTGCCAACCACCAAGCTCTCCAGCCAATGCCCCTTCTTCCCCCACGTTTACCTAGTAGCTCCCTCCTGCCCCCCTCAAGAATTACACTGCATGGCCCTGGTAGTTGGCTGAGTGGACAGAGCACTGGCCAGGAGTATGGAAGTCCAGGGTTCAATTCCTGGTCAGGGTACACAAGAGAAGTGACCATCTGCTTCTCCCTCCTCCCTCTCTCCTTTCTCTCGCTCTTCCTGTCCTGTAGCCATTGGCTCCACTGGTGACTGGTTGGAGCATGGTGCTGAAGATAGCTCAGTTGGTCCCAGTGAACAGCACATCAGCCTCAGGTGCTAAAAACAGCTCTGTTGATTTGAGCATCTTCCACAGAATGGGGGTTGCCTGGTGGATTCTGGTCAGGGTGCATGCAGGAGTCTATCTCCCCTCATCTCACATTCATAAAAAAAAAAGAACCACACTGCTTCCACCAGGTGCTGGCGAGAGGATCCCGATGCGGGAACTCCTCTGTCCAAGCTTTCCTGCTTACACATCATTGTCCAATTTTCCTTATTAGTCCCCTACTTCAAATATTCCTGACATACACTCAGTCAAGTACCAATGTTAAAATCACCTGTGACTTACAACCTGTGTCTCAGCCAACTTCATTTTCCCCAAGCAGTAACTTATTTTTTTTTTCAGAGACAGAGAGAGGGATAGATAGGGACCAACAGGAACGGAGAGACGAGAAGCATCAATCATCAGTTTTTCTTTGTGACACCTTAGGTGTCCATTGATTGATTTCTCATATGTGCCTTGACTGGGGCCACAGCAGAGTAACCCCTTGCTCAAGCCAGTGACCTTGGGTCCAAGCTGGTGATTTTTGCTCAAACCAGATGAGCCTGCACTCAAGCTGGCGACCTCGGGGTCTCGAACCTGGGTCCTCCATATCCCAGTCCAATGCTCTATCCACTGCGCCACTGCCTCATCAGGCAGTAACTTATTTTTGACAGCAAAAGGCACACCAGTCTCCACGAAACCAAATCCAAGGCGACTGGTGCAGAGGTCACACCTGCTGCCTTCTGAGTACCCAGGGTGGCCCACTGAGGCCATCAGCAGCTCAGGGGACCCTAGAACTCTGAGACAGGGCAGCTTGCAGGTCCCCTAATGTGCCTGTAGTTTCGGGTCCAGTGCCTGGGGCTGGAGGAGCCTGGGCTAAAACTGATGAGTGTGCCGGGCAGGGAGGGCCAGCACTGCCAAGGTTGCCGTGCCCTCTGCCCGAGTCCTACTCTGAGCCCTATTGAGGCCTGGCTCCCCTGCTGTGCTGGGTGGCCATAGACCTGGACAGACAGACCCTGGTCTGAGGCTGGCGCACTCACACGTGACCACAGATGCCAATAGATGGGTGTGTGGATGGCCGGCTTGCTGTAGGCGATGGAGGTAGACCTCTAAGCAGATGGCACAGCTGTTCCGTGCTCCAGGCTGCTGTGGCTGCCCACAGGAAGACCTGGCCCTCTACAATCTTATTTAACATGGAAACTTTTGGCTAGGTGTGGAGTGTATCAGCACAATTCCAAGTCCTTCCCATTTAATATTTAATTAAATACTGATAATAGTCATAACAATCTGGCTGCTTACTTGAATTTTACGGCTCCCACCATTTACCACCTATTTTACTTCCCCCTCTTTATTTCATATGTGGTCACAGCAGACCAGGCAAATCACCTGAAAAGTGGTTGAAAAACAGTAGCTGAAGCCTTACCTCAGATCTACAGATTTGGATCTGCACTTTCATACGTACAGGTGACCCACTCACATAGGAGTTGAAGAAACATTGACCAAGTCTGAGCCTGTTGCCTCACTTAAGGAATGAGTTTATCGCCATCTACTGAGGTCTAAGTGAAACAGACAACCACTTACACAATACACGGCACACAGAAGCCACTAGGAAATGTGGATCAAATGATCAGGTGGATCATCTGCTGGCCTCCATCCCCAATGAGCCTTGAATAAGTGAAACAAGTGTTTACAGAAGTGATACAGAAGCAGCCAGTTTACATTTAAAATCACCTTTATTGACAAATTTAGGATAAAAATGGACTTTGCAGAAAACCAGTTCCAAGTGAATAGAATGTAACATTAAAACAGGTTAATATTCTTCACCATCATCATCTCCCTCGACACTATCTGCTCCAACCTCCTCATAATCCTTCTCAAGGGCAGCCATGTCCTCACGTGCCTCGGAGAACTCTCCTTCCTCCATGCCCTCACCCACATACCAGTGAACAAAGGCACGCTTGGCATACATCAGGTCAAACTTGTGGTCCAGGCGAGCCCAGGCCTCAGCAATAGCTGTGGTGTTGCTCAGCATGCACACAGCTCGCTGCACTTTGGCCAGGTCTCCACCAGGGACCACAGTGGGAGGCTGGTAATTAATGCCAACTTTGAAGCCAGTGGGGCACCAGTCCACAAACTGGATGCTGCGCTTGGTCTTAATGGTGGCAATGGCTGCATTGACATCTTTGGGAACCACATCACCTCGGTACAGCAGGCAGCAAGCCATGTATTTACCGTGGCGAGGGTCACATTTCACCATCTGGTTGGCTGGCTCAAAGCACGCATTGGTGATCTCTGCTACAGTAAGCTGTTCATGGTAGGCTTTCTCAGCAGAGATGACAGGGGCATATGTGGCCAGAGGGAAGTGGATGCGGGGATAGGGCACCAGGTTGGTCTGGAATTCAGTCAGATCAACATTCAGGGCTCCATCAAACCTGAGGGAAGCAGTGATGGAGGACACAATCTGGCTAATAAGGCGGTTAAGGTTAGTGTAGGTTGGGCGCTCAATATCAAGGTTTCTACGACAGATGTCATAGATGGCCTCATTGTCAACCATGAAGGCACAGTCAGAGTGCTCCAGGGTGGTGTGAGTGGTGAGGATGGAGTTGTAGGGCTCAACTACAGCTGTGGAAACTTGGGGTGCTGGGTAAATAGAGAACTCCAGCTTGGACTTCTTGCCGTAATCAACAGAGAGACGTTCCATCAGCAGGGAGGTGAACCCAGAACCAGTTCCCCCACCAAAGCTGTGGAAAACCAAGAAGCCCTGAAGACCTGTGCACTGGTCAGCCTGGAAAAGAAAAGTTTTAATGTTAGCCTTGGTGAAAACTGCAACAACTTCATGTGCCCTGACTGGGATCCACTCAGCAACCCCCATCTGGGGCCATGCTTGCAACCGAGCTAATTTTAGTGCCTGAGGTGCAAGCTACACAGAGCCATTCTCTGCGCCCAGGGCCAATGCACTCAAATCATTTGAGCAATGGCTGCGGAGAAGAAGAGGGGGAAGAAATGGGGGAAGCAGGAAGGGGTGGAGAAGAATGGTCGCTTCTCTTCTGTGCCCTACTGGGAATCAAACCTGGACATCCACACACCAGGATGACACTCTACCGCTGAGCCAAGTGACCAGGGCCTGCTATGATATCTTTTTTTTTTTTGTATTTTTCTGAAGCTGGAAACGGGAAGAGACAGTCAGACAGACTCCCGCATGTGCCCGACCGGGATCCGACCGGGATCCACCCGGCACGCCCACCAGGGGTGACGCTCTGCCCACCAGGGGGCGCTGCTCTGCCCCTCCGGGGCGTCGCTCTGCCACGACCAGAGCCACTCTAGCGCCTGGGGCAGAGGCCAAGGAGCCATCCCCAGCGCCTGGGCCATCTTTGCTTCAATGGAGCCTTAGCTGCGGGAGGGGAAGAGAGAGACAGAGAGGAAGGAGGGGGAAGGGAGAAGCAAATGGGCGCTTCTCCTATGTGCCCTGGCCGGGAATCGAACCCGGGTTCCCCACACGCCAGGCCGGCGCTCTACCGCTGAGCCAACCGGCCAGGGCCCGATATCTTTATTAAATCCATTAATTATTACATTGAGATTTGAAAAATCTTTTGAATGTTTGCTAAGAAAGCAGTCATAAAAAGTTTCTGGCCTGACCAGGCAGTGGCACAGTGGATAGAATGTTGGACTGGGATGCGAAGGACCCAGGTTCGAGACCCCGAGGTCACCAGCTTGAGCGTGGGCTCATCTGGTTTGAGCAAAGCTTGGACCCAAGGTCGCTGGCTTGAGCAAGGGGTTCCTCGGTCTGCTGAAGGCCTATGGTCAAGGCACATATGAGAAAGCAATCAATGAGCAACTAAGGTGTCGCAACAAAAAACTGATGATTGATGCTTCTCATCTCTCTCCGCTCCCATCTGCTGTCCCTATCTATCCCTCTCTGACTCTGTCTCTGTAAAAAAAAAAAGTTTCTGAAGTGCTAAGTGATTCAGAGGAACTTCATAATCAACTCCCAGGGTGAGAGGAGAGTCTGCTAAAAGTCTATTTAACAATGAACTATTTTCATCTCTGAAGGCAAAAGAATCACGAGGTCTGGAATAGCTGCAGGGCCTAAGTTTTAGCAACTGGGAGGGCAACCTCTGTTGCCCTTGCTGTGACCACAAAACAAGGACAACTTATCAGTTGGAGAACTACCAAGGGCAGGCCTAGGACCACCAGCTCCATACAATGGATGTTTTACAAAGATCTGGCAGCTGCTTTCTGAGCTGGAATACAACAGAAATGCCCTAGTATTGGCATCGGAGTCAGGCTGGGTCTGGATCTGGCTCTACCAGTTCCTTGTTGTGTCTTTGACTGAATTCATCACTTCTCAATCTCAGTTTTCTTGTTTAGTAAGTAAGGATAGAAATCTACCTCAAGTTGTTGACAATTACAAGTACTTGGAACAGTGCTCGGCACAGTAAGTACTAGTCACCCAAAAGCCCAATCACTCTGGGAGAGATGACTTACTATCATAATTTCATAAGACCTTTTGGGCATTCCACTATTCAACTTGAGCTATTCCGGTTAGCAAACTGCAACTCGATTAAAAGATGACTTTTTGCCTGACCAGGCGGTGGCACAGTGGATAGAGCATAGGACTGGGATGCGGAGGACCCAGGTTTGAGATCCCGAGTTCACCAGCTTGAGTGCGGGCTCATCTGGTTTGAGCAAAGCTCACCAGCTTGGACCCAAGGTTGCTGGCTCAAGCAAGAGGTTACTCGGTCTGCTGAAGGTCCACGGTCAAGGCACATAGGAGAAAGCAATCAGTAAACAACTAAGGTCTCGCAATGAAAAACTGATGATTGATGCTTCTCATCTCTCTCCCTTCCTGTCTGTCTGTCCCTGTCCATCCCTCTCTCTGACTCTCTGTCTCTGAAAAAAAAAAAAGATGACTTTTGACCTTTCAAACAAAACATTCTGTTGACAACTCACTTCTGAAAGGTGCCAGATTTGTGGACATTGAGTCCCAACCCCTCATAGGGTTTAATTCTTCAGTGGGTCCATACACTGAATGAGATCAATGTACAAAGCAGATCCCAGTCTACCAATTACTGTATATCCATTAAACTTCACATGGACACAGTAACACCAAGGACAAATGCAATTGTTTTGGTAATGAACTTCACTCCTAAAACCTCAGTGGCTTTTACTAGGCTTATTTGTCTCTAGAGGCAGGTCCTGATCTCTAAGTCAGTACTTGTAGCTGAAGCTTGACTTGTTAACATAGGAACCATTAACCCAACTTTGCTGGGGAGACTATGATAAACATCTGGAAAAGTATGAAGCCATGAATAATGCAAGGCCATTCTTTCTGAAATAGGCCAGTTGTGGCTAGGCTTAAGGTAATGCGGTTTTCCCAACAAGCTACTCTACCCAAGTATTCATTCTTGATTTGGGGTTAATTACTTATAAGAGTCATACATACAATTAATGATTGCCAGACTCTTAATGAAAATGACCCATACATTTTTCATGTATGGGTCAAGTGGTGGCACAGTGGAAAATGAGTTGACCTGGAACACTGAGGTCACTGGTTTGAAACCCTGGCTTGCCGGGTCAAGGCACATACGACAAGCAATCAATGAACAACTAAAGTGAAGCAACTACGAGTTGATACTTCATACTCTAACTACCACTCTGTAAAAAAAATAAGTAAAATCTTTAAAATAAGAAAAATGACCCATACGGAACACTTATCAACTTCAGCAATGTGAATACAAGTGCCTGAGATTTTTTTTGCCAAGGTGCCAGTCCCCACTGCTCTGAACTCTAGTAGAAAAGTAAGCCTATTGCTTTGTGTTTAGATTTTTATTTAATTTTATTTATTTATTTTTTACAGAGACAGTGAGTCAGAGAGGGGGATAGACAGGGACAGACAGACAGGAACGGAAAGAGATGAGAAGCATCAATTATTAGTTTTTTGTTGCGTGCTGCAACACCTTAGTTGTTCATTGATTGCTTTCTCATATGTGCCTTGACCGTGGGCCTTCAGCAGACCAAGTAACCCCTTGCTGGAGCCAGCAACCTTGGGTTCAAGCTGGTGGGCTTTTGCTCAAACCAGATGAGCCCGTGCTCAAGCTGGTGACCTCGGGGTCTCGAACCTGGGTCCTCTGCATCCCAGTCCGACGCTCTATCCACTGAGCCACCGCCTGATCAGGCGTGCTTAAATCTTAATGTCTTCCAAATTTCAATGACCAATACTTACTTCTATAAAAAGGGAGCTCCCCTGACTCCATTTTCAGTGTTGTTGAAAGATTCCTGTATTGCCTGGCCTGTGGTGGCACAGTGGATACTGTCGACCTGTAATGCTAAGGTTGATGGCTCAAAACCCTGGGCTTGCCTGGTCAAGGCACATACGCCAAGCAAGCAATGAACTGAACTGAAGTAACTGAGTTGATACTTCTCGCTCCCATCCCTCTCCCCCTCATAAAAATCAATAAATAAAATCTGAAACAAACAAAAGAACAAGTTTCTAGTGTTGGCCATTTCTAATCAGTATTATACTGGCTTCTTGAGCTCTGAACTTTTTGTACTAACATAAGGCACCAATCCAGATTTTTCTAGTCAACTACCTACTCACTCAGTATAACTAAGATAACCTAAAAGGGGATGTCTCAGCTTGAAGCAGGAAGCTTAAGAACAAGTTGTTTAATGATCTTATTTCAGTCAAATTGTTAAGGCCAAGCCTGCTGGTTCTCACCTTGACTCCTGGTAAACTACCCTCACGGAGTCAGCAATTGCCCAGAGGATGTAGAAATAAATGAAAGAGCACTTACCCTTCCCCCAAACAGTTGTCCCATAACCCAGGACTGTCTGGTTTAGAAGTTTAGTTATTTAATAATAAGCAGCCCAAGGCCTATTTTAGTGTGCAAAGAATGATTCTTGTAGTTTGGTCTCTTAAAACTCTAATTCCCCTTTTTAATTTTTTTTTTTTTCATTTTTCCGAAGTGGAAACGGGGAGGCAGTCAGACAGACTCCCGCATGCGCCTGACCGGGATCCACCGGCCTGCCCATCAGGGGGCGATGTTCTGCCCCTCCAGGGGGTCGCTCTGCTGCATCCAGAGCCATTCCAGCGCCTGAGGCAGAGGCCACAGAGCCATCCCCAGTGCCCAGTGCCCGGGCCATCCTTGCTCCAATGGAGCCCCGGCTGCAGGAGGGGAAGAGAAAGAGAGAGGAAGGAGAGGAGGAGGGGTGGAGAAGCAGATGTGCGCTTCTCATGTGTGCCCTGGCCGGGAATCGAACCCAGGACTCCTGCACGCCAGGACGACGCTCTACCGCTGAGCCAACCGGCCAGGGCCTAATTCCACTTTTAAATAAAGTACTGTGATCCTGGCCGGCGGGCTCATTAGACACAGCATTGACCTGGGGTGCAGATGTCCCAGGTTTGATCCCCGTTCAGGGCACACATGAGAAGTGACTATCTGCTTCTCTTCCACTCCCTCTCCTCTCGCAGCCAGTGGTTTGACTGATGCAAGTATCAGTCCCAAATGGGGGTTGCCAGGTAGATACTGGTGAGGGCGTATGCCGGAGTCTATCTCCCCTTCTCTCATTTAAAAAAAAAAGTACTGTTTACCAGTTTCCGAATTCGGTCCAAGACGAGGTCAATGATCTCCTTGCCAATGGTGTAGTGTCCACGGGCATAGTTATTAGCAGCATCTTCCTTGCCTGTGATGAGCTGCTCAGGGTGGAAGAGCTGGCGGTAGGTACCAGTGCGAACTTCATCTGGAAAAAGGAAGCCAGGCGGCCACCCGTCACTAACAACCTGCACCAGCCTGCCTAACCCCAGGGCAGGCACAGAGCCCCCAGGACTTACTTCCTGTCTCAGACCCCTGGGATCTCACTCAGGTTACTGAGATCAACTCACCAATGACTGTGGGTTCCAGGTCTACAAACACTGCCCTAGGCACATGCTTGCCAGCGCCTGTCTCACTGAAGAAGGTATTGAAAGAGTCATCTCCCCCTCCAATGGTCTTGTCACTTGGCATCTGGCCATCGGGCTGGATGCCGTGTTCCAGGCAGTAGAGCTCCCAGCAGGCATTGCCGATCTGGACACCAGCCTGGCCAACGTGGATGGAGATGCACTCACGCTATAGGAGGAAGAAAGGAAAATGTCAGAATATGACACATCAGATAGGGACATTCAGGAATGATTCACACCTAAATGACTAAACTTCAGGATAGATGACCACCATTCTGAAGGCCTGACCCGGGACTATTGCACAAGCAATAGACACTGTTGAAGACTACACTTCAGAGAAAATGCTTGGGGAAACCAATGTTAATGAACTACTAGGCAGACTAGAAACCATACCCTCGCGTTGTAGCCATATTAGGTATTCAAGGTCAAGCTTTTTTTAAAAAAACAGTACAGAGAGGCAGAGAGACAGACTCCATCATGTGCTCCAATTGGGATCCACCCAGCAAGCCCCCTACAGGGCAATGCTCTGTCCATCTGGGGCTGCTGCTCTGTTGTTCGGCAACTAAACTATTTTTAGTTCCTGAAGCAAGGCCATGGCGGCCAAATTGCTCAAACCATTTGAGCCATGGCTGCAGGAGGGGAGGGGAAGGGAAGAAAGGAAGAGAGAGACAGAGAAGGGGGAAGGGTGGAGAAGCAGATGGTTGCTTCTTCTATGTGCCCTGACCGGGAATTGAACCCAGGACTTCCACATGCCAGGGCGATGTTCTAGCCACTGAGCCAACCAGCCAGGACCTCAAGGTCAGGTTTCAACCATTTAGAGAGACAAAGCTACTCTATAGCAAAACATTTTCCTCCAGCTTCTAAGAAATGTACTTGATGAGCCTTAAAGCATGTAAAATTTGCCTTTTCCCCTCTTTTTTACAGAGAGTCAGAGAGAGGGATAGATAGGGACAGACAGAAATAAAGAGAGATGAGAAGCATCAGTTTTTTGTTGTGGCACTTTAGTTGTTCATTGATTGCTTTCTCATATGTGCCTTGACCGTGGGGCTACAGCAGACCAAGTAACCTCTTGCTCAAGCCAGCGAACTTGGGTCCAAGCTGGTGAGCTTTGTTCAAACCAGATGAGCCCCCACTCAAGCTGGCGACCTCGGGGTCTTGAACCTGGGTCCTCCACATCCCAGTCCGATGCTCTATCCACTGCACTACCGCCTGATCAGGCGCCTTTCTTTTCTGATTCATTCTGTGTGATTGTGTAACTACTGAGCTCATTCTGATCCCTAATTCTATTCTTTAAAAGAGCCTCTCTCTCCCTTTAAAACCAGCTTAAACCAGCAAACTACAGGCGTATGACTCATGGAGAAAACGCCAGCCAAGCAGCAGTTAGCTGTACAGTGAGTGTTTTAGAAACTGGTCAGAGGCAGCTTTTTAATCCTGTGGAAGAGTTTAATCTTAAAGAACATTTTCTCCTTCACCATCAACAGTCCTGAGAGAAGGAGGGCGAGGTTGGGGGTGGGGACACATGTTAATAAAAGCTAGAAATGTCACCAACAATCTACTAATATTGGAAATTAGTGATTTCCTAGTAAAATGCTCATATTATCTTTGGCACTTGAAAAAGTCTAGTTTCAATAATTTAATGATACTATTGAGAAAATGTTTTCCTTTATATGCTGAACAAAATAGTTTATGGTACCAAACTCATTCCTGTTTAGTAAAAACAAAGCAATGAACATCTATACTCAAGACTTAAGAGGTAAACATAAAAGGGTGTATATTGTATTTTATTATAAACCAGATCAGCTACTTTGGAGATTAGCAAGACTTTCAAAATGTCGATTATCTTGCCTGACCAGGCGGTGGCACAGTGGATGGAGCGTCGGACTGGGATGCAGAGGACCCAGGTTCAAGACCCTGAGGTTGCCAGCTTGAGCGTGGGCTCATCTGGTTTGAGCAAAGCTCACCAGCTTGGACCCAAGGTCACTGGCTCGAGCAAGGGGTTACTTGGGTTACTCGGTCTGCTGAAGGCCCGGGGTCAAGGCACATATGAGAAAGCAATCAATGAACAACTAAGGTGTCGCAAAGAAAAACTGATGATTGATGCTTCTCATCTCTCTCCGTTCCTGTCTGTCCCTACCTAACCCTCTCTCTGTCCTTGTAAAAAAAAAAAAAGTTGATTATCTCCCATTCTCCTGAAATAAGAGGGCTTCAAGTTTTTAAAAGCCACTAATACAAAATTAGTTTAAAAAAATTCAACACCAGTTCAGATCTCGAAGAGTCTAATTTCATAACCTGAGATAATAAAACCCTAATCACTCACAACCTTTGACTATGGTCCCCTCCTTCCTACCTACACTTCCCATAAAACAATTGGTCTCCTGATCACATAGCAAGCTCAGGGATCACCTGCATCTACTTGCCCAGCTCCAGGGCTATGGGAGAAAGAGGAGTTGTTTGTTCTAATGAGCCCTTAACTATTTACCATTGCATCATCATACCTTTAAATGGACTTTGGAAATTCCACAGCTGGAGAAAGTTAGAGAAAACCAGAGGAGATAAAGTATCTGAGAAGATACTCTCAAATCTATTGAAGATTTATGAGCCTCAAAACTTACTTTGTTCTTCACCCTAACCAGATTCCTCATTTAGACTGTGCTCTCCAATCTCTAGGGAGATGGAGAGACACAGGTGGAGTCAATTATTGTAGTTTAGCTTTAACTGGATAAGCACTCAGTTTCTTGTAAAAACAAAAACAAAAAACAACAAATACAATACAAAAACCTCTTAATCTCATCTGTGATTGATGAAATAGGTCTGCCGCAGCTCCTCTCCTGCACTTTAAACCAGATTTTCAGCCTTTTTCCATCTCACAGCACACAAACTAATTACTAAAATTCCATAGACACAGACAACATACTGCAAGGGGGGCGGGTAGAAAAGGATAAAAGGGAATAACTGGTGATGGAAGGAGACTTGGGGTGAATACAGTGTAATTTACAGGTGATGTAACCTAATAACTTTATTAACCACTTGAAATCTATATGGTTTTATTAACAAATACCACCCCAATAAAGTCAATAAGAAAATTTTAAAAGTTGCTAAATTCTGGGCATTACATTATTTTTTGCTGATCTGACAGAAAAAAAGTATAATTTTGATTCATTCACACCAGACTGTTGTGATGGCTGTCATTTTAAAATCGTACAATCTAAGGGAAGAGTACCCCTGACTAAATAGTAATGTTTTACAAATTCTTGCGGCAGACCGGTTGAAAAATCACTGCTTGAAACAGTTACACTTTCTGAATCACACTTTTACCAGTATTTGGGGGTTAGCTTGGTGAAAAGCACTCAAGCAAGTTGTTACAGTTAGACATACTTTTGGTAACTAGCTATCTCTGAAGAATGTAACTTGCTCACTATTCGGTATTTCTTTTTCAAAAGAAAGATACTATTTTGAAACATTTGGTACACAATGGATTTAAAACATGGTAGAGCAACAGAGGCTGTTTTTAATAACTGTGGAAGCTATATAGACCACACTCGAGCTGTGTATAATTTCATGTTTAACTAAGAATACACCGTCAGTACTAATTTATTCTGTAGTTTTACAAGAAAATATCCTTTAACGGACATTTTAGAAAAAAACCTGGCTAAAGTAGAAAGGTCCAGCCTTAACGAACACCAGAAATGCAGGATTAGACAACGTGAGGAGGAGCCTGCCTCCAACCCTCAGGTGGATTGCTTGCAACTGGAACCTCTCCCCAGAGCCCGGCCACAGGTGACTCAGCAGCGAGTCACACAGGACGCTGGAGAGGCTCTCGTGCTTCCACCTTCCGTGCGGAAGCGCAAGAGGTAGTCCAGGTGCTTCCACTGCGTAAGGAAAGGTGAGGTCATTGGGGATATGGGAGGGGAGGGATTTCTAGTTTCTTCAAGTCCTTGGGAGCTAGCCTCCTTTGGGTGATGATGGCTGGCCCTAGGACAATAAATACCCTGTCACTAGGACTAAAAGCGCTTTACCAAAAAAAAAAAAAAAAAAAGGGATTTTCACTTCCACCGATGGCAGTGCCGGCTCGCGTCTTCCGGCCCAAAGAGGAATCTGCCCAGTGAGCTCCGATTTCCCAGCTCAGTCACTAGTAGCCAGTTTGCCTAGAGACCTCCGGGACGCGGCACCACGTGCAACCCGGGGCCTGCCACCCACGCGGACTGCTCCCTCTCCCCTCTCCCAATCTCCCACTCACCGCCCCCCACCCCACCCCACCCCTGCGGCCAAGACCACCCACTCACCATTACTACGACTTGTAAAGCTCCAAGGGGCTTGAGAAGGCAAACCGGAACGGCGAGCAACAAAAACCTCTTCCTAACAGACCACAAGGAATCCGACGGAAAAGTGAGTCAACCCGCCGCCCGCGGGACAATATATAGCAGCCTAATGCGTGGGTGGGCGGAAACCCAAGCCGCCCCGCCCCTGTGGCCCCGCCTCCAGCTGCGTGGCCCCGGGCGGGAGCGGCGGAGAGAGGGAGGGAGCGCACCGCTGATTGGTGAGTTCAAAAGTTCAAACGAAACTTTTCGGAAGGAGCCGAAGAACTAGGAAGGGGAGGAGATGTCTTGGGGCCCGAGAGTGGGTGGAGACTGGAAATTGTAGGAAAGCAAAGAGTCCACCTAGAAGCAATGGAAGCACCTGAAGCGCAGAGCCTCCCGCTGCGCGCCCCACTCGGGGACCAGGACCCCCGAGGAAGGCACGCGTGGCCTCCAGCTAGGCGCCCGGCTTGCGAGCCGCCGGCCCGGCTGCTTCCGCCTCGCCGAGCTCTGGGGGCCTGAAGAATGTCCAAGAAAGAGAGTAGGCTTGTTGTCCTTTGCAGGTTTTCATTACCACCAGTTGGCCTGAAGCCTCAACCTTTTAGTTGTTTTCCCCTACTCGTTTTCTTGCTTCCTTTAAAAAATGAACCTTTGGCTTCCTAACAACAATCGTTTTCCCTTAGTGCAAAAGCGGGTTTTTTCCCCAGTTCATTATAATAATAGCTTCCTTTTTTTTTTTTTTTTTTTAATTTTTTATTTTATTATTATTATTATTATTATTTGTATTTTTCCAAAGCTGGAAACGGGGAGAGACAGTCAGACAGACTCCCGCATGCGCCCGACCGGGATCCACCCGGCAAGCCCACCAGGGGCGACGCTCTGCCCCTCCGGGGCGTCGCTCTGTCCGGACCAGAGCCACTCCAGAGCCTGGGGCAGAGGCCAAGGAGCCATCCCCAGCGCCCGGGCCATCTTTGCTCCAACGGATCCTCGGCTGCGGGAGGGGAAGAGAGAGACTGAGAGGAAGGAGGGGGGTGTGGAGAAGCAGATGGGCGCCTCTCCTGTGTCCCCTGGCCAGGAATCGAACCCGGGACCTCTGCACGCCAGGCCGACGCTCTACTACTGAGCCAACCGGCCAGGGCCCATTTTTTGGTTTTAACTACATTTCATTCATGCAACAAACCCTGTGAGTTTTCCCCATTTTACAGAGGAGGAAACTAGGACTTAGAGGAATTAAACTAGTTGAAGGTTACACCACAGCCGGACCATCCCTGCTACCTTTATTTCTCAGAAGTGTGGGGATGGGGAGTGAGTCTTCCCTAGAATGTGCCACCTGGCATGCAGATTATTTTGAGCTGAAGAGAATTAAAGCCCAGCCTGACCAGGGGGTGGCGCAGTAGATAGGGCATTGGCCTGGGACGTTGAGGACCCAGGTTTGAAACCTCGAAGTTGCTGGCTTGAGCAAGGAATCACTGGCTCCGCTGGAGCTCCGGGGTCAAGGCACATTTGAGAAAGCAATTAATGAACTAAAAAGTGCCACAACTGAGTTGGTGCTTTTCATCTCTCTCTCTTCCTGTCTGTCTGTCTCTCTCTCTCTCTCTCTCTCTCTCTCTCTCTCTCGCTAAAAAAACAAACAAAAATTTAAGCCCAACAAACTAAAGAAGAGTTTTTACCTATCCCTTACCTACTACCTAAAGATATTGAGATAGAAAAACCTGCTTCTGGAAGGAAATCTTAGACTATTCACCTTAGCACATAAACTTTAGTGTGACCGCCTGACGTGGTGGCCCAGTGGATAAAGTGTGGACCTGGAAGGCTGAGGTTGCTGGTTCAAAAACCTGGGCTTGTCTAGTCAAGGCACATACTAGAGTTGATGCTTCCTGTTCCTCCCCCTTCTTTCCCCTCCCACCCCCTCTAAAATGAATAAATAAAATCTTTTTAAAAAAATAAACTGTGACAAACAGGGAGGATCAAAGCAAATTTGCTGATTTTCCTTTGTATCCCATTGTGGGAAATGGCCGAGAGATTAAACTGCAGCCTTGAGACAAGTCTTGGTGTGGACTTTGGAACGCCAAGTCCTGCGGGGGCAGAACAGTTGCAAGCACTACTATGATTGTTTATAGGAAGCAGCTGATCCCTATAGCCATTTTCCTACATGCCTGGGGGCCATCGGTTGGTCATCCTTCTCTGCACCTGAATCCAATGTAGACTAATTTGACCCAGGCTCTGCTAATTTGCTCGATGAGCAAAGAGGCGAATAAATGTGATGGGGCTGCAGTTAGCCGGGACCTCAGTCCTAGAGGCTGGGAGTCCCCTGTACCCATCCATCTTTTCTGTATCTTGTGTCTTGTGTGTTTTTTTTTTTTTTTTTTTTTTTTTTTTTTTTTTTTTTAATTTATTCATTTTAGAGAGGCGAGGGAGAGACAGAGAGAGAGAAGGAGGGAGGAGCTGGAAGCATCAACTCCCATATGTGCCTTGACCAGGCAAGCCCAGGGTTTCGAACCGGCGACCTCAGCATTTCCAAGTCGATGCTTTAACCACTGCGCCACCACAGGTCAGGCCCTTGTGTGTTTTTTCTTAAGTCCTGCAGCACCTTCCTTTTGTGCACCCCCATTGCCGAGCTGGTCTCAGCATCCCATTGTTTCTACAAGAATTTGTTTAACAAATGTTTGCTCTTTCTGGTATACCAGTGTATTGCCAACCTTCCACTCAGTCCAAAATGACATTCATATCTCATCTTGCCTCATTGTCTTTGAAATTTTCATGCTTTTGTGATTTCCCCGTGTACTCATATTAAAATTTGATTTTCTGTTAATCAGCTGTATGCCATTTGAATTATTCAACCAGCCAGAAGAACTGACAGGGTGAGGGAAAGGTTTCCCCACCCTGACTTTAGCACTTTAGCTTTCTTTAATTTCCTTTTTTTTTTTTTTTTTAGAGAGACAGAGACAGAGACAGAGAAAAACAGGAAGGGAGAGATGAGAAGCATCAACTCATAGTTGCAGCACCATAGTTGTTCATTGATTGCTTTCTCATATGTGCTTTGACCTGGGGGCACCTGCCAAGCCAGTGACCCCTTGCTCAAGCCAGCGACCTTGGACTTCAAGCCAGTGACCATAGAGTCGTGTCTGTGATCCCATGCTCAAGCCAGCAACCTCATGCTCAAGCTGGTGAACCTGCTCTCAAGCTCGCTACCTCAGGGTTTTGAACCTCGGTCCTCAAGTGTCCCAGGTTGACACTCTATCCACTGAGCCACCACCTGGTCGGGCTCAACTGTCTTTATCTGTAATTTCATATGTTATCTTAGCTCTTAAATTCCTTAACCAGCTCTAGGTGATAAAGTTCATGGAAATATTCAGTGAAAAACAGTGACTGCTATACAGAATATAAATTAAAGGGCTTTTTCTTAAAGTAGAAAAAGGCAAAGTGAAAGCAAAAATGGGTTTTGGGTATTGAATAGGCAGAACTTGAGACATAGTCCAATTCACATACACAACATGGATGCCATGAAGAATATGTACAGAGATTCCTTTTTTTTTTTTCCTGTACCTTTCCGAAGCCGGAAACGGGGAGAGACAGACAGACTCCCGCATGCGCCTGACCAGATCCACCCGGCACGCCCACCAGGGGGCGACGCTCTGCCCACCAGGGGGCGATGCTCTGCCCCTCCGGGGCGTCGCTCTGTCGAGACCAGAGCCACTCCAGCGCCTGGGGCAGAGGCCGAGGAGCCATCCCCAGCACCCGGGCCATCTTTGCTCCAGTGGAGCCTCGGCTGCGAGAGGGGAAGAGAGAGACAGAGAGGAAGGAGAGGGGGAGGGGTGGAGAAGCAGATAGGCGCCTCTCCTGTGTGCCCTGGCTGGGAATCGAACCCAGGACCTCCGCACGCCAGGCCGACGCTGAGCCAACCGGCCAGGGCCGAGATTCCTTTTTATAATATAGCACATAATTCACTCATCATATGCTATGGAATTTCCATTGTGTGGCAGGGTATTCTAAAATCCAGAATAACTAGCATTTTAGTTTGTTGCTAAATATGTTAGTTTTAATTTGTAGACCTTTCCACTTTTGAGATTCATTCCACAAATGTATTTAGCACAGTTTCTAGGTACTTAGGAATAAGTATAAGAATATAGTTGAGCCTGACCAGGCAGTGGCGCAGTGGATAGAGCATCAGACTGGGATGCGGAGGAACCGGGTTCGAGACCCTGAGGTCGCCAGCTTGAGCAAGGGGTTACTCAGTCTGCTGAAGGCTCGCGGTCAAGGCACATACGAGAAAGCAATCAATGAACAACTAAGGTGTCATCAACAAAAAACTAATGGTTGATGCTTCTCATCTCTCCGTTTCTGTCTGTCTATACCTCTCTCTCTCTCTCTGTCCCTGTAAAAAAAAAAAAAGAAGAAGAAGAATATAGTTTACAGAGCTCTGCCTCACAGAGCGAATGTTCTAGAAGAGGGTAGAAAAAAAAGGCAATGAACATTATAAAAAATAAGTTATACTGCAGCAAGAAGTTTCTAGACTCTTGGTTTACCACCACACAGGATAAGAAACATAAACGAAGCTTGCCTGCTGCACTGATCTCAGTTGGGGCTGGCCTCCCACTGAGAGGAGTGAGAGGGTATAGGAACTGTTCTGAAATCCCCTTTGGTAATTTTGTGCTGTGATGTTGGCAACTAGTGCAAGCTAAGCCCACATTCTGGAAAGCTGCTACTTTGTCATCAGCTGAAGTGGCAAAATTATATTTAACTTATTCCTGGACAGCTGGAACTGGGTGAAAAACAGTTATAAAACAAACTTTAGCTGGTTTAAGTCGAAGCCCTTCGGGTTTTTTTCTTTTGAGACTGAGCTTCGTTTTGCCTGGTCTGCATTGGCGCAGTGGATAAAGCATTGACCTGGAATGCTGGGGTCACTGGTTCCAAACCCTGGGCTTCCCCTGTCAAGGTACATACAGCAAACAATCAAAGAACAATTAGGGGCCCTGGCCGGTTGGCTCAGAGGTAGAGCGTCGGCCTGGCGTGCGGGGGACCCGGGTTCGATTCCCAGCCAGGGCACATAGGAGAAGCGCCCATTTGCTTCTCCACCCCCACCCCCTCCTTCCTCTCTGTCTCTCTCTTCCCCTCCGGCAGCCAAGGCTCCATTGGAGCAAAGATGGCCCAGGCGCTGGGGATGGCTCCTTGGCCTCTGCCCCAGGCGCTAGAGTGGCTCTGGTCGCAACAGAGCGACGCCCTGGAGGGGCAGAGCATCGCCCCCTGGTGGGCAGAGCGTCGCCCCCTGGTGGGCGTGCCAGGTGGATCCCGGTCGGGTGCATGCGGGAGTCTGTCTGTCTCTCCCCGTTTCCAGCTTCAGAAAAATACAAAAAAAAAAAAAAGTATTAAATAAGCTCTCTCTTATAATTTGAAAAAGAAAAAAAAAAAAGACCAAGCCTCATTCTTGCCTCTTCTTAATCATTCTCTCCATTTCCATCTATTATCCCTTCGCCCCCGAGACCAAAGGAGTTAGAGAATTAACCAAATTCTACTTCAATCTATGGGCCATTGGCCGGGAGATACTCAGGAGGCTGCTTCCCCTGCAGACTGTGGTCTCTACTGTGCATCATTTTAGTTCAAAAGAACCTTGTCTGACCTGGTGGTGGTGCAGTGGATAGAGTATGGGCCCATGATACTGAGTTCCTAGGTTCAAAACCCCAAGGTCACCAGCTTGAGCACAGGCTCCCTTGGTTTGAGTGTGGGCCTCACCAGCTTGAGTGCAGGGTCAGTGGCTTGAGCATGAAATCATAGACATGATCTCATGGTCGATGGCTTGAGCCCAAGGTGCCTGGCTTGAGCAAAATGTTACTGGCTAGGCTGGAGCCCCCCAGTGAAGGCAAAAATGAGAAAGCAATCAATGAACAACTAAGGTGCTGCAACTAGGAGTTGATGCTCCTCATCTCTCTCCTTTTCTTGTCTGTCTGTCCCTCTCTCTCTCACACTTAAAAAAAAAAGTTGGTGTGGAAAATAAAAAGAAGGTGTAGAATGCTATAGAAAAAATATAGAGCAAGGTAAAGTGGAATAGAGTTGTAGGAGAGGGGTTTGTGGGAGGAAGGTTCTGTCTGGGAGAGGGAATTTCCCCTTGTACCCTTCTGTAGTTCTTGCAGCTGAGCTAGGAAGGAATTTAATTAGAATGTAAGCTAGGGCAGTAAGTTAGTAAAATTAACAATGATTTGTTCATAGAGACTTCTCTGCTCTCAATTCTCTACTTCTGGTAAAAAGGCTGTTTCTTTGTTAGTCTGATTGCTCCTTAACCCAGCTATAGCAGGAAGGTACTTTTCTATTTCCTGCATTTAAACAGAAAGTCTGAGAGCTCCTCTGGCTCCTGCTGCTTCAAAGTGATTTTAATTCAAAATAATCAATATACCACTGTGAGATATTTTGAGGTGACCTACCTTGGGCTCCAACAGTTGCAAGTAAGTAAAAACAATCAGGGTTAGCCTTAATGATAAGTGAGAGCTGAACAAAGACTTGAATGTCGTGAGGGGTTAGCCAAGCGGCTATCTGGGAGAGAATGGTCCCAGAACAGTGAGCAGCTGGAGCAAAGGCAAAAGTGAAGCTCTTGGAAGGAAGAGCAGGGAGGCCAGTCTGTCTGGAAAAGATAAATAGTAGGAGATGAGAGAGCTGGATCTTGTTGCTTCTTGTAAGCCACTGAGTCCTGTGGCTTTTACTCTAACATGGGGAGCCAATGTAGGGTTCAAAACATGGAAGTGAGCCTGGCCTGTGGCAGTGCAGTGAATAGAACGTCGACCTGGAATGCTGAGGGCACACATGAGAAGAGACCATCTGCTTCTCTTAGCCTCCCTCTCCCCCTTCTCTCTCTCTTCCCTTCTCGAAGCCAGTGGCTTGGTTGGTCTAAGTGTCAGCCTCAGGTGCTGGGGATGGCTGGGTCGATTTGAGCATTGGCCCCAGATGGGGGTTTCTAGGTAGATCTCAGTCAGGGCTCATGCAGCAGTCTATCTCTCTTATCTCTCTACCTCTCACTTAAAAAAACAAAAAACAAACAAAAAAACTAAAAATAAAAAATGGACAGCCCTGGTCGGTTGGCTCAGCGGTAGAGCATCGGCCCCAGCATGTGGAACTCCCAAGTTCAATTCCCAGTCAGGGCACACAAGAGAAGCGCCCATCTACTTCTCCACCCTCCCCCCTCTCCTTCCTCTCTATCTCTCTCTTCCCCTCCCGCAGCCAAGGCTCCATTGGAGCAAAGTTGGCCTGGGCGCTGAGGATGGCTCCATGGCCTCCACCTCAGGTGCTGGAATGGCTCCAGCCCCAACAGAGCAACGCCCCAGATGGGCAGAGCATCACCCCCTGGTGGGCATGCCGGGTGGATCCCGGTTGGGCACATGTGGGAGTCTGTCTGCCTCCCTGCTTCTAACTTTGGAAAAATACAAAAAAAAAGAAAAAAGAAAAAAAGGACAGATAGCAAGAGGGAACACCAAGTGAGTTAGGAGGAACTCCAAGAAAAGAGTGATCAGAAGTGTCAAATGCTGCTGACAGGTGAAGTATGATAAGAATTCAAAAGTGACCAGTGAAGCCTGACCAGGTGGTGGCGCAGTGGATGGAGTGTCGGACTTGGATGTGGAGGACCCAGGTTCGAGACCCCGAGGTCGCCAGCTTGAGCGTAAGCTCATCTGGTTTGAGCAAAAGTTCACCAGCTTGGACCCAAGGTCCCTGGCTCAAGCAAGGGGTTACTCGGTCTGCTGAAGGCCCGTGGTCAAGGCACATGTGAGAAAGCAATCAATGAACAACTAAGGTGTCGCAATGCGCAACGAAAACTAATGATTGATGCTTCTCATCTCTTCGTTCCTGTCTGTCTATCCCTGTCTATCCTTCACTCTGACTCTCTCTCTGTCTCTGTAAAAAAAATAAAATAAAATAAAATTCCTGCTAATTGAAATACTTCATTTAAAAAAAATGGCCTGACCTGTGGTGGCGCAGTGGATAAAGCATCGACCTGGAAATGCTGAGGTCGCCAGTTCGAAACCCTGGGCTTGCCTGGTCAAGGCACATATGGGAGTTGATGCTTCCAGCTCCACCCTCCTTCTCTCTCTCTGTCTCTCCTTTCTCTCTCTCTCCCTCTCCTCTCTAAAATGAATAAATAAAAAATAAAAAAAATTAAAAGAAAAGAAAATGACCAGTGAAGACCTGGCTGGGTAGCTCAGTTGGTTAGAGTGTGGTCCCAATATGCCAAGGCTGTGGGTTCCCTCCCTGGTCAGGGCACATACGAGAATCAACTAATAGGCTGACCTGCAGTGCAGTCAATAAAACATCAACCTGGAATGCTGGGGTCACCTGTTCGAAACCCTGGACTTGCCTGGTCAAGGCACATGCAACAAGCAATCAATGAACAACTAGGGTGAAGCAGCTATGAGTTGATGCTTCTCGCTCCCTCCTTCCTCTCTCTGTAAAATCAGTTAAAAAAATTTTAGACTGGCCTGTGGTGGCCCAGGGGATAAAGCCTGGAATGCTGAGGTTGCAGATTCGACCTGGAATGCTGAGATTGCCAGTTTGAAACCCCGGGCTTTCCCAGGCAAGGCACATACTGGAAACAACTACAAGTTGCACACTACTCTTCACCCCTGTTCTCTCTCTCTCCTCTCTAGAAAATCAATAAATAAAATAGTTTTTTAAATGACCACTGGATTTAGCCATATTACTAGTAACCTTGATAAGAACAGCTCAGTGTGACAATTTGAAAATAATAGGCATTTTACTTCTAGAGTATGTTTTCATATGATTGATTAACAAAATACCTTTATTTTTCTCCCTCTTACTCTTTACTGCCTCAAATTCAAGCAGATAGCCCTTGAGGAACCACAATATGTTTAAAGGTTTGGCAGTACTGATTACCTTGGTTTGGATTCTGGATGTTTTTGTTTTCTAGCTGTTGGCTCTTGAGTACATTTCCTTCCTTCCTTCCTTCCTTCCTTCCCTCCTTTCTTCCTTCCTTCCTTCCTCCTTCCCTTCCTTCCTTGAAAAAGTTTATTTAGAAAGTTACAGAGGCCTGACCAGGCAGTGGCACAATGGATAGAATGTCGACATTGTATGCTGAGGACCCTGGTTCAGACCCCCAAGGTCACTGACTTAAGTGCAGGTTCATCCAGCTTGAGTGCAGGGTTGCCTGCTTGAGACTGGGATCATAGACATGACCCCATGGTCACTGGCTTGAGCCCAAATGTTGCTGGCTTGAAGCCCTAGGTGGCTGGCTTGAGCCCAAGGTCACTGGCTTAAGCAAGAGGTCACTGGCTCAGCTGGAGCCCCGGGGTCAAGGCATGTATGAGAAGCAATCAATGAACAACTAAAGTTCCACAACTATAAGTTGATGCTTCTCATCTCTCTCCCTTACTGTCTGTCTGTCCCTCTCTCACTCTCTCTCTCACTTAAAAAAAAAAGTCACAGAAATAGAATATGTGAGCTGTAGAAGAAATGGGTTCAAGAAACAAGTTATAGGCCCTAGCTGGCTGACTCAGTGGTAGAGCAACAGCCTAGCATGTGGATGTCCCAGGTTCAATTTCTGGTCAGGGCACACAGGAGAAGTGACCGTCTGCTTCTCTCCCCCTTCCCTTTCTCTCTCTCTCTCTCTCTTTCTCTTTTCCCCTTCCACAACCATGGCTCAATTGATTTGAGCGCACTGCCCCCTGCCCTGAGAATGACTCCATGTAACCTTTGCCTCCGGTGCTAAAAATAGCTTGGTTGCAAGTGGTCGCAGATGGGCAGAGCATCTGCCCAGACAGAGGTTGTCAGGTAGATGGTGCATGCAGGAGTCTGTCTCTATCTCCCCTCCTCTCACTTGGAAAAAAAAGAAGAAGGAGGAGGAGGAAGAGGAGGAGGAGAAGGGGTGGAGGAAGAAGAAGAAGGAGGAGGCAGAGGAGGAGGAGGGGGAGGAGGAGGAGGAGGAGGAGGAGGAGGAGAAAAAGAAGAAGAAGAAAAGAAGAAGAAGAAGAAGAAGAAGAAGAAGAAGAAGAAGAAGAAGAAGAAGAAGAAGAAGAAAGAAGAAGAAGAAGAAGAAGAAGAAGAAGAAGAAGAAGAAGAAGAAGAAGAAGAAGAAGAAGAAGAAGGAAGAAGAAGAAGAAGAAGAAGAAGAAGAAGAAGAAGAAGAAGAAGAAGAAGAAGAAGAAGAAGAAGAAGAAGAAGGGACAAGTTATAGAGATAAAAGGGGTCCTTGTTGCTTAGGAGAAAGAAGGGTTAAGGTAACACATATCTGAGAAGGAAGAAGTGGGAGAGACAGGAACATCAAGCTGCTCCTGTATGTGTCCTGACTGGGGTATTGGACCAGTATCCTCCATGCTCTGGGATGATGCTCCAATCAACCGAGCTATCTGGCCATTGCTTAATTTTTATTGATTTTTAGAAAGAGAGAGGAAGGGAGAGAGTGGAGAGGGGGAAGGGAAGCATTGTTGTTGCATTCAGTCGTGCATTTCTTTGGTTGCTTCCACGTGTGTGCCCTGACCAGGAATCGAACCTGCAACCTTGTCATTTTGGGACAACACTATTAACTGACTGAGCTAACTGCTAGGCTGAGCACATTTCTTAATTTCTCTAAATCTCTTATAAAATGGAGCTAGTATATAACTCATAGGTGGATACATTGTTATAAGGATTAAATGAAATAAATAATACATAGCACATACACATAGTAAGACAGTAAAATCAGTGGCTGTTACTGTTGAAGGTGGTGGTAGTAAAGGACAAAAATTAGAGGTGGCCTGACCAGGCGGTGGTGCAGTGGATAGAGCATCGGACTGGGATGTGGAAAGACCCAGGTTCGAGACCCCGAGGTCGCCAGTTTGAGCGCGGGCTCATCTGGTTTGAGCAAAAGCTCACCAGCTTGGACCCAAGGTTGCTGGCTCGAGCAAGGGGTCACTCAGTCTGCTGAAGGCCCACGGTCAAGGCACATATGAGAAAGCAATTAATGAACTAAGGTGTCGCGATGAAAAACTGATGATTGATGCTTCTCATCTCTCTCTGTTCCTGTCTGCCTGTCCCTATCTATCCCTCTCTCTGACTCTCTCTGTCTCTGTAAAAAAAAAAAAAAAAAAAGAAAAGAAAAATTAGAGGTGAAGGTGCAGCCTCTTGCATTTAAAATCATTTTGAGCACTGGGATCTATATTTTAATTTGCAGCGCCCTGCTAGAGTTGTTTTTTGTTTTCTTGAGGAGGAGGTGGAGGAGGTAGAGAATCTTTTTCCTGGGTAGACATAATGTTTAGTTCCTGGCTGGTTAGCTCAATCGGTTAAGAGCATCCTCCCTAAACAACAAGCTTGCAGGTTCAGTCCCTGGTCAGAGAGCACACAGAAAGCAACCAGACTGAATGGAACAATAAATGCTTCCCTTCCTCTCTCTGTCTTTCTAAAAATCAATAAAAATTAAGCCATGGCCAGATAGCTCGATTGGTTGGAGCATCATTCTGGAGCATGGAGGTTGCTGGTTCAATTCTCTGGTCAGGGTACAGACAGGAGCAACTCAATGTTCCTGTCCCTGTCTAAATTAATTAATTAATTAACCTTTATTAAAATAAGAAGGTCTTTATGGGTCTAAAAATTACTGAATGAGGAGATGCAAAAACTGATCTTCCTTTCCAGAAGTTGAAATTTTCCAGAAGTCCCCACAAACATGTTGAGTTATTAACAGAGCCAATGCTCTGCCTTTTTTGGTGCTATAACTTTGGACAGGCATTTTCCCTTCTTAGGGCCCAGGTTTCACATGCACAACATGAGAGGATTGACAGGATTATCTCTAAAACCTTGTCCAGCCGTAACATTTTGTGATGCTTGAATTGAGGCTTCTGCTATGCATTTAAGCTGTGCAAAAATGAGCCAAGTTGAAAACATGCTTCATTCAGTCAGGGTCTTCTAAGACCCACAAATAAATATATATATATATATTTTTTTAAATTTATAGTGTTTACATAGATTCAAGTGTTCCATCGAATATATCTCCCTCTCCCCCTACCCCCATGTTCCCTTTCATACCCCCTTTGCCCCCTCCCCCCAATGCCCTCCCCCCTTCCCTCCAGGATTGGCTGCCCTGCTCTTTTTTTTTTTTTTTTTTTTTTCAGAGACACAGAGGCAGAGAGAGGGAAAGATAGGGACAGACAGACAGAACGGAGAGAGATGAGAAACATCAATCATCAGTTCCTCTTTGCGACACCTTAGTTGTTCATTGATTGCTTTCTCGTATGTGCCTTGACTGTGGGCCTTCAGCAGACCGAGTAACCCCTTGCTTGAGCCAGCGACCTTGGGTCCAAGCTGGTGAGCTTTCCTCAAACCAGATGAGCCCGCACTCAAGCTGGCGACCTCAGGGTCTTGAACCTGGGTCCTTCTGCATCCCAGTCCGATGCTCTATCCACTGCACCACCACCTGGTCAGGCTTATATGCCTATTGGCCATCTGTATGTCCTCTTTGGAGAAGTGTCTATTCATTTCTTTTGCCCATTTTTCGATTGGATTGTTTACCTTCCTGGCGGTCAATTTTATAAGTTCTTCACAAATTTTGGTTATTAATCCCTCATCAGATGTATTGTCGAATATGTTCTCCCATTGTGTGGTTTGTCTTTTTATTCTGTTTTTATTGTCTTTAGCTGTGCAAAAGCTTTTTAGTTTGATATAGTCCCATTTGTTTACCCTGTCCTTTATTTCACTTGCCCTTGGAGATAAGTCAGCAAATATATTGCTGTGAGAGATGTCAGAGAGCTTACTGCCTATGTTTTCTTCCAAGATGTTTATGGTTTCACGACTTACATTTAAGTCTTTTATCCGTTTTGAGTTTATTTTTGTGAATGGTGTAAGTTGGTAGACACACAAGTATATCACATAAATACTCACAGATGGGACTTTTGTTTTAAGGAAAGAAGTGTTGCTTACCTCCTCTAGCTTGAGGTAGTTTGAACTTGAAATTGCTGTTATATAGCATGTTCACAAAGCATTAGTAAACAGAAAACAATTCAGATAAAACAACTTTAGATTTTTTCAGTCTAACTTCTGCTTTTTATGCTATCTGGGATACCAGTCATACTGAAAAATTTGTGTTTAGTTACAAATTACATGTTACAAATAATAGTATAGGGATATCTTGTGCTCATATAGCGATTTGTAACAAAATATTTTCTACTGCAATAGGGTCTGGAGGAGTTTTCAAAAACGTTTTTTAACAAGGTATTTTTTATGGTACTGTGGGAAATAAGGTTCTGAGACTTGAAATAATTACCCTAAACCCCAAGAGGTAGAACCAGAGGCAGATTAAGATCGGTTGAGGCTCCAGGTGCAGAAGAAAATATTGGGCCCCTTAAAAAAAAGAGACCGGGCCCTGGCCGGTTGGCTCAGTGGTAGAGCGTCAGCCTGGCGTGCGGAAGTCCCGGGTTCGATTCCCGGCCAGGGCACACAGGAGAAACACCCATCTGCTTCTCCACCCCTCCCCCTCTCCTTCCTCTCAGTCTCTCTCTTCCCCTCCTGCAGCCAAGGCTCCATTGGAGCAAAGATGGCCCGGGCGCTGGGGATGGCTCTGTGGCCTCTGCCTCAGGCACTAGAGTGGCTCTGGTCGCAACAGAGCGTCGCCCCGGATGGGCAGAGCATCGCCCCCTGGTGGGCGTGCCGGGTGGATCCCGGTCGGGTGCATGCGGGAGTCTGTCTGACTGCCTCCCTGTTTCCAGCTTCAGGAAAAAAAAAAAAAAAAGAGACCGGAAAAATAAAAATACATGTTAACCATATTTTTAAATAAATAAAAAATGCGTGCTCGCTTCGGCAGCACATATACTAAAATTGGAACAATACAGAGAAGATTAGCATGGCCCCTGCACAAGGATGACACGCAAATTCATGAAGCGTTCCATATTTAAAAAATAAAAAATAAAAAATGCTATGTACTATAATGTTAAAATTGCACATATGGAACCAAACTTGGTGTCATTAGAAAAAAGTGTAAAGTTGGGGTTTTGCGGGGCCCTTCAGAAGTTGGGGCCCAGAGCGTGCGCCAGTTGCGCCCTCCGTTAAATCAGCCTCTGGGTAGAACCCAGAGTAAATGCCTAAAATGACAGTTGCCTCTTTTACCTCTAGGCCCTTCCTTAGAAGTGGCTCTTGTTCATAGGAAAAGGAAGTCCCAGAAAAATCACTTGTTGAATTTGTTGTCTTAAGGCAAGGCTTCTACTAATTTAACAGGGAAAAAAGAAGTTTTGTCTGAGTTTCAAGATAGCAAGGACCCCTTGCAGTTAAGTTCAACCATCTTCATTATTATTATTATTATTATTATTATTTACAGAGACAGAGAGAGAGTCAGATTGAGGGATAGACAGGGACAGACAGACAGAAAGGGAGAGAGATGAGAAGCATCAATTATTAGTTTTTCATTGCGCATTGCGACACCTTAGTTGTTCATTGATTGCTTTCTCATATGTGCCTTGACTGCGGGCCTTCAGCAGACCAAGTAACCCTTTGCTTGAGCCAGCGACCTTGGGTCCAAGCTGGTGAGCTTTTTGCTCAAACCAGATGAGCCCGCACTCAAGCTGGCGACCTTGGGGTCTCGAACCTGGGTCTTTGGCATCCCAGTCTGATGCTCTATCCAGTGCGCCACTGCCTGGTCAGGCCAACCACCTTCTTTATGATAAACATTTTCTTCCATTAAAAAAAAATTTATTGATTGATTTTTTTAAATTTATTTTTAGAGAGATAAAGGGAGAGAGTCAGAGACAGAAACATTGATCTGTTCCTTTATGTGCCATGACTAGGGATCAAACCTAGTGGTGGGATTCAGCTGGTTCACACCGGTTCAGCAGAACTGATACCTAATTTTTTTGTTGAGTTCAGCAAACCAGTTGTTAAAATGGCACATGTATTCAGGGTTCTCTCTAAGGTGGGCACCTGGGCAGCCACCCGATGTGGAAATCACAAATTTACATTTCTTTTGTGTGTGTGTGTGTGTGTGTGTGTGTGTGTGTGTGACAGAGACAGAGAAAGACAGAGAGAGGGACAGACAGACAGGAACAGAGAGAGATGAGAAGCATCAATTCTTTGTTGTGGCACCTTAGTTGTTCATTGATTGCTTTCTCATATGTGCCTTGATGGGGGTGGGGGTGGGCTACAGCAGACAGAGTAACCCCTTGCTCAAGCCAGCGACCTTGGATCCAAGCTGGTGAGCCTTGCTCAAACCAGATGAGCCCGTGCTCAAGCTGGCAACCTCAGGGTCTCGAACCTGGGTCCTCCGCATCCCAGTCCAACACTCTATCCACAGCGCCACCACCTGGTCAGGCTGGAAATATCTTAAATAACAGTTTCATTGTTTTTTGTCAGGTAATATTTTTTCATTAATATTTTAAAACTTTTTCTTATAATCTAGTTTTGTATACCTCTTTCGTTGTTCTTATTTAAGTATTAAATGCATGAAATAATACACTACCTTTTGGTATATCATTTTTTTATACTTAAAATGGTCATTAGGGCAGAGAACCAGTTGTTAAATTATTTGAATCCCCCCACTGATCGAACCCTCAACCTTTGCATATCAGTACACTGCCGTAAACAACCAAACTATCCAGCCAGGGTATAACAAGGATTTTAAAAAGCTATGTATTTCTAGGCAGTTTGTTTTTTCTTCCCTTTACCCCTTGTAAATGCAGAAGATGGGGCATAATCTTCTAAGTAATATTTTATTTTCTTTTTGGGGAAAAAATAATCCTTAGATCTTTTAACGTTCTCTCACTGTTCATTTTTTTTTTAATATATATTTTTTCTTTTTTGTATTTTTCTGAAGCTGGAAACGGGGAGGCAGTCAGACTCCCACATGCCCCCGACCAGGATCCACCCGGCATGCCCACCAGAGGGCGATGCTCTGCCCATCCGGGGCGATGCTCTGCTGCAACCAGAGCCATTCTAGCGCCTGAGGCAGAGGCCATGGAGCCATCCCCAGCACCCGTGCCATCCTTGCTCCAATGGAGCCCTGGCTGCGGGAGGGGAAGAGAGAGACAGGAAGGAGAGGGGGAGGGGTGGAGAAGCAGATGGGTGTTTCTCCTGTGTGCCCTGGCCAGGAATCGAACCTGGGACTCCCACACACCAGGCCGACGCTCTACCACTACAGAGCATCGCCCCCTGGTGGGCATGCCGGGTGGATCCCGGTCGGGCACATGTGGGAGTTTGTCTGACTGCCTCCCTGTTTCCAGCTTCAGAAAAATACAAAAAAAAAAAAAATTCAGACTTTATAACTTTCTTACACATTCTTTCACACTTCTCCTCCCCCATGAGGGGAGGGGTATTTTGGACTTCTTCCCTTTCCTCAGGACTCTTTATGTAAAATGCTAGTTCCATTTGGGAGATTACCAGAGAAGATTGGCTTTCATCTCCAATATTTTACATTTTATTATCACTGAGACATCATTTGACTTGTTCTAATCTGCTTTATATTCCCTAAAAATATAATACTTTGAATCCTTTCCTCATAGTGACTGGCTGAAATAACTGAGTAGATTGTGTTTCCCTAATATTTTTGCTTTACATACATACTGCAGCCAAGCCTTCCTCCTCAAGCTCTTTCTAATCTCTTCTGTAATTATTTTCCCTCCCCCATCCCTTTAGGACAAACAAGTAAAATTCTCTTGCAGAAAATAAAGAGGGGCTCTGGCTGGTTGGCTCAGTGGTAGAGCATTGGCCGGTATGTGGAAGTCCCGGGTTTGATTCCCAGCCAGGGCACACAGGAGAAGCACCCATCTGCTTCTCTACCCTTCCCCCTCTCCTTTCTCTCTTTCTCTCAATTCACCTCCTGCAGTCAAGGCTCCATTGGAGCAAGTTGGCCTAGGCAGTGAGGATGGTTCCGTGGCCTCTGCCTCAGGCACTAGAATGGATTCAGTTGCAATGGAGCAACACCCCAGATGGGCAGAACATCGCCCCCTAGTGGACATGCCAGGTGGATCCCAGTCGAGCGCATGTGGGAGTCTGTCTCTCTGCCTCCCTGCTTCTCACTTTAGAAAAATACAAAAAAAAAAAAAAAGAAGAAGAAGAAGAAGAAAAAAGAAAAGGAACTACTCGCATTCTTCAATTATCTACATTGTTTAGCTAGTAAGTAGATCATATCAGGGAGTCTAGAAATCTTTTCTATTTATACTTTTATTTTTTCATATACCTAAAAAGCACCCAGGCAGTCCACAGCAGAAGGCCCCTGAGGATCTTCTTTCCTGTGACTTTAACTTCTGGCCAGGAGATGGTAGGAGATTTACTTAGAGCCTGTGACTATCAGGATAATCTTTCCCTTTGCTTTTCCAGAAATCTCTCCTACCTGCCCCCTCCTCCTCTTCCCAGGACACAGAGCCAGCCTTTCTCAAGTACACTAAGTATTTATTTTTTCCTACCTAATTAGTACAATAGTACTGTATCTCAATATAAGGGAATATCAGTGCATAAATTATACACAGTTAGGAAACTTAGAGGTGAAACAATCTCATGTTACTCAGTTTAATTTGGTTGAAAGTACTTGGCCTCTTCCAGTGCCTGAAGCTCCCTGCTTCAAGTCTGTGGGAGTCTCCCTACGTGAAACCGTTGTGATTCTTTCCCGCTGATTCCCCTACTCACTGTGTGCTAGAGCTGACTAGAGCAAACTGTTAGTGTAAGGTTGGTGGATAATGGGGGATGAACACTTGGGAAACTCAGACCCGCGACCTTTGGCTAGGACCGCCCACAACCAAGCGCACCTAAAGAAGCTTCACAGGAACCGTTTGGAAAAAAGCAACCGTCAACCAGCCAGTGGGATTTCACCACGTCATGTTAGCTCGACTTCCCTAGAGGGACCCCTTTAAATATCTCCCACACGGTTTAATCCTTGCAACTTCCCTGGCCTCCATCTTACCTCGGAGCCAGGGAACCCAGCTGGGCAGATGTGCTATACTCAATAAAGCCTTTTGTTACTCCACACTTTGTGGCTCCAAGCCCTCTTCCTTCCTTCTCGGTGGGGAAAAATACCTTACATTTTGGTGCCAAAAACCCGGGAGAAGTAGAAGTCCGCAAGGACCGCTCCTCTTTCTCATCCCCTCCGAGAAAGAACCAGGATCTCCAACCTTCCACCCACTTCGGCGCACGGTGCGGTAAGTTCCTTGCCTCTGCCTTCCTCTCAGTTCTTTCCTCCGAGATTCCCTGTCCGAAACCGTAGCTACGTCAGGGAAGTCTTTTCCATCCGTCCGAGTGCATGTGCTTATGGAGACCTCCCCAAGCACATCCACTTTACTTTTCCGTCCGTGGCTGGACCTTGAGTTTTTAGGACGCTAATACTCAAATCTGACCACTCCAAGGACTGAGGGCAGCCATGAGGGCACAGGAATTTCCCTCCCTAAAGAAGAAGAAACCGTTCTTCTTCTCCGCTGTGGCCAGGCCACAGAACCCACTGAATTAGCCTCCTGGAGCAACTTTCAGTATTAACACCCGCACCAATTTAACTATCGCCAAAAAAGCTGGGAACTGATTGGAGATCTCTTACATTCACGGCTTCTAATTATTCGTGCACCCGTCCTTAATCTCTGTGCTGCCTATTCCACCACACAGGCCTTTTTCTGGCCAGAGAAACCTCACCTAAAACCTCCACTCCTGATCTTTCTTTCTCCGCAGACTCCCAACTCTCTTTCCCTCCTGTCTGATCCTGGGGGCACCCCTCTCTTGGGACTTTTCTCTGGTCCCTCTGCGGACCTCTTTTGTGCTCAGGTCTCTTCCCTCTGAGAGCCCCCTCCCCTCCCTTCTCAAAAACCTGTTTCTTATTCACCACTACCATCTCTTTCTCCTCCCCTGCTGGCCAGGGGACCCTCCCTTCACTGTGTTCTTAAGTCCCTCCTCTGTCAGGCCATTCTCAGCCTGGCATTGGCTCTTATACCGGTTTTCAGGACGTCCAACCCCAATTTTCTTGCAGGAAGTTCTGGCCCTGTCCTGCCTTTGGCTCCAGCGTTTCCTGCGGGATCTGGGTGCCGGGCTCCACACGAGCCCCCCCTCCTCTTATTCCCAATCCCCCAAACCCCTATCCAGAACCTGTGAACATGGCATTTAAAGTTTTTAACGGTCCCAACTAGTAGAAACAGGCCAAGGCTGTTCACCAGGCCTGCATGCAGCAGAAGGTAACGCTCCAAACCCCAAACTCTTGTGGCAACCCTGAGACCAGCAGAGCCACCAGCAGCCTGCTTTAAATGTGGCAAGCAGGACCACTGGTCCCGGCAGGACCCCTGCTGGCGGCTCTGCCCACTGAACCCTGCCCTGACTGCAAGCAGCCCAGTCACTGGCGGAGTGATTGCCCCTTTGGGCAACTGTAGTGGAATAACCCACTGCATGGCCTTGGATGGGAACACAGCCAACAAGAAAAGAATGTTTTGCCTAGAGAATTGTTTTCTGACTTGAAGGCAGGTTACTGAAACAGGTCTATGTGACTGAAGGCAGTTGCTGGGCTTTTCTCAGTAAAACATTCTCATAAGATTTCTGTACTTTCCAAGGTTATCCCTTAAGATAAGGAGAGGAATGTTATGGGATCCATAGAAGCAATAGCAATTAATGCCTTCTGATATTATGTTGTTACTAAGCTATCTTGCAGGTGCACTCCATGTATCTTTAAAGTAAAAGTTACACTTGATGTTATGCCAATTTCTCAGTAAACAAGCTTTTTGAAGTCTTGTGAATAAAAATAGGACACAGCGCAAATTCAGGGCCCTTTGCCTGAGTGAGCGGTGGTCCTTTGCTAGTCTTTGATGATTTCATCTGCTGATCTCTCTCTCTGTGCCCCCGACTCACAACAACAGGCAACAGGCTTTTCCTCAGTGCCTCTACGTGGAGGACAAGCCGCCCGAATGGGAAGGCCAATCCAGCCATGTGGGCACACCGCTCGAACTCCTAGGACACAGCCTGGACTCGGAGAACCCAGGGTATGCTGCAACAAGTGGGTAAGTCCATCTTATTTCTTGTGGACATGGGGGCTGCCTTCTCTGTTTTGCCATCACACTCTGGACCTCTAGTTCCCTCACAGGTCTCAGTTATGGGAATGGATGGGACCCCCTTCCTTTCCCCTTTTTATGCCACTCCTGACATGCAGTTCTGCCTCAAGCTTTCCTCCTTACAGGACCACTGGCAGTCGGAACCACTGGACTCCATCCATCTCCAGCTCACCAAAAGGCTGGACCCTACAAATTCCCCTATTACCCCTCTTTTTTAAAATCCTTATAGGACAGCATCCGTGAAGTTTCTCCAGTCATGCCACACAGATGTTCCTCCTGACACTCCTCAAGCCACCACTTTCTGATCTCCCCCTCCCCACGATGCCCCTATTCAGCAGGAAGTAGCCAGCTGAATAAACGGCGCCCCTTTTTCTATTTAACACAAAAGGTCAGAATGTAAGGTTGGTGGATAATGGGGGATGGTCACTTGGGAAACTCAGACCCGCGACCTTTGGCTAGGACCACCCACAACCAAGCGTGCCAAAAGAAGCTTCACAGGAACCATTTGGAAAAAAGCAACCGTCAACCAGCCAGTGGGATTTCACCACGTCATGTTAGCTCGACTTCCCTAGAGGGACCCCTTTAAATATCTCCCACACGGTTTAATCCATGCAACTTCCCTGGCCTCCATCTTACCTCAGAGCCAGGGAACCTTGCCGGGTGGGATGCGTGCTCTGTACTCAATAAAGCCTTTTATTTTTCCACACTTTGTGGCTCTGAGCCCCATTCCTTCCTTCTTGGCGGGGAAAAATACCTTACAGTTAGTTTCTCAGGAATTTTGTGAGTCATTTGGACATTATGTTGGTAGCTTGAAATTAGCAACAGGGGATGTATTTATATGGAAATTGGTGATGTTGGTCAAATAAGTTTGTAAATATGATATATATATTTGCTCACTTATACTTTGTACTGGGTGTGGGGGACAGGCTGTAAGCAGGCCAGGTCGTTATAGCCTAAGGCTTAGTTTTAAGACTAAGCTTTTCCCCACACCCTTGACCGATTGCATGATGTGGGGTGGTGCAGTCTCATGAGCAGGGGTCCCCAAACTAGGGCCCGCGGGCCGCATGCGGCCCCCTGAGTCCATTTATCCGGCTCCCGCCGCACTTCCGGAAGGGGCAGCTTTTTCATTGGTGGTCAGTGAGAGGAGCATAGTTCCCATTGAAATACTGGTCACTTTGTTGATTTAAATTTACTTGTTCTTTATTTTAAATATTGTATTTGTTCCATTTTGTTTTTTTACTTTAAGATATGTGCAGTGTGCATAGGGATTTGTTCATAATTTTTTTTATAGTCTGGCCCTCCAACGGTCTGAGGGACAGTGAACTGGCCCCCTGTGTAAAAAGTTTGGGGACCCCTGCTCATGAGGAATCCCATTATGCCTCAGATAAGTGACTTTGTATCAGAGACTTCCTTGATTGTATATTGGATTAAAGGTTTTGATTTCTGCACTATAAAGTGGGGCAGACTGGGAGCTGGCTCTCTGAGTTCCTGAGATTAGCATTAGAGAGGAGAGCAGAAAAAGGCCACATGGAGGAGGCCAGGAGAGGCAGCCAAAATGGTGCAGTGCTGAAAGAGAAGTCAGTTAGTGCAGAGTTTGTGCAGAGAGAAGGAAGGAGATGGTGAACAAAGGAGAATAAGGCTGGTGAGGTAGAAACCTTTGATTCTAGGAAACTCAGATAAGTTAGTAGCTTTGTGAGCACTGAATGAGTGGGTTTTGGAGCCCAGTGTGTGTTTTTACTTGCCCACCGGGTGCAAGCTAGGATTAAAGATAATGGCCCACCAGTTCTTGGCTCTGTTGTTTCATTACCATCTGTCCAAATCCTATGTGAACCTGCATGGGGCAGGCGGCTGTGATGATGGCCGTGGATACTGGCTTTACAGGTAAATACTACAAATTAGGCTCTCACCTCCACTCCTTGCTGCTTGTTAAACATTTACCAGGACACCACTGCCCCTCCTTCCACACTAACGAAGTTAGGCTATTTCTCTTGGTTCTTTTAATTCTGGTATAAAAATATATTAATATTTTCTTAGAGTTTAGCTAATAACCTGGCTTCAGGCTTAACCCTCTCTTCACAGCCAACCAAAGCCCCAAAGCCCAGCCTGGCTTCTCCCAGCTCACAAGGGTTCAAGTAGGGAGACTCCCATAGTCTTGAAGGGGGAGCAACAGGCACTGGAAGAGGCTGAGTACTTTCAGCCAAATTAAACTGAGTAACACAAGATTGTCTCATCTCTAAATTTCCTAACTGTGTATAGTTTATAAACTGATATTCCTTTGTATTGAGGTACTATTGTACTAATTAGGTAGGAAAAAACAAATACTTAGTGTACTTGAGAACTTTCAGGACTAAGAAAGGGTTACCTCCTAGTGTCTTCAATCCCAGTCAACTCACTCATGGTTCTTTCTCAGCCCTTTTATCTCTTGGGTCCTAAAAGCCCAAACTCCTCTACTGCCTGCTTCCCCACCCTCCCACCCTCAGCATCTCCACCATGTCACAACCCTGGGCTTTCATCCCCAGACCAAGGAGTTGTTTTTGTGTGTATGTGACAGACACAAAGAGAGAGAGAGAGAGACAGAGAGAGGGACAGATAGGGACAGACAGACAGGAAGGGAGAGAGATGAGAAGCATCAATTCTTCGTTGTGGCACCTTAGTTGTTCATTGATTGCTTTCTCATATGTGCCTTGACCAGGGGCCTACAGCAGACAGAGCAAACCCTTGCTCAAGCCAGCAACCCTGGGCTCAAGCCAGTGAGATTTGCTCAAACCAGATGAGCCCACACTCAAGCTGGTGACCTCGGGGTCTCGAACCTGGGTCCTCCGTGTCCCAGTCTGATGCTCTATCCACTGCGCCACCACCTGGTCATGCCCAGACCAAGGAGTTTACATACTTTATTTATTACCCAGTATAACCTTCTAAGGCAGAAACGATTGTTACCTTTATTTTACAGAAGAGAAAACTGAGGTCCATGGGGTTAAGTTACTTTATCTAAAAATACACTGGCCCAGGCTGTGTGAGGTCCAGCCTTCTTCTCTGGCATCCCCACCCCTTCCCTTGGGAGGTCCGCATCAATACTCTTAGTTTCAAACCACTGTCTTCTCTCCAAAAACATTAATATGAAACAACTTTTATATCTACAAATTTAATTGCATGTTTATGTCTCCAAGTCATACAAACCTGGAATGACCCTCAAACCCTTCAGTTATGATGTTGTAATATACCCCGTGAGTTCTCCAAAGACACCAAGTCCAGATGAATTTTTGAGGAGTTTATTGGCCGGCAACTACAGGGGGTAAGACAAACCCAAATCCTGCAGCCCCCCCCCCTTTTATAGTCCCAATTACAGACTGGCTGGGAGGAGGGGGAGCATGGCACAAAAGTCATTAATCTCATTAACAAGCTCATTGAATTTTACTGCTTTGTTACGATGTTTATCTATAGGATCAAAAGGAGAACATTGCTATACTCTAAAGGCTTTTAAGAAAAGAGAAGTGAAGGGATTCTCAGAAAAGTTCCATCTTCCTTGCTCTGTAGTTATATTATGACTTATCTGACCCAGTTGCCCTTGCAAGCCAGGAAGCTCCTGCATTCTTCTCTTTCCTTTCTCCACAGAAAGGAGGGGGTAAGAGGCCTGACTTTTTCTCTTTAAAATGGTGTTGCTAATGCTAAGTTTTACAGTTCCTTGGCACCTTATCACATTCCCCACTGGTTTTATATTATGGGTCAAATCTTTGACTTATTCTCCTCTACAGGTGGAGTGTAAGTACCTTGGAGGATCATTAATCCGTAGTTCGTCACTGCACAGTGATCTCTATTATGTTCTTTTTTTTTTTTTTTTTGTATTTTTCTGAAGTTGGAAACCGGGAGGCAGTCAGACAGACTCCCACATGCGCCCAACCAGGATCCACCCGGCATGCCCACCAGGGGGTGATGTTCTGCCCATCTGGGGCGTTGCTCTGTTGCAACCAGAGCCATTCTAGTGCCTGAGGCAGAGGCCATGGAGCCATCCTCAGCGCCCGGGCCAACTTTGCTCCAATGGAGCCTTGGCTGCAGGAGGGGAAGAGAGAAACAGAGAGGAAGGAGAGGGGGAGGGGTAGAGAAGCAGATGGGCGCTTCTCCTGTGTGCCCTGACTGGGAATCGAACCCAGGACTCTTGCACGCCAGGCCGATGCTCTACCACTGAGCCAACTGGCCAGGGCTCTATCGTGTTCTTTATGCTGTTCAATAGCAGTGGCAACAGACACAGACCTATCTGGCAAGTTCCTAGGAGCAGTAAGACTGCTCCTATTTGGGTTTTGAACCCACTAAAGGCTGAGAACCATCCACCAAAAAGGCTGTTGGAGTCCCATCCATGCCAGACTGGCGCAGGCACGTGTGCCAGTTTTGTCATTTTCTTGACAAGGTCCTCAACTGCCTGGCCCTGGTCATCTATTTGCAGGCAACAATTAGTGAGATTGAATTTCCCACACACTCCTCCTTCTGCTGCTAACAGATAGTCTAGTGCCAACCTGTATTGGTAGATGGTGTTTCTCATTTGAGTTTGCTGATATGCAAGGAGGGGTAGGGCTCTCCCAGTCTCATTGGTAATGATTTCTGAAACTGCCTGCAATCGGATAATCCAGTTTAACATGTAAATGGGAGTGCGGTATCCCCAAGATCCATCCTCTGCCCAGGTGGCAGGTCCATAGTATTGGATTATCCGCTCTGGGGCCACTCGTTATCTTTCCAGTCTCCTATCTGGAGTTCTCTCTTTACTCGCTGTGAGGGTTGTGTGGCTGGGTAGCCAAGCAGTTCCCCTGCTTTCAGAAGCAAGAGGAGAAAGGAGGGCTTTATCGTACCTATTATACAGCTTCCTTCCCAATTCTTGGGGAGACAGGTATAAGCCCTGTTCCCACAGATCCAGTAAAGTCCACATGGTGCTATCTGTCATTCACCTCTTAACGCTTCTCAATCTTGTTACCTTTCACATGGTAAGGGGACAAGATTGCTGAGTCTTCTTGGCTGAAGAAGAGCCTATAAACGGACATGAAACATTTCTTTTAGCTCAAGCTAACTGCTCTCTCCAGGGCTGCCAGGAAAAAATATCTCTAACTTTACCATGGGAGAACTTTCACACACACACACACACACACACACACACACACACACACACACACACACCTCTCCTTATCTCTGCATTCCTAATCTCCATATACTTGACCCCTTCTTTATCAAGTTCCTACAGGCCTGGATGAGAGAAATCTCTAGGATTACCTACAATCAAATGCTCCTACACTCCTATTCCCCAGTACCCCAAGGAGAACTTCACGAGGGAAATATCAAATAGGTAGGGATGACAGCAGGAAGAAGCTGCCCCTCAGCCTGAGAAGTTCCCTCCTGAATATTCTCCAAACCCCCCTCCTTTTAACCACACATATTCAGTCCTTCTAAAAACTTACACCAACAGGTTTCCTGTCTCTAAAAATCTCCACATGTCCTCCCATTTGAGAGGAACCAGACCAGCACGTCTCATGAGGCTCATCCAGGAGACCATGTATCACCATGTCACCCTGTTCAATCAGCACTCGCAGCAAGCAACTAACAATTATTACCTCGCAAAATTTTTTTACTTCCTCACTCAGGCTTTCGGAGACATTGCCTGGTTCAGACCTTATAGCATGGAAATTGATCATCTCCTTAACTGGATGGGGAACTTGGCTTGGCAAGGTTCCCTTCTTGAGTTCTCTCCAGAAGAAGCAATACTTTTCCAATTTTTTCTCCCCTTTCTCCTCATCACCCCTTACCGTATATTATAAAATTAATAACTGCCTTTCTTTTATATGTAACCACAGAGTTGAGAAATGATAGATACGTGAATTCCAAACTGCCCTTTTGCTGTTCCACTTGGCTGCCTGACCCCACCCTTAATTACCAGACAATCGCCCATGGGACAAAGGAACTCCAGGAAGCTGGTCAATCACCCCAATGAAGAGTATTCCAGAAAGCTGAACACACCAGCACACCCTTGCTCGAGGCTATCCCCAACCCTATAAAGTTTTACCTCAGTCTGTTTTCAGTGCTCTTCTCCCCCGGAGAAGTGCCTGGCAGGGTTCATTTCTTCCTTTCAATAAAGCCTGTTACTCTGGTCTTTCGGACTCCCATGGATTCCAACACTATCCAGTCTCTGGCCCTGCCTGGGTCCTGCCAGGCTCCAGTTAGCTTGGGGAATCTAGCCTACAGATTTCTCTCCATCTGGTTTCCCCACCACACACTTTGTTTGGAGGTGGCACTATAATATTGTTGCCCAAGGTGTTGTAAAGTACTGTACCTCACATCCACGGGTTTACATAGAGACACCCAATCCAGATGAATTTTGAAGGGTTTTATTAAAAGGAGGAGATTTATTAATATGCCAGCTGCATATGACTGACATGGGGCATATCTGACCCAAATTGTGCAGCCCCAAAGGTATCTCAGGCTTGTTATATACCCTTTGACCACACACAGGTTGGGGGGACATGACAGCATGACACAATCATTAACAAGATTATAACATTTGTCTAGGGCAGTGGTCCCCAACCCCCTGGGCCATGGACCAGTACTGGTCCGTGGGCCATTTGGTACCAGTCCGCAGAGAAAGAATAAATAAATTACATTATTTCTGTTTTATTTATATTTAAGTCTGAATGATGTTTTATTTTTAAAATATGACCAGATTCCCTGTTACATCTATCTAAGACTCACTCATGATGCTCGTCTCAGTCATGTGATACATATATCCATCCCACCCTAAAGGCCGGTCTCTGAAAATATTTTCTGACATTAAACTGGTCCGTGGCCCAGAAAAGGTTGGGGACCACTGGTCTAGGGGATTTAAAAAAACGTTAAAACTTTCAAGGTGCCTGACCAGGTGGTGGCGCAGTGGATAGAGTGTCAGACTGGGATGCAGAGGACCCAGGTCCGAGACCCTGAGGTCGCCAGCTTGAGCGTGGGCTCATCTGGTTTGAGCAAGGCTCACCACCTTGAACCCAAGGTCACTGGCTCAAGCAAGGGATCACTCAGTCTGCTATAGCCCCCTGGTCAAGGCACATATGAGAAATCAATCAATGAATGTAAGGCCAGGAACCGCCATCGTGGCCATTCACATGCAGGTTCCCATTGGATTCGGGCAGACGATAAAGAAATGGCGGAGTCGGAGGATGGTGGGCCATCCTATTTATTGGTGTCTCACCAAGACAGGCAAACCACAAAAGAAGACAAGGGAAAAGCAGAAAACCAGCTTTTCCCATGAAGGGCAAGGGATCAGGGAAGCCCCTGCAATTGTGATAGCAGGAACTGTGTGTGCAAGCTCCTGGTCTGTCCCACTTTATAGTGTAGAAAACCAAAATCCCTTAATCCAATATACAAACAAGGAAGTCTCTGATACAAAGTCACTTATCCAAGGCATAATTGGATTCCTCATGAGAGTGCACTACCCAGATCATACAATCAGTCAAGGGTGTGGGGAAAAGCTTAGTCCTAAAACCAAACCTTAGGCTACAACGACCTGGCCTGCTTATAGCCTGTCCCCCACACCCAATATAAGTCACAAGCGAGCAAACATATATATCATATTTACAAACTTATTTGACCAACAATGAACAACTAAGGAACTGCAACAAAGAATTGATGCTTCTCATCTCTCCCTTCCTGTCTGTCTATTTGTCCCTCTCTCTGACTCTGTCTCTGTCACCAAAAAAAAAAGAAGAAAAAAAACTTTCAAGGTAACACAATGGTGATATCATTTTACATATCAAAATATATTCATAAACCTTTTAGTGTCTATCTGTCTATCTCTCCTCCTTTGCCTAGAGGTACAGGTTAATTTCAGGATTCCAGGAAGGGAGGGAGAGCCAAAATCAGTGTAGGGTATGTAAATTCTGTCTCTTATTGAAAGGGAAAGGAAGTTCTTCAGATAACCTTAATCCTTTCAGAGAACTAAAACTAAATGAAACAGTTGTTCTTGTAAGTCAGGAGATTTCTATATTCTTTTCCCTCTATTTTCCAAAGACAAGACAGGACAGAAAGCCTGACTTTTCCTCTTTAAAATGGCATTGCCAATACTAAGTTTTACAGTTCTTTGGCATCTTACCACAAAGGCAAGTCAGTTCTCCAAATGATTCAGTCAGATCCCCTCCTCCTCTGGCTAAGCAATATTGCCCTATAATAACATGTTTTAAAATCCATTGGCTGTCATCCGAGGTGTGGGGGATCGTTACATTTAGCCTAGCCCTAGTGGAAACTAGTTCCTTGGCTTCCCACGGCCATTTGTCCCCCATTAGAGTTCCCCCACTTACATAGAAAGAGGTGACATTTAGGGAATGGGCTATTCCCTCAGCCATCCTGAGGATTAAGTTCTTAGTTGACTGGTGGTGGAGGTAGGGTGTAAAGCCAGGAGGCACGGCCGGAGCCAGGGCCACTATCACAGCCACCACCTGGCCCATGCAGGTTCGCATTGGATTCGGACAGTCGGTAAAGAAACAGCGGAGCCAAAAACTGATGGGCCATAGCCTTTAATCCTACCTTGCACCCGGCGGGCAAGTAAAAACATACACTGGGCTCCAAAACCCAGTCACACTCAGTGCTCACAAAGCCACTGACTTATCCGAGTTTCCTAGAATCAAAGGTTTCTAGCTCACCAGCCTTCTTCTCCTCAGTTCCCCATCTCCTTCCTTATCCCAGATACAAACTCTACACAAACTGGCATCTCACTCAGCACTCCGCCATCTTGGCTGCTTCTCCTGGCCTCCTCCACGTGGCCTCCTTTAGCTGCTGGCTCTACTCTCTCCGCTCTCTCATGCTAACCTCAGGAACCAAGAGCCAAGTCCCGTTTTGCCCCCATTTTATAGTGTAGCTTCACAACCTTTAATCCAATATACAAAGTAGGGAAGTCTCCAACCCAGTCACCTTCTGAGGCATGATTGGATTGCACCACCCCACATCAAAAAGGGTAGGAAAGGCTTAATCCCAAAACCAAGCCCCAGGCTACAAGGATTCCGCCTGCCTTTAGCCCACCCCAACACACATTAATATCACCTGGGCGACGGCTTCCTCGTGTTATCTTTAACAAAGTGAGCATTGTTGGGCAGATAAAATGTATTATGCTCACTTTGTTAAAGATAACATGAGGAGGCCATCGCCCAGGTGATATTAATGTGTGTTGGGGTGGGCTAAAGGCAGGCAGAATCCTTGTAGCCTGGGGCTTGGTTTTGGGATTAAGCCTTTCCTACCCTTTTTGATGTAGGGTGGTACAATCCAATCATGCCTCAGAGAAGTGACTATTAGAGACTACCCTATTTTGTATATTGGATTAAAGGTTATGAAGCTACACTATAAAATGGGGATGGAACGAGAGTTTGCTCTCTTGGTTCCTGAGGTTAGCATGAGAGAGCGGAGAGAGTAGAGCCAGCAGCTAAAGGAGGCCACGTGGAGGAGGCCAGGAGAAGCAGCCAAGATGGCGGAGTGCTGAGTGAGATGCCAGTTTGTGTAGAGTTTGTATCTGGGATAAGGAAGTAGATGGGGAACTGAGGAGAAGAAGGCTGGTGAGCTAGAAACCTTTGATTCTAGGAAACTCGGATAAGTCAGTGGCTTTGTGAGCACTGAATGTGACTGGGTTTTGGAGCCCAGTGTGTATTTTTACTTGCCCGCCGGGTGCAAGCTAGATTAAAGACTATGGCCCACCAGTTTTTGGCTCCATGGTTTCTTTACCGACTGTCCGAATCCAATGCGAACCTGCATGGGCTGGGCTGCTGTGATAGTGGGCTTGGCCCGGGCTGCTGGCTTTACAAGCATAATACATTTTATCTGCCCAACATAGGGGTTCAGTTGCTTCCTTATAAAAGGACTTATATACTTGGAAGGCTTGAATGGGGTGGTCCGGTACCTGACCTCTAATAACAATTGGAACAATTGGAATCTAGCCCCGTCCCATCAATGCCAAGTGTTAGCACTTCTCCAGCCTTCCAATGGGGGTTTAGGGGATTGGTTATGATCAACTCTAAGGGATTACACCCCTGGGTGGTGCAGTTTGACAGAGCTACTCCTCTCTTAAAATATACTTCTTTCCTTTTAGAGGTGTCCTTTTCCCAAGTACCCCATCAGACACACAACCAATAGTAACAGCTTAATCCACGAAAGTAGCTATGAGCACATATATACATTTTTTTTTTTTACAGAGACAGAGAGAGAGAGAGAGTCAGAGATAGTGATAAATAGGGACAGACAGGAACAGAGAGATGAGAAGCATCAATTATTAGTTTTTCGTTGTGACACTTTAGTTGTTCATTGATTGCTTTCTCATATGTGCCTTGACCATGGGGCTAGAGCAGCCCGCGCTCTATCAAGCAGGTGACCTCGGGGTCTCGAACCTGGGTCCTCCGCCTCCCAGTCCAATGCTTTATCCACTGCGCCACCGCCTGGTCAGGCTATATACTTTTCATTTACACTATATCTTCTCTCCCAGCTGAGAGACCCACACCCCCTTTCTGTATAACTTATAGCAGCACATGCATTAAAACTTAAGGTAACTTGTTTTGGCTTTCCTTTGACCCTGGTTTGAGCCATGGTTGGCCCATCCTTCCATCCCCAAACTCCTCTTCCCTTTGCTATTTTTACCTCAAACACTACTTCAGTAGGAGGGTCTGTGGGGTTATAACAGATATAAGGTTGGTCATTCCCTGGGTAACATATTGAATATTGAGTCTGATTATAGGTACAGATCCCTTTCTGGGTTCCCGGGCACTCATAGAAGCCATCGAAAAGCAAGGTGGTGGAGACCTTTTGGCCTTCCTTGGTGATATGAATACACAGTTCACAGTCCTCTACCCTACCTCCCTTCCCTCCCAAAGTCCATTATAAGGAGCCCCACAGTGTGGTTCCTCAGGCTTCGGTTGTACGTGGACCAGCCAGCTCCCGATTTGTGGCTGGAGCAAGGCATGTTGTCCTTTTCAGGGTCAACTTACAAGGGTAGGCAGGGTCAGTCTCCACTGTCCACCAGGGCATCTCTGCTGGGGCCTCAGGCTTCAACCAGCTGTGGTGAATCCAGGCAGGTATGGCTTCTACCTTGGCAGCAGAGGGAGTGGTCAGGATCACAGTGTGTGGACCTATCCACATGGGAGTCAGTCCTTGGGTGGTGTACTTCTTTACCCAGACTGAGTCCCCAGGCTGGAAGGGATGTACCGGGTCTCCTGGCAGTGCTGGAAGCACCTCTCAGACAGTCTTTTGAAAGGTCTGCTGAGTAATCTGTAGACCCTGTATGTACTTAAAGAAGGAGTGGTTACTTAACTCAGCTTTTATTTCTTCTCTGAGTTTTGGTAGTAAGGGAGGGGGGTCTCCCAAACATTCTTTCAAAAGGAGTGTATTTTTCCTTGTAGGGAGTGTACCTTGCCCTAATGAGTTAAGGGGAGTAAGGTGGGCTATTGTTGGGCAGATAAAATGTATTATGCTCACTTCTTTAAAGATGACGCTGCCCATGTGGAGGCTGTTACCCAGGTGATATTAATGTGTGTTGGGGGCTGGCTGTGGGCAGGTAGAATCCCTGTAGCCTGGGGCTTGGTTTTGGGATTAAGCCTTTCCCACCCTTTTTGATGTGGGATGGTATAATCCTATCATGTCCCAGATAAGTGACTTTGTATTAGAGACTTCCCTATTTTGTATATTGGATTAAAGGTTTGGGTTCCTACACTATAAAATAGGGGCAGAACGGGAGCTTGCTCTCTTGGTTCCTAAGATTAGCATTAGAGAGCAGAGCAGAGAAAGGCCATGTGGAGTAGGCCAGGAGAAGCAGCCAAGATGGTGGAGTGTTGAGTGAGAAGCCAGTTTGTACAGGGAGAAGGAAGGAGATGGGGAAAAGAGGTGAATAAGTCTGGTGAGCTAGAAACCTTTGATTCTAGGAAACTCGGGTAAGTCAGTAGCTTTGTGAGCACTGAATGTGAGTGGGTTTTGGAGCCCGGTGTGTGTTTTTACTTGCCTGCCGGGTACAAGCTAGGATTAAAGGTAATGGCCTATCAGTTCTTGGCTCCATTGTTTCTTTACCGACTGTCTGAATCCAATGGGAACCTGCATGTGAATGGCCACGACGGTGGCTCCTGGCCTTACAATTGGCGTAGTCTGTGGCAGGATTCGATACAGTTCGGTATGGAGCAACCACCACCTTTGAGCGGTGGAGTAGAGGACTGGCTGCTGTTTTGGTTCCCCATGGCTGTCCTTTTGGGGACCATAGGCTGGCTGACTTTTACAGCCATGCATGAGGAAACTGAAAGCTCTGTGGAAGATGCTGCCTGGGACCTGAAAACAGAGCAGTGGAAGGAGCTGCAGCAAATGCAGGAGAAACAGATGCTGACCCTGGAGCTGGAGGAAGTGCTGGAGGAGAAGGCTGACCAGGTTTGCGAGATTCGCCTGAAAATGAAGCAACTGCTGGAGGAGGATTCACAGGTTCGTGAGTTGCAGATTGCCCTAGACATAGTGGAGAGCCAGCAGCGGCAGGAGGCCGGGGTTGAGGGTGAGGCTGATGCTGAGTCCGGGGCTGAGGCCGGGCCTGGGGCTGCAAGCCCGGCAGTGGGAGCTGGTGTTTTCAGTTCCTCTTTGGAGGATGAGGAGAATCGGGCTGGAGTTGCAATCCACAGTCTCCATAAGATAAGAGCGCAGCTGGAAGGAGCACCTACTACAGCCCTGGTAGGTCTGCGATTTTGGGACATAGGGCTGGACATGTTCTCCGGAGCAGAGATGGAAATGCTGACTGCCATTGCCATGTGCTCCTCTTTGGGACAGTGTAAGACCTGCCAGGATGGCAGGGATGAGGGGGGTAGCTGATGCCCCATGTGCGTGGACTGATTTCCTGGACTACAACCGGAGTGGGCATTGGCTCCTTTGTTGAATGGACTTATGGATTTTGGACAATATGAAATACCCTGATGGAGGTGGGGGGTGGCTTTGCTGGAAGCACTCCCCTGCCCCGGGAAGCTTTTCCCATGGCTAGAAAGAAGGCCGAGGACATTTTGTGCTTTGGGCTAAGTATTCAGAGACTGGTGAAGTGTACCTTTGTGATTGTTGAAACTGTATGATTTGTCATGCTATAATTTGTGTAATATGCCTAATTTCTTGCACAGGGATGCCGGTGATGTAGATTGTGGGTAGTAAAGTGAGCATAGGGGTGGATTGTTGAGCAGATAAAATGTATTATGCTCACTTTGTTAAAGATGATGCTGCCCACATGGAGGCCGTCACCCAGGTGATATTAATGTGTGTTGGGGGCTGGCTGTAGGCAGGCAGAATCCCTGTAGCCTGGGGCTTGGTTTTGGGATTAAGCCTTTCCCACCCTTTTTGATGTGGGATGGTACAATCCTATCATGCCTCAGATAAGTGATTTTGTATTAGAGACTTCCCTATTTTGTATATAGAATTAAAGGTTTGGATTTCTACACTATAAAATAGGGGCAGAACGGGAGCTTGCTCTCTTGGTTCCTAAGATTAGCATTAGAGAGCAGAGCAGAGAAAGGCCACGTGGAGTAGGCCAGGAGAAGCAGCCAAGATGGTGGAGTGTTGAGTGAGAAGCCAGTTTGTGCAGGGAGAAGGAAGGAGATGGGGAACAGAGGTGAATAAGTCTGGTGAGCTAGAAACCTTTGATTCTAGGAAACTCGGGTAAGTCAGTAGCTTTGTGAGCACTGAATGTGAGTGGGTTTTGGAGCCCAGTGTGTGTTTTTACTTGCCTGCTGGGTGCAAGCTAGGATTAAAGGTAATGGCCCACCAGTTCTTGGCTCCGTTGTTTCTTTACCGACTGTCCAAACCCAATACGAACCTGCATGGGCCGGGCTGCTGTGATAGTGGCCGTGCCTTCTGGCTTTACAGCCATTTTTCACCAGTTTCAAAAACAAATTTGGTTAAAGTTTCTTTTAAGGTCCAATTCATGCATTCTACCTGCTCTGAACTTTGGGGCCTGTAGGCACAATGTAATTTCCAATTAATATTGAGTGCCTTTCCTACTAGCTGTGAGATCTTGGATACAAATGCAGGCCCATCATTAGACTCAATATTAATGGGCAAGCTAATTCTGGGAATAATTTTATATAGCAATTTCTTAACAACTGTTACTGCAGTCTCATTTCTAGTAGGAAAAGCATCTACCTATCCTAGAAAGGTGTCAATTACTTTAGTAAAATCTATTTCTAAATGTTCACCTGGGCCCTAGCCGGTTGGCTCAGCGGTAGAGCGTTGGCCTGGCGTGCAGGAGTCCCGGGTTCGATTCCCGGCCAGGGCACACAGGAGAAGTGCCCATCTGCTTCTCCACCCCTCCCCCCTCCTTCCTCTCTGTCTCTCTCTTCCCCCTCCCGCAGCCGAGGCTCCATTGGAGCAAAGATGGCCCGGGCGCTGGGGATGGCTCTGTGGCCTCTGCCTCAGGCGCTAGAATGGCTCTGGATGCAACAGAGCGACGCCCCAGAGGGGCAGAACATCACCCCCTGGTGGGCATGCCGGGTGGATCCCGGTCGAGCGCATGTGGGAGTCTGTCTTACTGCCTCCTCGTTTCCAGCTTCGGAAAAATGAAAAAAATAAAAAATAAATGTTCACTTGGGAAAGTTCCTCTCTCTTTGTTTCTCTTTATAATTTCTTTACTTTGCTTAGTATTTATTTAGGCACAGACTAAAAACCCTCAGACATTGTGCCTTCTGCAATAGATTCTAAGTCTGGCTTTTCTAATTATTTCTTCTTATTCTTAGTCATCCCTTTCCTGCTGGCAAAATCTAATTGGTTACAAAAAAAACCTTTGGCAACAAGGTTCTAGTAGTTATTAAAATTTCCTAAAAACCCCACTGGTTTTAGGGCTACCTTATTGGTAGTATCATCAGCTGCTTGGTTTTTCTTGAGTTTCTAGGGAGTCCCCCTCTTTTGGTGCCCTGGACAGTGGATGATGGCCACTATTTCAGGAAAGCAGGCTCCTGCATTGTTGGGTTTGAGCCTCACCTTTGTTAGTTCTTAAGCCTTCTCCTGATGGCCCCTCTTCAACTGAGCCTGTCTTAGGTTGTTCCTGCCTTCAGGAATCTTACTCGTCTTTGGCTAACCAGCCATCTTAGGGGCCAGAGTTATGTGCGTGAGGGAGGAGCAATGTCTCTTCTTAAATGCTTAGATTTTTAGCAGCTGTTTCTACCTTTTTAACTTATCTTGAGGAAGTTTTCTAATTTTTGTAGTACATCCCCTTTCTAATTTCTAGAGCTGAGTGCTATGTAAAGGCTAAGTTGACTGCCTTAGTGTTTTCTGGGTCTAGAGTTGCATAGACTCTGTAAGCTTTCTGTAATCTAAGAAAGCTGCAGGGGTCTTCTGAGGATCCTGAATAACTTCTGACACCTTAGACAAATTTATGGTTCTTTTTCTTAGTATCTTTCCTGACCCTGGCTAACAGAAACTGGTGGAAAGTGTCCAAAATTTCCTCTCCTGCTTGGTGATAGGGTCCCACCTAGGCCAGGCAACCAGAAACATTTTCTTGAGGTGCTCTCAGTTGTCCTAAGTGGAGTGGCGTATATACAGTCCAGATTCTAAATGTCCTGTTAGGGCTTGAGGCTTCCCTGAGAAAGGGGATTCTGAGCGTTCTAATTCTATAGGTCACTTGGGAAAAAAGGGATTTAAACTATGTCCTATTACATCCATGCTTCAAATTCTAAATATCTAGTTAAAAGCACTAACTGAAATGACCAATACTTCATAAAATAAATCTTATACTCTACTTGATCATAAATCCCTTTTACATTCTAAGAAAACATACCTTATTTATGCTGTAGCTTTATGGACCCTAACAGATAATGTCTAAAAAGCTCAAGAGAAACAGATTTCTGTTTAAATCCTTTAGCTCTTTTAATCTGGGCACAAACCTTAAATGTTTCCTACTACCACAATTAGTCATCTATTTTCTCCTTTCCACCTACTATGTTGAGAATTGTACTATTAAGCTAATCAATAATAATATTTGTCACTTCGGGTTTAGTGACTTAATATTGAACAATACTGCTTCCACGGTCTACAAACTCATGAGCAGACTGGACCTTACCCCTTTAACTGCTTCAGAAATGATAATAAACTGAACATTTATACACTGTATAAAGAGATATCATTTATAATCATTACATATCTCCTAATATTTAAACCAAGATTTCAACATCACAGGGGTATAAAATTGCAAATAAAAAAGAAAATTAACAAAAGACTGTTGAAATAACATATACATTTCTAACATAGAAAATATTTTTTCCACAACAATGGATCCTTGGTACAAAAAGACGTCTTCATATTTGGCAGACTATGCAATTTTATATGCCTCATTGTTGGGCAGATAAACTATATTATGCTCACTTTGTTAAAGATGGTGCTGCCCATGTGGAAGCCCGTTCCCCAGGTGATAACATTAGTTGCCGTTCCTGCTTGGGATGGGCATGATTGTATTAATATGTGTTGGGGCAGGGCTTTCGCACCAAAAGGGGTTTTTTTGTTTGTTTTTTTTCCAGAGGCAGAGATAGACAGGGACAGACAGACAGGAACGAAGAGAGATGAGAAGCATTAATCATTAGTTTTTCGTTGCATGCTGCGACACCTTAGTTGTTCATTGATTGCTTTCTCATATGTGCCTTGACCACGGGCCTTCAGTAGACCAAGTAACCCCTTATTCGAGCCAGCAACCTTGGGTCCAAGCTGGTGAGCTTTTTTTTTTTTTTTTTTTTGCTGGTGAGCTTTTTGCTCAAACCAGATGAGCCCGCGCTCAAGCTGGCGACCTCGGGGTCTCGAACCTGGGTCCTCTGCATCCCAGTTCGACGCTCTATCCACTGCGCCACCATCTGGTCAGGCTCACACCAAAAGGTTTTAAAAGGAAGAGAGATCACATTGTTCCGGGGAGAAGAGTGATTATGTTCTAGGAGGACCCCATACTATAGGAGAGCAGAAAAAGGCCACATGGAGGAGAGGAGAGAAGCAGCCAACATTGTGGAGTGCTGAGGGAAAAGCCAGTTAGTGCAGTTTGTGCAGAGAGAAGGAGATGGGAAACAGAGGTGAATAAGGCTTGTGAGCTAGAAACCTTTGATTCTAGGAAACTCGGATAAGTCAGTAGCTTTGTGAGCACTGAATGAGTGGGTTTTGGAGCTCAGTGTGTGTTTTACTTGCCCACCAGGTGCAAGCTAGGATTAAAGCTAATGGCCCACCAGTTTTCAGCTCCGTTGTTTCATTACCATCTATCTGAATCTAATGTGAACCTGCATGTGAATGGCCACGATGGTGGCTACTGACCTTATACTCATCATTAGTACAAATTTAGTACAATTTACAATAAGCAGATTGTAAACTATGACCCCCCCTCCCCCCCCAATGAACCACTGATTTACTGAGAAAAATAAGGAATGGTCAAAATGCACTCACTATTTTGTAGCTGTCTAGCTGGCTAAGAGATGCTAACCCTCTTTTTTTTTTTTTTTTTTTTTTGTATTTTTCTGAAGCTGGAAACGGAGAGAGACAGTCAGACAGACTCCCGCATGTGCCCGACCGGGATCCACCCGGCACGCCCACCAGGGGGCGACGCTCTGCCCACCAGGGGGCGATGCTCTGCCCCTCCAGGGTGTCGCACTTTTGCGACCAGAGCCACTCTAGCGCCTGGGGCAGAGGCCAAGGAGCCATCCCCAGCGCCCGGGCCATCTTTGCTCCATTGGAGCCTCACTGCGGGAGGGGAAGAGAGAGACAGAGAGGAAGGAGAGGGGGAGGGGTGGAGAAGCAAATGGGCGCTTTTCCTGTGTGCCCTGGCCGGGAATCGAACCCAGGACTTCTGCACGCCAGGCCGATGCTCTACCACTGAGCCAACCGGCCAGGGCGCTAACCCTCTGTTGGGCAGATAGAATGTATTATGCTCACTTTGTTGAAGATGCCATTGCCCAGGTGATATTAATGTGTGTTGTGGGCAGTTAGAATCCTTGTAACCTGGGGCTTGGTTTTGGGATTAAGCCTTTCCTACCCTTTTTTTTTTTTTTTTTTTTTTTTTTAATTTTATTTATTCTTTTTTTTTTAGAGAGGAGAGAGAGCGGGAGAGAGAGAGACAGAGAGAGAGAGAGAGAGAGAGAGAGAGAGAGAGAGAGAAGGGGGGAGGAGCTGGAAGCATCAACTCTCATATGTGCCTTGACCAGGCAAGCCCAGGGTTTCGAACCGGCGACCTCAGCATTTCCAAGTTGACATTTTATCCACTGCGCCACCACAGGTCAGGCCTTTCCTACCCTTTTTGATGTAGGGCGGTACAATCCAATCATGCCTCAGAGAAGTGACTTTGTATTAGAGACTTCCCTGTTTTGTATATTGGATTAAGGGTTTGGATTTCTACACTATAAAATGGGGACTGAACGAGAGCTTGGCTCTTGGTTCCTGAGATTATCATTAGAAGAGAGAGCAGAGGAGAGCAGAAAAAGGCCACGTGGAGGAGGCCAGGAGAAGCAGCCAAGATGGCGGAGTGCTGAGTGAGATGCCAGTTTGTGTAGAGTTTGTATCTGGGATAAGGAAGTAGATGGGGAACTGAGGAGAAGAAGGCTGGTGAGCTAGAAACCTTTGATTCTAGGAAACTCGGATAAGTCAGTAGCTTTGTGAGCACTGAATGTGACTGGGTTTTGGAGCCCAGTGTGTATTTTTTACTTGCCTGCCGGGTGCAAGCTAGAATTAAAGACTATGACAGCCCATCTACTTTTGGCTCCTTTGTTTCTTTACCGACTGTCCGAATCCAATGCGAACCTGCACTGGCCAGGCTGCTGTGATGGTAGCCCTGGCTACTGGCTTTACACCCTCTTTTTGATGTACAGTGCTTTATACCATCAAGTCAATATAAGGGTCAGGGTGCCTGGGATTCCTGGTGCCTAAGGGGGAGCAGGCACTGGGAGCTGCGCGAGGACTCGCCACTTGGCACTGCTCCTTGGAGCATAAGTAAGCGCAGCGGGGCCCCTGAACACTATGGAGGTGGCACTATCCCTGCTGCAGCTCCCCCCTCCCCGTTTTTTTCTTTTTACAAACATGGCTTCTTTCTCTGCCTCTTCTCCAGCAAACATTAGCAAAACAATGGCCCCTCCCAAGCAGGAGTGTAATCCAATCCGCCACTTGCAATCAACTGCTCTGTTCTGAGGGCAAGCATACACGTGGCTGCCCAGCACCATTTTTAACAATAAAAGTAGCAGACTAAAAAAACACAAATTTTACAAGCTCGCCTGACCAGGCGGTGGCGCAGTGGATAAAGCAATGGACTGGGATGCAGAAGACCCAGGTTTGAGACCCCGAAGTCACCAGCTTGAGCACGGGCTCATATGGTTTGAGCAAAGCTCACCAGCTTGGACCCAATGTCACTGGCTCGAGCAAGGGGTTACTCGGTCTACTGAAGGCCCATGGTCAAGGCACATATGAGACAGCAATCAATGAACAACTAAGGTGTCGCAACAAAAAACTCATGATTGATGCTTCTCATCTCTCTCCGTTCCTGTGAGAGGGATATATAGGGACAGACAGACAGGAATATATATATATATTTATTTTTTATTTTTTATTTTTTTACAAACTCATTTTCCCAACAGTGGGCTATTCTAGTTCATATGAGGTCCTCAATTTCCCTGGGGACATAGTAACCCCATAATCCCCTGAGAACCCTTTCTTAAAATTCTTTTGTTTTTAATTAATTTTTTTATTTTTACAGGGACAGAGAGAGTCAGAGAGAGGGACAGACAGGGACAGACAGATGGGAACAGAGAGAGATGAGAAGCATCAATCATCAGTTTTTTGTTGCAACACCTTAGTTGTTCATTGATTGCTTTCTCATATGTGCCTTGACCATGGGCCTTCAGCAGACTGAGTAACCCCTTGCTTGAGCCAGTGACCTTGGGTCCAAGCTGGTGAGCTTTTGCTCAAGCCAGATGAACCCGTACTCAAGCTGGCGACCTTGGAGTCTCGAACCTGGGTCCTCTGCATTCTAGTCCGACATTCTATCCACTGTGCCACCACCTGGTCAGGCCCTTTCTTAAAATTTTTGACTGTCATGGCTAAAGCACTGGGTTTCCCCTGTGAACCTCATGCCTCCTGCATCAGACAACAATTACGCCACCCAAATGAATTGGGGAAGGGTAGGGGAAATTTGGAGGGGACCCAACACTCGCTTTGGCCCTGTGGGAGAGTCGGAACCCTCTCCTAATGTCAGTCTCATTCATTTTACACTCATTCTCTTTCATACAACTTCCCACACATCAGTGGAGGGCGACAAGTCACTACTCCTAACCTATGAAGGCCTACAGAGTGTCTGTCCCTGTGTAAAGCCAGTAGCTAGGGCCACTATCACAGCAGCCTGGCCCATGCAGGTTCGTATTGGATTCGTACAGTTGGCAAAGAAACAATGGAGCCAAAAACTGGTGGGCCATCATCTTTAATCCTAGCTTGCACCCGGCAGGCAAGCAAAAACACACATTGGGGTCCAAAACCCACTCACATGCAGTGCTCACAAAGCTACTGACTTACCCGAGTTTCCTAGAATTAAAGGTTTCTAGCTCACCAGACTTATTCACCTCTGTTCCCCATCTCCTTCCTTCTCCAACTGGCTTCTCACTCAACACTCCGCCATCTTGGCTGCTTCTCCTGGCCTCCTCCATGTGGCCTTTCTTTGCTCTCCTCTCTAATGCTAATCTCAGGAACCAAGAGAGCAAGCTCCCGTTCTGCCCCCATTTTATAGTGTAGAAATCCAAACCTTTAATCCAATATACAAAATAGAGAAGTCTCTGATACAAAGTCAGTTATCTGGGGCATGATGGGATTGTACCACCCCACATCAAAAAGGGTGGGAAAGGCCTGACCAGGCGGTGGTGCAGTGGATAAAGCATTGGACTGGGATGTGGAAGGACCCAGGTTCGAGACCCCGAGGTCGCCAGCTTGAGCATGGGCTCATCTGGCTTGAGCAAAAAAGCTCACCAGCTTGGACCCAGGGTCGCTGGCTCCAGCAAGGGGTTACTCAGTCTGCTGAAGGCCCACGGTCAAGGCACATATGAGAAAGCAATCAATGAACAACTAAGAAGTCGCCACGCACAACGAAAAACTAATGATTGATGCTTCTCATCTCTCTCTGTTCCTGTCTGTCTATCCCTCTCTCTGACTCTCTGTCTCTGTAAAAAAAAAAAAAAAAAAAGATAGTAAAAAGGGTGGGAAAGGCTTAGTCCTAAAACTAAGCCCCAGGCTACAAGGATCCTGCCTGCCCACAGCCCACAGAGACACATTAATATCACCTGGGCAATGGCCTCCACGTGGGCAGCGCCATCTTTAACAAAGTGAGCATAATACATTTTATCTGCCCAACACCCTGAGAATCCCATCGGCCATTATCCCACCACTTATGATCCCATCATTTATGATCCTAACACTCATTCTTCTTGCTGTAGCTGCAGGTCATTTCAAGGAACTGATAACCATCAAGGTATACACCCATGGTTTGTTATTTTCCAAACATTTCTGTCTGGCCTTGTTCCCTTTTCTTTCTTTAAGATTCTGCTAAAGAAAAGTTCTTATCTTTTCTACTTTCCTTCTTAATACTATTCCTACCCCGTATCTTCCAAATGGGTAAAACTTTTTTGGGTCAGTATGTTGATATCTGAAACTAGTTTCTACTCTATACTTCCTCCAGCACTCTCTTAGGTCTTCAGTTAGTTTTATCTTTAAGCAATAAGACACAGTGAGGAAGGATGCTGGTGCAGCATTCAAACAGATGACGCCCTGTGTTCACAGACCTCTATTTTTATAGCATTTGCTATTTTGATCCTTGAGTCCATGTGCATTTCCCTCTTACCCTCCAGCATTTTTTGAGTCAGGAATATAAGCCTTTTAGAAACCCAAAAAGGTCTTTGCTTCTTTTTGATAGATCAAGAGTTCCTCATTTTAAATCACATCTTTGTTTTGGTAAGTTGTGGTCCCCACTGACCTTGTAAGTGGGTTATGTGGCGTAACTTACAAAATCAACTTGCTTACCCTGTTTCGTTTATTTGTACAGAACCCAAGGGATGGAGCTCAGTTCACATACTGTGGGAAGAAAAAAAGAAAGAAGGAAAGAATTCTTTGTGTTGAAAACAGAAATAAATTTTACATTCAAGCTGCTATACTACTTTACTCTTCCTGAAACGGCTGATAGTAAACCAAAGTTGTTTAGGAGGAAAGAAAAATTAACCTGGAATGTAGGTCACCTAACAAGCTATGAAACCTGTTTCCTTGATTTGTTTGATTGCATTGGGGGGGGGGGGGGAGGCCTCCAGTCAGGGCCGAGAGAGCCTGCAATGGACTGAATGTTCATGTCACCCCCAAATTCTTGTGTTGAAATCCTAACCTCTACTGAGATGATCATAGGGGGTGAGGCTTTTGGGATGTAGAGCCCCATGCATGGGATTAGTGCCCTTAAAATAGGGATTCCAGAGAGCTCTCTTGTCATGTGAGATACAACAATAAAACAGCAGGCTGCCTTGGGAAGAGGGTCTGAACCAAAACTCAGCCATGTCGGCACCCTGAACTTGAACTTCCAGCCGCCAGAACTGTGAGAAACAAGTTTCTGTTGTAAATAAGCCAGTTTATGTGTTGATCAAATAAGTGTGTAAATTGATATTGTTTGCTCACGTATAGTTTGCGTTGGGTGTGGGGGACAGGCTGTAAGCAGGCCAGGTCATTATAGCCTGAGGCTTAGTTTTAAGACTAAGCTTTTCCCCACACCCTTGACTGATTGCATGATGTGGGGTGGGGCACTCTCTTGAGGAATCCTATTATGCCTCAGATAAGTGACTTTGTATCAGAGACTTCCTTGTTTGTATATTGGATTAAAGGTTTTGAATTTTACACTGTAAAGTGGGGCCGACCAGGAGCTTGCTCTCTCAGTTCCTGACTGGGTTCCTGATATTAGCATTAGAGAAGAAAGCAGAGAAAGGTCACGTGGAGTAGGCTAGGAGAAGCAGCCAAGATGACGGACTGCTGAGGGAGAAGCCAGTTTGAGCAGAGAGAAGGAGATGGGAAACAGAGGTGAATAAGGCTGGTGAGCTAGAAACCTTTGATTCTAGGAATCTCAGATAAATCAGTGGCTTTGGGAGCCCTGAATGGAAAGGGAAGTGTTTTCCCACTGTGTGTATTTCTTGCTCACCGGGTGCAAACTAGGATTAAAGCTAATGGCCCACCAGTTCTTGTCTCTGTTGTTTCATTACTGTCTGTCCGAATCCAATGGGAACCTCCATGGGCCAGGTGGCTGTGATGGTGGCCGTGGATACTGGCTTTGCATTATGGTAGTTTGTTAAAGTGCCTGAACAAGGATAGCCTAATCCCAACAAAGCACATTGTTATGGAAGCAGAGGAAGATCAAGTTCAGGTATTGACAAGGGATAGTAGTGGTTACTTTCTTAGTGAGCAGCAGAATCATTCTAACCTCTAGAGAAAGGACAGAATAAAATACAAAAGGAAAGACCCTGTGAGGTAGGAAAAGTAAAGATTAAAAAACCAAAATATTGAAGTAAGGACTCTATCAAGTCCTCGATGACAAGGGTGTTGTTGGGCAGATAAAATGTATTATGCTCACTTTGTTAAAGATGGTGCTGCCCACATGAGGCCATCGCCCAGGTGATATTAATGTGTGTTGGGGATCGTTGTAGCCTGGGGCTTGGTTTTGGGATTAAGCCTTTCCCACCCTTTTTGATGTGGGGCGGTACAATCCAATCATGCCTCAGAGAAGTGACTTTGTATTAGAGATTTCCCTATTTTGTATATTGGATTAAAAGTTTGGATTTCTACATTATAAAATAGGGGCAGAACAGGAGCTTGCTCTCTTGGTTCCTGAGATTATCATTAGAGGAGAGAGCAGAGCAGAGAGCAGAAAGAGGCCATGTGGCCAGGAGAAGCAGCCAAGATGGCGGAGTGCTGAGTGAGATGCCAATTTGTGCAGAGTTTGTATCTGGGATAAGGAAGGTGTAAAGCCAGCAGTCAAGGCCACTATCACAGCAGCCTTCTGGCCTATGCAGGTTTGCATTGGATTCGGACAGTCGGTAAAGAAACAGCGGAGCCAAAAACTGGTGGGCCATAGTCTTTAATCTAGCTTGCACCCGGCGGGCAAGTAAAAATACACACTGGGCTCCAAAACCCAGTCACATTCAGTGCTCACAAAGCTACTGATTTATCCGAGTTTCCTAGAATCAAAGGTTTCTAGCTCACCAGCCTTATTTCCCTCAGTTCCCCATCTTCTTCCTTATCCCAGATACAAACTCTGTACAAACTGGCATCTCACTCAGCACTCCGCCATCTTGGCTGCTTCTCCTGGCCTCCTCCACGTGGCCTCCTTTAGCTGCTGGCTCTACTCTCTCCGCTCTCTCATGCTAACCTCAGGAACCAAGAGCCAAGTCCCGTTCTGCCCCCATTTTATAGTGTAGCTTCACAACCTTTAATCCAATATACAAAATAGGGTAGTCTCTAATACAAAGTCACTTCTCTGAGGCATGATTGGATTGTACCACCCTACATCAAAAAGGGTAGGAAAGGCTTAATCCCAAAACCAAGCCTCAGGCTACAACAATTCTCAACACACATTAATATCACCTGGGCAACGGCCTCTTTAACAAAGTGAGCATAATACATTTTATCTGCCCAACAGAAGGAGATGGGGAACTGAGGAGAATAAGGCTGGTGAGCTAGAAACCTTTGATTCTAGGAAACTCGGATAAGTCAGTGGCTTTGTGAGCACTGAATGTGAGTGGGTTTTGGAGCCCAGTGTGTGATTTTTACTTGCCCGCCGGGTGCAAGCTAGAATTAAAGACTATGGCCCACCAGTTTTTGGCTCCATTGTTTCTTTACCGACTGTCCGAATCCAATGCGAACCTGCAAGGGCTGGGCTGCTCTGATGGTGGCCCTGGCCCTGACTTCTGGCTTTACAGGTGTAAATTCTCAGAGCCATTATAACTATTAGGAACTGGGAATTCTGGTTTCTGGTGGTATTAAATAGCACAAAGATTAAATAGGGACTTTGGCAAAGTCCCTAGCTATTGTGTCTGAGTTTCCCATCTGCTATATGAGGATAATACCTGGTTTAAAACAGTCTTGTAAATAGATCATTGGATTGGAATTTAGGGGATTGGATTCTAGTAGAAATACGACTGAGTGGGTCTTAGTTTCGTCATTTGTAAAATAAAATAAAGCCTCTATTGTTTCCTATATAATTCAGTCATTTTACATAGTTCCCTGGAAATGTAAAGACTTCCCAGAAATACAAAATTACAGCCTGACCAGGCTGTGGAGCAGTGGATAGAGCGTCAGACTGGGACACGGAGGACCCAGGTTCAAAACCCCGAGGTCGCCAGTTTGAGCGTGGTCTCATCTGGTTTGAACAAAGCTCACCATCTTGAGCCCAAGGTTGTGGAGCCCCCGCCCAGTCAAGGCACATATGAAAAAGCAATCACTGAGAAACTAAGGTGCCGCAACAAAGAATTGATGCTTCTCATCTCCCTTCCAGTCTGTCTGTTCCTTTCCCTGTCTCTGTCACAAAATCACATTTTTCTTTCTTTCATTCAATAAATATTTATTTGGGTCTTAGTGTGTACTTTGCACTGTTCTAGGAACTGAGGACAAAACAAAGCCCCTCCAGGAGTTTTTTTTAATTATTCAGTCAGAGGAGGGGAGTCAGAGAGATGGACTCCTGCAATCACCCCAACTGGGATCCACCCAGCAAGCCCACTAGGGTGGATGCTCTGCCCATCTGGAGCATTACTCTGTTGCTCAGCAACAGAGCTTTTCTTTTTTTTTTTTTTTGTATTTTTCTGGAGCTGGAAACGGGGAGGCAGTCAGACAGACTCCCGCATGCGCCCGACTAGGATCCACCTGGCATGCCCACCAGCGGGCGATGCTCTGCCCATCTGGGGTATAGCTCTGTCGCAACCAGAGCCATTCTAGCACCTGAGGCAGAGGCCACAGAGCCATCCTCAGCACCTGGGCAAACTTTGCTCCAATGGAGCCTTGGCTGTGGGAGGGGAAGAGAGAGACAGAGAGGAAAGAGAGGGGGAGGGGTGGAGAAGCAAATGGGCGCTTCTCCTGTGTGCCCTGGCCGGGAATTGAACCCGGGACTCCTGCACGCCAGGCCGACGCTCTACCACCGAGCCAACCAGCCAGGGCAACAGAGATTTTCTTAGTGCCTGAGGCTGAGGCCATGGAGCCATCTTCAGTGCCTGGTGCCAACTTGCTCCAATCGAGCCATGGCTGCATGAGGGGAAAAGACAGAGAAGAGGGGGGTAGAGAAGCAGATGGGTGCTTCTCCTGTGTGCCCTGACTGGGAATCAAACCCAGGACATTAACTGCTGGGCTGATGCTCTACCACTTAGCCAACTGTCCAGGGTGCCCTCCAGGAGTTTATATTGCACTTGGGGAAGAGACACAATATAGGAAGAAAAATGAAGCTGAGTGAGAAGGCTAGAGAGTAATGAGGAACACTATTTTACTTAATATGGCACAGAAGGCCTCTCTGATTTGAAGAAAAAACTGAACCACGTGTGTGTGTGGGAGAAGAGCATTTTAGGCAGAGAGAATGGCTGGAGCAGTGTGAGTGAGGAGAAAAGCAACAGGAGACAAGGGCAGAGAAAGAGAGTGAGGCCTAGATTGTGTAGGTCCTCAGAGGCCACCGTAAGGAATCTGGCTTTTTTTTACATGAGATTGGAAGACATTGGAGGGTTTAAAGCAAAGTCATGACAAGATTAGACTTTTGTTTTAACAATGTTACTCTGGTCTCTGTGCATCAAATAGGCTATAGTGAGGCAAGAATGGAAGTGGACAACCCAGTAAGCAGAGGAGATAGTGAGAAGTGGCCAGATTTTGGATAGGAGTTTCTGGTGGATTGGATGTGGATTGTGAGAAAAAGAGGCATGACTTCAAGGCTCTGGCCCGGTAGCTCAGTTGGTTACAGCATCCTCCGAATACACCAAGGTTGTGGGTTCAATCCCTGCTCAGAACACATATAAGAATCAACCAAGGAATGCATAAATAAGAGGAACAACAAATCTATGTGGGTTTTTTGTTGTTGTTGTTTTTTACAGAGAGAGAGAGAGAGACAGGGACAGACAGACAGGAACAGAGAGATGAGAAGCATCAATCATTAGTTTTTTGTTGCGCATTGCGACACCTTAGTCGTTCATTGATTGCTTTCTCATATGTGCCTTGACCATGGGCCTTCAGCAGACCGAGTAACCCTTTGCTCGAACCAGTGACTTTGGGTTCAAGCTGGTAAGCTTTTGCTCAAATCAGATGAGCCCACGCTCAAGCTGGTGAGCTCAGGGTCTCGAACCTGGGTCCTTGGCATCCCAGTCTGACTCTCTATCCACTGTGCCACCGCCTGGTCAGGCAACAAATCTATGTTTTTATCTCTCTTCCCCTCCCTTCTTCTCTCTAAAATCAATAAATAATTAAAAAAAATTTTTTTGTGTGTGGCAGAGACAGAGAGAGTCAGAGAAAGGGTCAGATAGGGACAGACAGACAGGAAGGGAGAGAGATGAGACACATCAATTCTTCATTGTGGCTCCTTAGTTGTTCTCATATGTGCCTTGACCGGGGGACTACAGCAGACCGAGTGACCCCTTGCTCAAGCCAGCGACCTTGGGCTTAAGCTGGTGAGCCTTGCTCAAACCAGATGAGCCCGCCCTCAAGCTGGCAACCTTGAGGTCTCGAACTTGTGTCCTCGGCATCCCAGTCAGACGCTCTATTCACTGCGCCACCACCTGGTCAGGCAATAAAAATATTTTTAAAAAGTGACGCCAAGAGTTTGGGCCTGAACAACTGAAAAAAAATGGAGTTGATATTAAGATGAGGTGCACTCTGGGATCAATGCGTCTGAGGGTGGTAAGGAAATCAGGGCTTGTTTTGAGCATATTAAGTATGAGATGCCTATTAGGCATCCAAGTGAAGAATCAAAGTAGGAAGTCAATCAATATGCATATGGATCCCAGGGTAGGAAGGGACCAGAACCTCTAACCCAGATCCTCAAGTTTCTGTAGTTTCTATATTAGGGATCCAGTCTGGGTAGATTAGGAGTGCCTGACAATAGCCCAGTGGCAGTAAAGGACACTGGGACCCAAAATAAAATCACCCTGAGGAATGTGGAGGTCTCGACTAGTGATGCAGTTTAAGACAAGGCCCCGAGCACTGCTGTGGGTGCACAAGCCGAACCAGAGACCAGAAGCCCCTGGGAGCCTCACCGTCTAAGTGAGTGTGCAAATTTGACCTGGGAGAGCTAGTTCCCTCCCTGCCTGAGTTGGAATGCTACCAATCCTGCCTCACTTCCCCTGCCCCAATTTGGAATGTGTAAACCTCCCAAGATTTTGTGAATCATCCTGATAGGAGTAGGGATAAGTTTTGAGAGGTGTTCACAGTATAGAAATTGGTAGAAACTGATATCTAGCTGGATTGGAGAATGAGGGACATGAAACAGCTCTGAATTTTCTCTCTGGTCCTGATAGGAAATACTAGGGGAGATATGTGTGTGTGTGTGGGGGGGGGGGGGGGAAGGATGCAAGGTTATTTCTGTTTATGTTTGTTTGTTTGTTTTTTATGTGAGGTTGGAGTGAGATTGCTTTTGGCCTCCCAGTGGAGAGTTTTAGATTCCTTCAGAACACACAGTAGCAAGGTCTAGTAGGTATAGGGATGTCAAGAGAAACTTAAAGGCGCCACTGCTGTAGAGCTTCTCATGGAAACACCAATAAAATGTATAAATATAGAATAAACATGTGTCTGAGATGTATTGACTAAGTAAGGAACTAGTAAAATGATAAAGTTGGCACAGAGCATACAAGGAACAAGAGTTGATATAGTTTATCAGGAAAAGCGTTTTAAAAATGTTAGACTAGCCTGACCAGGCGGTGGCACAGTGGATAGAGTGTCGGACTGGGATGCGGAAGACCCAGGTTCGAGACCCCGAGGTCACCAGCTTGAGCGCGGGCTCATCTGGTTTGAGCAAAAAGCCCACCAGCGTGAACCCAAGGTCGCTGGCTCCAGCAAGGGGTTACTCAGTCTACTGAAGGCCCGTGGTCAAGGCACATATGAGAAAGCAATCAATGAACAACTAAGGTGTTGCAACGCGCAATGAAAAACTAATGATTGATGCTTCTCATCTCTCTCCATTCCTGTCTGTCTGTCCCTGTCTATCCCTCTCTGACTCACTCTCTGTCTCTGTAAAAAAAAACAAAAAAAAAAAACCTCTAAAAATGTTAGACTAAGATTTCTAGGTTAGATCCAAAACTAGTTAATACTCTACCCGGGAAATAAATATATAGCCTGTGAGGTTATATTTTCCACAGGACAGAAGTCACTTGTATTTCTCTCAGAAAGACTGATTTGTATTGCTTAAGTTTTTTATAAGAAACAGTTATAAAATATCCTAATCAATAGTAAGTAGAGACTGACCCAGTGCTGGCGCAGTGGATAGAGCATTGGCCTGGGACACTGAGGTTGCTGGCTTGAGCGTGGGCTCATTAGCTTGACTGTGAGTTTGCCAGCTTGAGTGTGGGACAATAGACATGACCCCATGGTCGCTGACTTGAGCCTATAGGTCACTTAGCTTGAAGCCCAAGGTTGCTAGCTTGAGCAAAGTGTCTGTCACTTGGCTCAGCTGGATCCCTCTGGTACAGGTATGTACGAGAAGCAATCAATGAAAGAACTCAACTATGAGTTGATGCTTCTCATCTCTCTCCCCTTCCTGTCTGTCCCTCTCTCTCTCTCTAAAAAAAAAAAAAAGTAAGTAGAAAGTTGAGAAAAGGTACCTGTCCCTAGAAAATCAGGTAATCCCCAGAAAACCTGCTGGAGGAGCACAGCTCTTCATTAAGAAGATACCTAGTACCCTGTTTGCTTATTTCCAAATTTGGGATAATTTTTAACAATCTACCTATCTGTCACTGTACCCATGCACTCCTGCCTTCTAACTACTGCAGATAAATTGTCCATGCTCTTTTTTTTTTTTTTTTAATTTTTTCAGAGACAGAGCAAGAGTCAGAGAGAGGGATAGACAGGGACAGACAGACAGGAACGGAGAGAGATGAGAGGCATCAATCATCAGTTTTTCGTTGCAACACCTTAGTTATTCATTGATTGCTTTTTCATATGTGCCTTGACTGTGGGCCTTCAGCAGACCGAGTAACCCCTTGCTCAAGTCAGCGACCTTGGGTCCAAGCTGGTGAGCTTTTTGCTCACACCAGATAAGCCTGCGCTCAAGCTGGTGACCTCGGGGTCTCGAACCTGGGTCCTTAGCATCCCAGTCCAACGCTCTATCCACTGTGCCACCACCTGGTCAGGCCTGTCCATGCTCTTATTCGAGGCTAACATTTCCACTTCTATGTGACATCTAATCCACTTTTGTTTACTCAAGGACATTACTCCAGTGATTCTCTTTTCTGTCTTCTGCATCTGTTTCCCCTCTCTATTCCATGTTTTAGTATAAACACATGCTCTTCCATCTCCAAAACAATCTTTCTTGATTTCACTTCTGCTTGTGGCTACTATCCCATCTCTCTCCTTATTCTGATAGACAAGAATTATCTACAATCCTCCTCCCACTTGAACCCATTGGAATCAGGCTGTAACCCACCACTTCTCCAAAGCTGTTCCTGTCAAGGTCATCCATGGCCTCCAAATTCCCAAATCCAATGGTCAGTTCTCAGTTCTCATCTCATTTTACCTATCAGCATCATTTGACACTGTTGATCACTGTGAAATACTTCACTTGAAGCACTTTTTCAGTAGGTTTCCAGGACGCTTCTGGTTTTCTTCCCTGCTGCTTTTTTTTACTTAAAAAAATTTGTTTAAAAAATTTTTAAGATTTTATTTATTGATTTTACAGAGAGAGGAGAAAGGGGTGGTGGTGGGGGACAAGAAGCATCACTTCATAGTTGCTTCACTTTAGTTGTCCATTGATTTCCCATTATATGTGCCTTGACTGGGCCAGCCTGGGGCTGTGAACCAGACCTCAGCTCTCCAGGTTGATGCTCTGTCTACGGCACCACCACAGGCCAGGCCTGGCTGCTCTTTCTGTCCTCTTTGGTCTTCCAAATTCTTTTTTTTTTTTTAATGTTTATTTGGTTGGGTTTTTTTTTTTTTTTTATGTTTATTTGATTGATGTTAGAGAGAGAGAAGGGAGAAAGAGAGACAGGAACATCAATCTGTTCCTGTAAGTGCCCTGACTGGGGATTGAACCAGCAACCTCAGCACTTCAGGACGACACTCTAACCAAACGAGCCATCTGGCCAGGGTGGTCTCCAAAATTCTTCCCCCACTAAATTCTTAATGTCAAGGGCTCAAGGTCTTCTCTCATTCCTTTCTACACCATTTCCTTTGCTGATTTCATCTAGTCTCTTGCTCTATATACTGTCCATACACTAATTTATACTATACATATGTATCCAGTTTAGCATTCCAGACCCATTTATCCACTGCCTATAAGGTCGGCCGAAGGAGGACACTTGAGTTCAGACAAGAAAAGTTTATTAGCAGGTCATCTGCCGGGCTGACTCCTAAGGCAGAGGTCAGCGACTGGTTCTCTAACAGGTAGGGTTAAATAGGGGACGAGAGGGTGGGGGCTGGTAGTTGTTATGGGAGTGGAGGGGGTGGGGGATGATTAACCATAAGTAAGCTAAGGGGACTTCCACAATCTGGAAGTCTAAGGGGAGGTGATCTGGAATGTCCAGGTTTTTTTACCCTTTGAGTAATGAGTTTTTTTCATGCTCACTGACACCTGGGAGTGAGGGTTTTTTTTTCAAAAAATGAAATTAGATTCAGTTTTATTAAGTTAAAATTATGTTTCTTTTTTTCTTTTTTTTTTTTTTTTTTTTTTTTTTTACAGAGACAGAGAGTCAGAGAGAGGGATAGATAGGGACAGACAGACACAATTATCAGTTTTTCATTGCAACACCTTAGTTGTTCATTGATTGCTTTCTCATATGTGCCTTGACTGTGGGCCTTCATCAGACCGAGTGACCCCTTGCTCGAGCCAGTGACATTGGGTCCACGCTGGTGAGCTTTTTTTTTTTTGCTCAAACCAGATGAGCCTGCACTCAAACTGGCAACCTCAGGGTCTCGAACCTGGGTCTTTCCGCATCCCAGTCCGATGCTCTATCCACTGCACCACCGCCTGGTCAGGCAAAATTATGTTTCTTAATACCAATTTATAGAAAGAAGAACATACATTTGCCTTTTTTAAATGTTGCCTTACACATTTTTTTTTTTTTTTTTACAGAGACAGAGAGAGAGAGAGAGAGAGAGAGAGGGATAGATAGGGACAGACAGACAGGAACAGAGAGTGATGAGAAGCATCAATCATTAGTTTTCCGTTGCAACACCTTAGTTGTTCACTGATTGCTTTCTCATATGTGCCTCAACCAGGGGGGCTACAGCAGACCAAGTAACCCCTTGTTGGAGCCAGCGACCTTGGGTCCAGCTTGAACCAAATGAGCCTGCGTTCAAGCTGGAGACCTCTGGGTCTCGAACCTGGGTCCTCCGCATCCCAGTCCGACGCTCTATCCACTTCGCCACCGCCTGGTCAGGCTGTCCCTGCTTTTTCTATTCCTCCTGCCTACCTACTGTCTACGCCTGGCACAGTAGCCAGAGTGATCCTGTTAAAATGTCAGATCATATCATGTTGGTCAAATAAGTTTGTAAATATGATATATATGTTTGCTCGCTTATAGTTTGTATTGGGTGTGGGGGACAGGCTGTAAGCCTTTACATTTGGCGTAGTCTGCGGCAGGATTCGATACAGATGAGTATGGAGGCACCACCACCTTTGAGTGGTGGAGTAGAGGACTGGCTGCTGTTATGGTTCCCCATGGCTGTCCTTTTGGGGATCGCAGGCTGGCTGACTTTTACAGCCATGCATAAGGAAACCAAGAGCTCTGTGGAAGAGGCTGCTCAGGATCTGCAAACTGAGCAGTGGAAGGTGCTGGAGCAAACATGGGAGACACAAATGCTGATCCTGGAGCTGGAGGAAGCGCTAGAGGAGGAGGCTGACCAGGTTTGCGAGATTCGCCTGCAAATGGAGCAGATGCTGGAGAAGGAATCACAGGTTCATGAGTTGCAGCTTGCCCTGGACGTTGTGGAGAGCCAGCAGCTGCAGGAGGCCGGGGCTGAGGCTGAGGCCAGAGCTGGGGCTGCAAGGTCTGCGGAGCAGAAGGCAGCGGCAGCCCGTGGCTTGAGCCTGGAAGTGGGAGCTGATTTTTCAGTTCCTCTTTGGAGGATGAGGAAAATTGGGCTGGAGTTGCAATCTGCAGTCTCCAGAAGATTAAAACCCAGCAGTCAGGAGTATCTATTATACCCCTGGTAGGTCTGCGATTTTTGGACATAGGGGCAGATGCCATCATGCTCTGCGGAGTAGAGATGGAAATACTGACTGCCATTGCCACGTGCTCCTCTTTGGGATAGTGTAAGACCTGCCAGAATGGCAGCAATGAGGTCGGTGGCTGAAGCCCCATGTGCGTGGACTGATTCCTGGACTCTGACCTGACTGAGCACTGGCTCCTTTGTTGGATGGACTTACGGATTTTGGACAATGTGAAATATCCTAATAGGGGTGGGGGGCGGCTTTGCTGGAAGCACTCCTGTGAAGCCAGTAGCCGCAGCCACTATCACAGCCGCCTGGCCCATGCAGGTTCACATAGAATTCAGACAGATGGTAATGAAACAATGGAGCCAAGAACTGGTGGGCCATTATCTTTAATCCTAGCTTGCACCTGGCGGGCAAGTAAAAACACACACTGGGCTCCAAAACCCACTCATTTAGTGCTTACAAAGCTACTGACTTATCCGAGTTTCCTAGAATCAAAGATTTCTAGCTCACTAGCCTCATTCTCCTTTGTTCCCCATCTCCTTCTCTCTACACAAACTCTGCACTAACTGGCTTCTCTTTCAGCACTCCGCCATCTTGGCTGCCTCTCCTGGCCTCCTCCACGTGGCCACTCTCTGCTCTAATGCTAATCTCAGGAACCAAGAGAGAGCAAGCTCCCAGTCTGTCCCACTATATAGTGCAGAAATCAAAACCTTTAATCCAATATACAAAATAGGGAAGTCTCTGATACAAAGTCTACCCCACATCAAAAAGGGTGGGAAAGGCCTGACCAGGTGGTGGCGCAGTGGATAGAGCATCGGACTGGGATGCAGAGGACCCAGGTTCGAGACCCCGAGGTCGCCAGCTTGAACGCGGGCTCATC